>NC_045478.1:85047923-85350953 GCF_009650955.1 Corvus moneduloides | reverse complement strand
CATATTAAGCAAGATAATTTGCAGAGCTGTTGTTCTTTTACTCTTCTTTTTCTTTCTATTTATTGCTAAAAGTAATATTTATTCTATGCCATATCCATTTATTACATTTATGTGAGCTACTGCCATATCCTTTCAAATGATTTGTGGTTTACTTTTCCCCTTCTAAGCTTAAAAAAACCCTAATGTCATTTCACTGAAAATTAATTAGTGATGTATTTGAAGACACTGTTGATCATAGACAGTGGCACGTGTCTGGCACTAGATACTTGTTTGCATACCCTCTTGCCAAACAGTGGAACTTATGTCCTCATTTCCCTGAGGTGTTCTGCAAGTAAACGTGCTCTGAGCTTAGGGGACCAAGAGAAAGCAGATGAAAAAAGAAAGGAAAAGCCCTTTGAGGCAATATGTGAACTACCACCTTCTTTCACTGGCTGAATGACTACTTCACCCCATGCACTCCTCCAGGCATTGCTGGGCAGCCTGGGAAGACTGGGGGTGGGGGGCAGAAGATTAGTACCTGCACACACCTGTGCTTCCACTTGGCCATTCACAAAGCACTAGGAAAATGCAAACTAGGAAAGCCAAATCTTGTGCAGTGTTGCAATATCAAAAACAGTTTAAAGTCAAACATCCATCACTCACGTGTACAAGGTCAGGCAAAACCCTTGCTCAAACTGTAGGTCAATTAGTCCTTCTTTTGCCCCCTGGGTCCAAAGTGTTATCACCACAGAGAAAAATGAGTTAAAGCCAAGTAAGGTCCTCTGGAACTCAGAGGTCATGGAACACGAGTTGAAAAAATGGGTTCCAAATATTATAAGTCTTTCAACACTGTTTTCTAGGTATTCTGTTAAATATCCCGCTGGGAGGCTTCTTTTCGTCAAACCAAACCACATTTCTTTGGACTCTCTTCTTTGAGTGATTTCAAATACATAAAGAATTTAGATGAAAAACAGATCTGTATTTTTTCATTGTTTAAAACATGGTAGTAAATGCTCACTTCTCAGAAGAGTGATAGTGATTTTATTTATAGAAATTCCCAAAGTGACAGTTACAGAAATAATCTGTGGCAAACAAGTTGCAGGAGACTTTTTCCCTCAGTCAGAGCATATCCTTGCTTTCCAATGCTGTGTAATAATCTCCATGAAAAGAAGCTTTATTATGTAGCCCTGATCATTGTTTTCACTTGGTAAGCAAACAGTGAGCATAAACTATAAAGTTGGGGAAGATAACAGCCTCCTAATAGGATTGGTATAAAGAAGATGGTTACACTGTTCTCTGGGGTCACTGAGAGAAGAAATTAGACTAATCTGCAGCCAAGAAAGCTGTAAGTGGTGTATCTGTTGGGAAAACAGAAAAAATACAGATAATGAAAAAATGAGACTATGGGGCTACCTCAGGAGGCTGTGCATTTTCCACCAGTGGATGATTTCAGGAACAGAGGATAAATGAAGATGTGTAGGAACATCCAGGGTATGTGGTTGACCAATTTGCCCACAGCGGCTCAGGGATCTGAGAGAGACTGTGAAAGGAGAGATTTACATACACTATGTAGCAGCCTGTTTTAGGGAACTCTAAATGGACTGCATCTCCCCTGGAAAAGAGCATGGCAATAAGTGCTCAGATCCTCCATCAGAGCACAATGTGGAGTAGCTGACACCAAAGTCCCTTCAGTTCTGACCCTACAGTTCTATAGTAGTCTATAGTATAGTCACTCTCTGAAGTAACTTACCAGAAATGTAGTGTGTTTGGATATGTGTGCATTGGTAATCCACATGAGTTACTAAAACAGAGCCAAATATTTAGACCATTTCTAGATAGTATTGCTAAATGCTATTTAGCAATAGTGTTTCAGAATGCAATCTTCAGGAACACTGGAAAATGGAGTTTTTGCAAAAAGTTTTAGTCACATTTTCTTGTTTCTGGAGGTAATATGAAGATTTTATATTAAATAATTTAACTTACTAGCTTCCAGAGCTTATGTTAATCATGTGTACTTTAGGGATCATAAAGCCTTTTAAACAGAAAATTCCAAAGCATAACAGACTGCTTAACAATCTTTACTAAACTCATGGTCTAGATCTAGCTGAAACAAGAGCAAAAGCACCACACACTTGAGTTGGTGGATAGAAATAAACCAAATATTATGACAAATAGACGTTTTCCTGATTCAGCAAAGCACTTAAACAGATACTTACATTCTCTAGATATCACAGGAACACAAAATATTCAAGTACGCCTGACATTTAGGAATCTTAAGACCATGCTTTAAACTCCAGTTTTAATTCCTAATGAGAGAGGTTTAAAATGACAAGGAGAGAGGGCATAAATCTGTGGTCGAAAGAGACTTAACAACAGAGGATCCCATCACTCCTTCCTGGTGATCAATTCAAAATCTGCATGTTTTTAATAATGCTGATACTTTAGCTGTCAAGAAGTTGAAGAAATTGAGAATTGAAGTTTTCCTAGGAACCTTGGTTCTGCTTCTGGCCCCTACATATCTGTGCTTCAGGGTTTCCCAAACATTCTTAGCTGGGGAAGGGACTGGTGTTTCTTCTGCAGAGAAACTGAAACTTTGCTGTAAACTGTTACTGCCTCAAAATACAAATGGTATTGATGTGTACACGTATCACTTTCCTATTAATATGTCCTTTGCTCCTACCTAAGAGAACAAACCAGTACCATTATGGCCTATAATGGCACACTTGGGCGCAGTGCAGAGTAAAGGATGTGCTCCTTGTGCTGGGGGCTGCAGCCTGCCTTTGATGACCTTAGGATGGCTAACATGGAACTGGAAAAGGTAAGAGCAATGATACAAGACACCAGAAATGGCGCAGCTGTGTCTTCAGGCCAAATTGGCTTTTAGGGCTGGAGTAAAGCAGTGAAAACATGCATGAATCTCAGATGGGATAAAAACAAGGGGGAAAGAAGGAAAGAAGAATGAAGAGGAAAAGCTGGAACAGGTGCCACAGATCAGAGGTGCAAGAGGTCACAACATGAAAGGGCACAAGAGAGAAACTTGAGTAAAACCAACTGTGGCACAGCACAGTGGCCCACAGGTTTGAAAACCAGCTCTGAAGAGAAGAACCAAGAAATATTCAGAAGGGACAGGGATGTGTAACATGACTGGAACAAGCTTTTGAGTGAGCTACTGTCAAGTGTTGCCAGCCTGTTATTACAGCAAATGAATCCATGTGTCTGTTTCTTTTGTCCTCAGAAAGAGTTGTGTGGATTTTCTTCAGCTTCAGCACATGGCACCACACACATGCATGCCCACACACATGTCCTTTCTGAACTAAAAGGAAGTATGAGCAATGTCATCCATTCAGCATCCCTTTTAAAAATTTTTAAACCACTTAAATTAGGTTCCTAAATAAGAAAGTAGTCTCAAGACAAGAGTTGGTAGATTAAAGGTAGCATGGAGTGCACTCACACAGGATAAATAATTGAATAATTGCAAAGTTGGAAATGTATCCAAAGAAGCCAGGAATTATTATAGAATTCTTTTTTCTTTTGCTTACACAAACTTTATAATAGCTGTTTTCTCTGACTGTCCTTTTGTATAAACTGGGAGCAGCCTCTGGGCTGCTCTCAAATTTACTTTGGCTTCTGCAATAGCACTTAAGAATTACTGGAACCGTGCAGTCTCTGGCCATGCCTCCAGTACTGTCAGAGGCCGGGGCACAGAGCCATCCCAATTCCCTGGGCAGCAGTGGGGCTGCTGCCTCCAACCACCTGCTTGGTCACTGCCTGCTCCCACCTGGGAGGCTGCGCACCAGGAGGGACTGTTCGCACGAAGCCCTTGCTCCTATGGAGCAAGCAACTTCATCCTTGACTATTAAATGACATATGGAGGGCTTGTGGGGTTTTTTTATCATTGTGATGTGTAAATCAAATGGTTAAAAAGATTTCCATAGAATTGAAAAGATTTCAACAATGAGAAACTGTGAAAAATGTGAAAGGGCGCTATTTTCTCCGTAAGTTTCATTTCAGATAGCAGGACTGGGCTACACACTGATGCCTTGAGAGGCCTCCTAGAAACAGAGACTAGACAAGAATAAGGGAATAAAGGTAGGTGTTTATTTGAAAGGCCTTCAAAGGTACACCCTGGAGAGCCAGAGGCTATTCTCAAAATGGACCCCAAGATGGACGACAGGTCACAAGTTCTTCACACCTTTATAGGTTTGGTTCATTTGCATATCAGGGCTAATTCTCCAATTAAAGCTTCAGTTTAATGATGTAATTCCCCTCAGCTTGCCCCCCTTTAGGGGCTTTTAGGTTTATACTTTTTGGGCCTAGGACGGTCTGGGTGTCCTTGAAGAGCAGGCCTGGAGAGGCTTTGTCATGTCGACCTAGCAGGAGAGAGCAGAAGTTAACAGGCTACAAGAAACTTCAGAGTTACACACTAGGCAGTACAGGATTTGAAAAATATAAAAGTTAAAACCTAAGGCATCAACACGGCATGATGCTTCCTGCCCAGAGACATCACCCTATATGTGTAAGGGCCTAGCAGTCTGCGGGCATGCTGAATATTACAGGCTCAACACCTTGAAATGAACATGTTCCCTGAATTTGGGTACTGTATTTACGAAAAAAGAAAATACAACTACCCTGTGATAAAGTGCTTTAGTGTCAGAATGCTCCAATGCAAAGAGAGCAAAGAGGAAAATTCTCTCACCCAGCTGTGGGTATATAAACATATTTTAAACTAAGTATACACATTTACATATAATGCATCCTCTGTTTACACTGATTTTAAAATGCCATATGTAATGAAAATTATGCAAATATTTAGAAAAATACCTTAGCCTGGGTAAGGTATATATCACACTTAATATTTCAATAAGGGCACATGCAGTGCTATTATGGCAGCGCCAAAAGTAACATTTCGAAAAATGACCCTTCGGTAAAACTGTCAGGCACAGAGTGTTGAGTCCAGGTATCTGCCAACAGAAACCTTTGGGAGGATGTCACTGCGAGAGCTGGAACAATACCGGGGTCTCTATCTGGATTAACCAGGGAACTTGTTAAAAATTTAACATCAGCGCAGTATTTATGGGCTTCCTAGTCAGTAATCCGCTGGACTGCCAACAGCTATTTTGAGCTTTTTCCCGTTCTGGGCAAGGCAGTTTCACTTGTATAAAACAGACGGGCAGGTGCCCTTAAATCTGTCATGAAAGGGCTCTTGGCCGACGGTGGATGGTCCGCGCCCCGCGCAGCACCTCCGCGCCGCAGCTCCGCTCCGGCCCCGCCACTGGGCGGGGGGAGACGCCCCTAGGCCCCGCCGGGTCTCGCAGTATTTGCCGGTTACCTGCAAATCGCAGACCGCCGAGTCGTGAAAGCCCGAGCGCTCCTTAACAGCGCGTAAATAATGGAGGACAGGCAGGATGAATGAGTGCGGCGCGGGGAGAGCGGACTGAGCTTCACCCTGACCGATCGGGGCGCCGAGGAGGTGAGGGGCAAGGGGGTTTGGGTGAAAAATCATCAGCTTTAAAGCACGCTTTGGAGCTGACCGTGCTCGGGGGATGGGGGCAAGGGGGTTGCCCACCCGAAGGCTTCACCAGGACACTGCCAGGGTGTGGGGAGGGCCTCCCGGCGCTGCCCGCAGGGCCCCCACCCCCGCAGTGAGGTCAAAAAAAAAGAAAAAGAAAAGCGAGAGAAAAACCCTTTATTGTTACTGTGGCTGTTCCCGGCCTCCCCGGCGGCGCTCCGCGGTGCCAGGATTTCCCTGCAGCCCGCCCTCCCCGCCCGCAGCGCCGCCGGCAGCGCCGCCTCCCCGCGGCAGCCGCTCGCCGCCCGCGGCCCCGCGCCGCGCCCCCGGCACACGGGGCGCCGCCGCCCGCGCACTGACAGGCGCTCGCAGGTGCCGCGCTCGCCCCGAGTCGCGGAGGCGCGGCCCCGCTGTCCTCCCGGCTCCGCACCGGCGGGAGGGAGGCAGCTCGGGAGGGAGGAGCGGCGCGGGAGCAGCAGCAGCGCCGTAGTAAGTCGGGGAGCGGGGCGCGGAGCGGGAGGGCCGCCACCGCTGGGCTGCGCGTCCGGATCGCGGCATTGCCCCTCCTGACCTGCGGAGCGGCGGCGGGGCCGCAGTGCGCCCGCTTGGGGGGCTGGGAGGGAGGGGAGGCATTTCGGGGTAGCCAGGGGGAGTACCCATTAATGATCGTGTTTGGCTGCTCGGGAGGTTCATGCCCGAGCTATCGCTTAGAACGACTCGGGTTGTTTCTGCATCACTAAAATTCCGAGCTGAAATTCGCTCCTGTATCGGTTTAAATTTCCATTTCAGTGTATTTTGGCATACCTGATTTTAGACCCTTGCCTTGGAGACAGAAGGCATACCCAGCCTACACCCCCTCCCAAACAGGCTGCCCTTCTTTTTGTGCGGTGTGTCCCCTTTCGCCGCGTCTTCCTGCGTGGGGCTAAGAATAACCGTGCGCTTGAGTGCGCTGCTCCCTGCCCGGCTGGGATTGGGGCTGGACCGGGGGCAAGCATGGCGCTGGGGGCAGGTCAGTGCCCGGTGTGAAGCTGGTTGTCGAGCTAAGAGTTCAAGTCGGGAAGTCAAATTTGAGAATTTGGGTTGGGTTGCTGATAAAGATATGTGGGCTGTAGATTAATAAGAAGGACTTGATTTATTTTCAGTTGAAATTTAAAAGAGACCAAAATAGAGGAAGTAATTAATTTAGGACTTGCGTCACTGTAGATTGTTGCTATGTTATTAAAATAGGAAGAAGGCTTATTATGAAATGTTTAATGTTACAAATATGATCCTGGTCTCTTACTTTCCTTTAAAAAATATCTGGGGGAGGGAGGCAAGGACTCATGCATAGACCATTATTTTCAGTTGCATGCTGGTTGTAAGGATGTAACATTGTTCAGGAAAATGTAGATGAAAAAAATCATGTTTAAGGTATGAAAACCTAAAGCTGAACAATTCTTTAGATACACACTACCAGAAATCTTATAATCTGCGTGCCATGGCTCAGATGTTTAAAGGAATGACAGAGATACCAAAAAAGGCATCATGATACACAGCGCAATTCTAGAAGCAGAATTTTCTCCTTCCCTACAGAAAAGGAAAGCACATTTCTGGAAGCAAGAAGTGACAGATGTGGCAGCTCAGCAGCTGGCTAAACATAAAAGCATGTACCAGCAGGTGATTACTGTTGCAATGATTTATTTTTAAAGCGTCTTGTACTGAAAGGCTTCAGCCTTTTTTAGCATTAGCATCAAGATTTACTTGTGCTCTATGGCATGTTAAAAATAGTCTTTCAGCAAAAACGTTTAGAAAAGCAAGACAAAATTCCTATGTTCAAGGCACTCCTTGCTTTGAACATTTGTTTTGCATTACAGCATGCAAAGAAGAGGAACTGAGCAGGTTCTTTGGTCGGTAGGATAGTACTGAAGGGAATGATTTTTCCTGGCCTCAGCATAAGCCAACGGTATCTGGGAAGGAAACAATGGGGCCTATCTTCTCCTTAGATTAAAGATAATAACAGTTACTGTTCTCTGGGGAGCACCTTGTACATCCAGAGAAGTAAAAATCAGGCTGCAGAAACTACCTCTGTGGTTCTGCCTTTCCTCTGTGATTGGTAAAGCCAACCTGAATCACCAGGAGGTGGCCTGGGTGAATTTTAGAAAGGAAGGAGATGGATATCACCTGAGAGGCAGCCCAGAGCCATTCTTCCCCTGAGGCAGTGGCAGCGTGGGTCTGCACCATCCCTATTTGACTGCTGCGGCTAAATGCCGCATTGACTTGAAAGAGGCATCTAAAACTGTTCCAAATCACTTATATCAGCTTTACTGTAACCAACAAAAGCGACGGTTCATGGCAAAATGTGTTTTGCTCTCGGCTTTTCATAATTAGGTAAGCTGCTTTGGTTTATAGTCTTCTAAGTTAGATGGCTTCTTATAGAAGAAATTCTGGTCCTCTGCCCAAGTTCTCAGAAATAGTTTAGGGCAGAAAAGGAAACTTGCATTAAAAAAAATTCTTTATGCCATGTAGAATTTGCCATCAGGTTCTCCTTCACTTCTTGGCAGTGAGGCTGTGTGTGTCCCAGGGGCTCAGGAATATTCTCTGACCAGTTCTTCCTCCTCTTCCTCACCCTAGTTAACAGAATTGCTGTGGATCAGGTCACCTGATGCCTGTTTGGCCTTTCATACTGATGTAAAACACTACAGGCTTTCACCCTCCTGCATGCAAATTTTACTTTTTGAAAACAAGCAAATAAAACCATGACTTTTTTTTTTTTCCTTCTTCCCTCTTATGATCACGTCAGAGTAAATATATTTTCTCAAGATCTGAACCATCTCATGGAGAACTCCTCTTCCCCAAGTGGTAAAACTGAGCTAATTGGGTGGTCTGTACCTAACAGCCCCGGTATCTCCATGGGTGCAGTGCTTACAGGGAAGGCAGTTGGCTGAAGGTGGTGTTTGTTTGTTTGTGTGATAGCAAGGTGAATTTCCCTAATAAACTTAAGTCTGAACTTAAACGAGGATGTGGGAAGAATTGTGTTCGGGTGTTGGGTGGAGGACTGTTTTTAGATGATTTCCTCTCACTACGAAGCAGACCGGTTAGTAGGCAGTGAAAGCGGCTCGCGGGTCCTAAGGGATGTGTCTGGGTGGAGCAGTGAGGGCAGATTTGAAGCACTGCCTGTAGAGCACAGGCTCTTCTGCAGAGCACAGTACATCCTGTGTGAAACAGGATGGCAGAATGAGGTGTAACTACTCAGTACAAGCTCAGGTAAAGCTCATGCTGAAGAAGAGACACACTTCTAGTGCTGTGTTAAAATAAGAAAGATTTCTGGATGACATTCAGGTGGATAAGCATTGCTTACAATATTTTACAATGTTCTGTATTTACACTCATAATTTACATTCCTAATGTTATTGAGCAAAGATGTTGATCCAGCATGGTGACTGCTGGGAAGGTGAGTCTTGGAGCAGCTGGAACTGGCTGACAAGACTAACTTCCTCATAGTTCAAGGGTTAAATCAAGACCTAGTAAAGCCTCAGGAAACTCTGCCCAGATAAAATGAGATGATTACAAGTGGACAAAGTTGGCCAGGGTGACAAGATATATTTATACCTTTACTTAGTTCCGTTGATATTTGTGGAATAGTCAAATATAGAAACAAACATTTGTCTTATGGTTTTAGCACTAGTCAAGTCTACAGGAGCAGTTAGTCAATAATCTTTGTAAGCAACGGTGAGATTTTTCTTTTGAGAGGCTAGTGAACTGCTGAATATATTTTACTCCTTTTTGTGTTGTGCTTTTGTTTTTTAAAGAGGAAAGATAAGCCATTTGCAGGCCATTTGCAGGCTGAGCCTATGTCAAGTAGCACTTTTAGTGCTTAAAGCTCTGAAAATGTGAGAGATGTTTTCAAATGCTGAAACTAAATTGTATCGTCATTATCTTAGTAGCTTTTTATGCAAGACCATTTTACTGAAATGTACATTTAGCACAAGTAATTTGAATTACAGTTATCTTTGAAATTAGCAAGTTGTGCAATACTCTTAGAACTTGATGACCTAGTATCTCATGAATGCCAGGGAGCCACATTAAGGGTTTCAACTCCCACTATGTGTGGTAAAACAACAACATACAACTTAACTATGTAAATGTTGTGTTCCTGCTGTTTTTACTTGCACTGAATAATAGAAAAAAGCTCACCAAATCTGATACACTGCTTTGATTTCTATCATAAAGGTCAATGGGGAACATGTTAGATAAGAGATTAAAGGGACTGATGCTGTGAGTTTTTGTGCTGGATCTCATTCTGAATGAGCTAAGTGAACTTTTCTGTGGTTACATGTAAACAGCAGCTGACCTTCTGCAGAGATAGAAGAGCTGATGACAAGCTGAGACTAGGTATGACTTGCTTAGTCAGGTCTGCAAGGTTGTTTAGGTGTATTTACATGGCAATTAATTTAAGTCATCTGTAAGAACTTCCTAAAAATAAATACTACTTCATATCTTTTCTTGGAAGATCTAAAATGTAGGGCTCAGTGTATTTTTTTTTTCTGTCCCTTTGAAATACCAGATGTTTCAAGTCCCTTTCTCACTATTTTGCTATAGAAATTTTATATGTATCTGAGGATTTGTGTTGTGCCTTAAACAAGGGAAACAGGTGTTGAGTCTTCATTCCAAATGTGGGTTTTTTTCCTATTAGAATATTAGGCACTAGCATAAAAATAGTAAATAAAAGCAAACTGTTAGTCTGAAATTTCTTTTTTTTTCCCTGTTAACTTTTCAAGAAGTCTGTACAGTATAACGAGAAAGTCAAGCAAACCTAAAGCCTGTTATTCTGGCAAAAGCAAGTATCCGTAACTTGGCAAAAGCCTGTAGAAAATGGTGCTACATATGCATTATGGTCATGTTATTTCTCATAGTCCTCTTGCCTTACATAGTATGTGGGGTGAATTAGGTGAGAAGTAGCAAAAAGGGAGGATCTGTTCAAAATTCTGGGCTAAAGCTGAAGCTCCTGCTCTGTCATAGTCCTTTTGGGTGGTGCAGATGGTGAAGGAACCAGATAATGATTGCACAAGTAATGTAACCTTGGGATTTTCTAACTTTGTGTTCTTTGAGTTTGTAACCTTAGTGCTCTACATATGATATTTCTAATTATGGGGTTCATAATTCTCAGTGATACTCTGCAAGGAAGATCAAAGGTGCTTTGCTGCCACCACAGTCAGCATCTCTAAAGCCTTTCTGCAAAGAGGTTGTGAAACCAGCTTTCTAGCCAGCAGAGCTCTCAGTCATGATCTTCACGGACAAACCCTGATCCCTGCAAGAGTAGGAATAACAAATCTTTGGTGAAGAAGAGGCTGATGGATCTTGTTGCTTTGATAAACACTTTCTCCATTTCTCCTGTTCTAGTAAAGTTCCTTAATTTCTTTATAAGAAGGTGATAGTCTCAAGCCATCTAAGTCAGTTTCTGTGTAGTAGACAGGTTTTTTGGGGTGAGTGTTTTTTCTAGTACTTGAGTACTAGTATCAAGTGATGTACAGGAACATAATGCCAGTGTTGCTGGGGACTTTTGCTCCATATTTATATTCTTGAACCTTTTTGTTTATTTTTCCTCATATTTCATTTATATTCTCAAGAAATATTGACAGCACTAACAGACTCTTCTCATTCAGAAAGCTTTTAAATTCTATGGAAAAATCAATACTTCAGTAACCTTGAACCTTAAAAATTCTTTATGATGCCAGAACAATTTTTTTAGTGTGCTTTGTTCTAATACTTCCTAAATCTAACCTTTTAAATTTTATCCATCAAGATATTTTGATCAGAAATAAGTTCCATTCTTTATTCTTTCTTATGTGTATCTCCAGTCCTACCTAAGTAAAGCCTGAATTGTGTATGTTTATATACATCTTTTTCATGAAGGCCTATGTATTTTTTAGAGAACTCTTAACTTTACCTTTTTGACTCAGTTAATATGATTCAGTGCATATTTTAATTTTGTTAAATTCTGTTTATTCATGAGATTGGGTAAATTAGATCTGAAACTCAAGCAAAGATTAGTCCAAGGTGTATGGAGTGGAGTTCTGGGTGAATGTTTTGTTTTGGCTTTTCTCTCCCCTTTGCTGTGCTGAAGATGCACACCACAAATATCCTGTCCTCAGTGTGACAGGATCTTGTTCACGGACTCATGCCACTGCTTTTAATGAAATTTTGTAGGGGAACAGCTATCAATGTTAATTTTTGGTATTTATTTTTGGATTATTTGATAAACTGTATCTTGGGAACTAAGAGTTTGTTTGGTTAATTTTTTTTTTTTCCAGAGGATGGTTAGGTCAGTCTTCTCATGTTCAGATTTCAAATGATAGCTTAATCAGTTGGAATTCTATGAGGTCCATGCAATTTGAACCATTAATGTGACTCATTGGTTCTTGGACAGTACATGTTTCTGTAACATCAAAGAATAAAAACAAAAACATCCCTGACACCAGAAGTTGCATATGCCACAGTGAGGGTGAAGAAAAAAGATGATGCAGGTTCTGCCTTTTGCAATGCAATGCAAAGGCCAGCCACGCCATTTCTCCCCAGCACTGTGGTCCTTGCAAAGGCACTTTTCTTTCGCTTTTCCGTGATTTTTGTGTATTCATTTGGAGGATGGTATGTGGCTGTGTAGTCTTTGGCATTTCCCTCTTAAAGATGAGGCCCCTACAAATAATGTTACGGGTTAGCCCAATTTAAGGAAGGCTTGAACAGTAGGAGAGCTGCATGGTGAGTGAAAGAGGGACAAGGAAAGAATAGTGACATTAATTGTCCTGCATGTCAGATGCAGTTCACGTGTTTCTGCTCCACATACCAAAGATTACTGCTCTTCATCAAGTTCTTTGCTTGCTCATGGCTCCTATAGCAGAGGACCTTGGAATAATAACCACGGTTCATAAGAGGGTAAGATGTAATGGATCTGGGGGTCTCTTCTGCTAGGATGTTTAAACAAGACAGGAATATAGGAGTGAAGAATGGAGTAGTGTGTCCATGCATAGGCTGTATATATGGCAACAGGATTGTACTTTGCTTCAGTCCAAACAGTTGGAGTGGAAAGATGAAATATGAGGGAAGTGATGTTCACAGCAGTTACAATTCTGTTATAAACCAAGGTATTCCTTGCCCCAAAAGACACAACAACTGAAGAACTGTCTTCTGTGAGATTTGGTTGTTGTCATTTTATGTCTGCATAATTCTTAATATTCTAGATACCTGGCTTGTGATTAGGGGTATGATGCTACAGTAATACAATTTGTAATAATTCATTGCTCAGTAGGTCATCCTGCCTAGAAGGCAATTGTAACATCTAGTCAGCCTGATGAAAGCCTTAAATGAAACTGTTTGCTCGTTACTGTTACCATATCTGCTTTAACTTGTTTCTTATTAGTAACATACAAAGTAATCAGTGGTACACAGGAGTCCTCAAGACTGAATAGAAAATCTATTGTTAGTAACAAGATCATGGACTGAGCAGACCAGTAATTTGTGTGGCTGCTGCTCTGTTCCACATGTCACTCCCCACTTGCTTGGCATGATTTTAGTGGAAAGCAAGGCTATATTTCTTCTGGTTTTCTCTCCATGTACCTTCAGGCAGTAGGAATACCCATCAGCCTCTGAAGTATTTCAGATAAGATCCTGAGAGGTCAACTGAAAAGACAACAAAGTAATCTATATGATAGCAGTAGACTGTATAGGTCTCTTAAAAATGCATACTTCTAGTCCCAACGAAAAAAAAGTTACAATAGCAAGAGTCCAAGAAGGTTATGAATCCGTAGGAGTTACTAAAGGAATTTGTGAGGACAAAAATAAAACCTGCCTCTCCAAATGGAAGTGCTGAACAATCAAGTAATTTATGCTGTGGATAGTTTTCACATTTTTGTCTGATAATGAATTTCACTGTTAGTTGCAGTAGTTATTTTACCTTGAGAGTACAACCATGACTCTACCTTGGCAGAGAAATATACGTTGTAAATAAGGTATTTTGTGGCATGGTATAATGTTTTGATTACTGTGACATGCTCTGACAGCTGTGTAGGAGGAAATGACAGAATTGTTATCTAATGAAGCAACAACAGAGAAGTTGGAAGCACTTTGACACTGTCTTTGGTATGAACAGAATCCGTTCAAGTGTAAATCTTTAAGTGTATCCAAGTAATCTCTGAAGATATAATATGCATATAACTGAAAAATCTGCAAGGAAAGAAGCAGGCTTCAATGCCACAATGAACAATCTAAACATGCAAATTAATCCTATTCCTAAATTCCAACCAATTTTCCTGCATCAAGCCCATGTAAATGTCTTTGTTCCTTGCATCTATGCATAAACCTTAATTCCTTCCCCATGTCCACTGTCCTCCATCTCTTGGTTCCACATCCCTGGCTCTTATGCAGAGGTTCTGTCACTGATCTGAATTTGGGTTGATGGTTATTCCTGTCAACTGAGTTGTTTGTGAGGAGGGAGCAATGTAAGCATGAAGGCTGTTATTTTCAATAGAGAGGATTTCAGACGATTCTAGGTGGCAGACACTAAAGCTACTGAATCTTGTAAAAATTACAGAGTTTAACACCTTAAAATTGCCTGTCCTGGTAATTCAGAACGACAGGAAAAGACACATTCCCAGGCACAAATTTTAAGGTCAGACCTAGCTTTAAAAGAACAGAAATGCCACAGCCTAGCAATGTTGTGGATTTTGCTGGATTGTGTATCCACAGGAGTAAAGGGCATTATGGTACAGCTGGGGAGTAGAAATAGATAATTTTGTTTTATCTCGTTAGAGAAACAGTTTAAAACTTTCATTAAAATTCTCCCACCTCCTTCTAATCCTCCCAATAAACAAACATATACAGATGGCTGCAGAAGAGGATAGAAAATGTTGAATGGCAGTGTCAGATATTGATAAACAACTCTGAAAATAAGCCTTAAAATGGAAGCTTCCAAGACAGCTGAAGTGTGGGTGGATGTGTTAAAAAGGCATCATCTGAGAAATTGTGTGTATTCTTTCTGTAATAAAAGTAGTTATCTCCGGAAGTAGGAGCACCTGTCTGTGTGTATGTCTGTGTACATTAAAGAACCATGACTGAAATGGTACCAGATGATTTTTCAGGTGCTCTGATTCAGTGTGTTCTTTCAATCCATCTGGTGAGGTAGCTGGCAGTAGTTACTGGGCTTTCCAAATTTCAAAGTTTGTAGTTTTGAGATAAATACCCTGAGAGTACAAATGTGGTCCCAAAGTCAAGTTTTACAGCGGTAACAATATATAAGAGATATGACTTGAAAAAAAGTTACAGGTTTCAAATTCAAGAACTGTTTGAATTTTCTCTGAGTAAAAGTGAAGGAAGCCACATACAATTATTTTTAATTGTGCTTTTCTTTAAAACTGTAGTTGGACATGGATTCTGCCTGGTCATGGATCTTAGATACCCTTTCTGGACAGTTGTACTTTAAAATGTTATGTTTTTCTTGTTTGTTTTGAATAGGCTAAGTTGCTGTGAATTGGGTGCTCTTCTGCTTGCACAGTGTCAAAGGAGAAACAGCTTTTAAAGCTTGCAGATCTCAAACTGTTCATGGCAATTGACAGGAAAGAATTTATTTGGTTCTCCTTGCAGGATTTGAAGTAGTGTCCAACACAGAGATCTACTTCTTTTTTCTTTTTATTTTGTGCTGAAAGATGAGAACTTTCCAAACACAACAGTTTTGATGAGAGCTCTATTTTCATAACTTCCAGTAGATATGTCCTTTCAGCCTTCATAACCATCCTGATGGCCAAGGAAATATAATCTGTGGACAGAAAGGCTCTAAAAATTTAGTATGGCTTTCCCTGGATAAAAATGCTTTTTCCAAATATTTAATTTTTAAGAGAAATGCCATGAATTTAGGAGAAAATATTGTTCATATCTTGAATGATAAAAGTCAGAACAGACTACTGGGAACTTGTCTTATGACAAGATGTAGGCCTTTCCTGAATTGTTATCCAGTTCTGTGTCAGTATGACTCCTGGCACTGCCTGAATTGTTTGAATTGGACAACAGTAATTTCTTTAAAAAAAAAAAAATCCAAAAATTAGCAAAGATTCAATTAACAGAGAATCTACCATAAGCCTGAGTAAATTGTTCTTGCTGTTCGATGAAAGTATATTTTTTTTTGTACTTGCTTAGACTAGCTTCACTTTAGCAAACTGAAGCTACAGAGTTGGACTGGATGATCTCAAAAGTCTATTCCAACCTTAACGATTCTATGCTTCTATGAAACGTAAGTGATAATATCAGTCTTGTGGCTCCTCTGGAACTTTCTTTTGTTTTGTGATATTCTCTTAGAATTGTGGCTACAGGGACTGGACATCGTGATGGCCAAATTCAGAATTACTGGACCTTTCCTTTCAGTGCCCTCTCATGCAGCAGGGAATAGCAGTAGCCTCTTATGACTACAGTTCAAGAGAGTGAGGTTCAGCCTGGTTATCTCTTCTGACCTCTTATTGCTGTTTCTGAGCACAATCTTCCTTCCTGAAACTGTGGCCTATATGATTTAGTCTTCCATTTTAATCTTGAATGCATGACTTGGGCTGCTGTTAAAACTCTAAGTGGCTTGCTGATGTTCAGGTATCAGCCTGTGGTGGTTTAACCCGACAGGTAGCTGAACACCACACTGCTGCTTGCTCACTCCTTTCCCCACCCAGTGGGATTTGAAGACAATTGGGGGAAAAAAAGGTAAAACTCATAGGTTGAGATACAGACAGTTTAATGGGACAGAAAAGGAAGGGCTAATAATAAAAGAATTAGAATGTACAAAGCAAGGGATGCACAGTGCAATTGCTCACCACCTGCTAACCAATGCCCAGCTAATTCCTGAGCAGTGGTCCCTGGCCAGCTTTCCCCCTAGTTTATGTATTGACCATAATGCCATATGCTATGGAATATCCCTTTGGACAGTGGGGGTCAGCTGTCCTGGCATGTCCCCTCTCAGCTTCTTGTGCTCCCCAGCCGACTCACTGCTGGGGTGGGGTGAGAAGCTGAAAAGCCAATGACTCTGTGTAAACACTGCTAAGCAACATCAAAAACATCAGTGCGTTAGCAATATTATTCTCACCCTAAATCTAAAACACAACACTGTACCAGGATAAAAATTAACTCTAACCCAGCTGAAATCAGGACACAGTTAATCAAGGTCACTCTGTCCCTCATTTTCATTATCCACCTGTTGACTTTTCCCCCTGATCCTCAGTCTTCCAGTGCAGATCATCTTAGGGTAGCTCTCGAACTGAAATGGATCAATTGAAGGCAAAGAGTTTAAAGAGCACTCACTGACAATGCAGGCTGCACATCCTGCTGAGCAGAAAGTTCACACAACTCCTTATGCCCATAGGAAAAAAGCTACAATTTCTCTGTGTGACAGTAGTCTGACTTGGGAGTGGCACTACCTTTTAGGGCCTGCAAATGGAGAGAAACGCCTATGAAATTAGGAGTGTTAAACTGCTGTGTAAGAACTCATAATTAATCTACTCTGAGATCCCAAGATCCGTAGAAAAAAGAGAATATTCTTGGTTTTCAGTGGATGTACTGGGCTGAAATAAGAGCTGCATATATTGCAAGTTGTCCTTCCATTGCAGATGTACCAGTTTTGTATCTTGTGATCTATTAATAAAGCAAGAGTTTTGATTCTGATCTGGTTTGCAGGAGTTATAGCCTCCAATGATTACACTGATTTAATTACTGTTGAAAGAGAAAAAGAGAAAAGATGTAAACTAGTGACTTAAAAAGTTATCTTAGTTGTTTTTAAAGCTATCAGCAAAGTGTTGGACCCAGGAGCAAATGCCTGTTTCCAGATACATAGCAAATTACAGAATTTCAGTGGAAAGCTCAAGAAGAATATATTGGTGTCTGAAAAAAACAAGTGAAAAAATTTTCTGTATCTTCTGCATAAGAAAAGTGACTAGCAAGAGATGTTAAGGGACTTTTATTATTTATTAGCCTTAATCAAGTTCTAAAACAGCACTCTGTTGGATAGTAAGTCACTGGGAATATAATAGTCCAAATGCAAGTCAAATTAAGAGTCTCTGAATTTTTCAGGTAGTCACAATTTTTTATTTTTAGAATTGAGATTTTGCTTTAAGACGCAATGCTCTTTCAGCCTGTCTTGGCACCCTGAGTGAAATTGTCTGCCTTGTTTCATACAGTCTGAAATACTCACTTTGGGAGGTGTGAACTCAATCAGCAGCCATTAACCTGGGAACCTGGTGACTCTTAAAAGTTAACTGTTTTCCTGCAAGCTGCTAATGTGTTGTATTTGGAGAGTTTTAGTTTACTGACTAGGTGCAGATTTTTTTTTTTTCTTTTCATTGTTGTTTGTGCCTTTTTCCTCTTCCCATGCTAAATTGTCTCTGCCTTCCCACTTTGTCTTCTCAAGTGAATGGGTTATGGTCTTTTCAGGAACAGCAAAAGTTTAACAGCAGTATCTGTGGCTGGGTTTTTAATATATTTAATTTGAATTATTGTAGGATGAACCCTATTTAGTGTTGTGTTTTGAGAGAACAAACAAAACAACAACAAAACCCTCTTTTCCTCAAGGATGTGGTTTAAGAAGCCTGTGACTATAGCAATAGGGGTGTTGCTGAACTACTTTTAACATTGATCTCATAGCTGTTGCTGAACTATATAATACTTTCCTCCAGTAAAGATATCCTTGAGCTGCAAGGAAGAAGCCTGGTATGCTGCCCTCTGCTTCTGCAGCCAGAAGGAGCATACCTCTCTGGTGAATCCCGGTAGCATCCGTGTACAGAGGGAAAGAAGGAATGCCACTTGGGTAATATCTTTCTTTTAGAACTTACTGTACATGTCTTTTCCTGAGACTGTGTTTCAGAGTGTTTTGGTTGTGGTATTTCTATTCCTTCCCAAGGGAGCTATTTCCAGAGAGTTTGTGGAACAGGCCCTACATTATCCATTAATTTCTTCTGGTCCAGTACTGAAGCAGCAACACTGAGAGGTTGATGCCCTACTCGGATGCAAGTTCTCTCTTAAATTTCTTGAGCGTACTGTCTCTGCTCTTGTGTAATTCAGGGAGATAAAGTTTGTTCCTTCCCTGTGTTTCTACAGAGACTATCTCCATTAAAAGAACTGTACGGACAAGAGAAGAGAGCCCCACACTGTGCCTTAAATTAATCCCGATGCATAGTTACAGTATATATTGTGGGGGTTTTTGCTGGATATGATTTGGATTTGCACTCAGGACAAGGAAATTGACCTCAGTTTCTCTTCCTTTGCCTACACTAAGAAAATCAGGAATACCTGTCCGCTTACTTAGGTGGCTTGGTTTCTGACCATCTTTACATTGGTTCTGTTTTCTGAGTTGGTGTTGTGGTGTTTGTTGTGTTGTTGTGTTTTATTTTGCTTGATTTCCCTTCCCCCCCCAGTAGAAGTTTTGTCAGCGTGATAGGTGTGTGCCCTGGACTCTACAACATGTCATCTTTCCTTAAATTTTTGAAGGATGGTAAATCACACTAAGCAACGTAGTGCTTAAATTTTGACTCCCTGAAGCTTGCAAAGAGCCATCAGAAATTCGCTTTAAATAGCCTGCAGTAAAGGTAGAATTTCATCTTACCTACTTATTAGAGGATAAGTAAATAAGTAAATAAATATGCCCTTCACACAAGAAAGTAGGTCCCAGAATTATATTCTTGTATTTTTCTGGCTACACGCCACTGCTTTCCCTACCAGTTGTGTGAATTGGTACATGAAGGACTTGCAGCATGTGGTAACATCTCGTTCTTGGTCAATACCAAGGTGCATCCATGCCCAAAGGGATTGCTGCACCTCACTTCTGTGCTTCTAGAGTTGTATAAACAAGACAAACAGAGCTGTAACAGTCCAGCTGCAAGTGTGTCAATGTAATATAATGCCTTGGTATGTGTTCTCTGTTTCAGAACCAGCTTCTCTCAACTCTGAAGTAATTACTGCAACCTGGACAAAGTATAGGCTCAGTACACTTAGCTGGTGTTGGTTTAGTCAGACCTAAACATAATTTTTGCCTTGTGCAACACTTTGCTTCTCCTACTTGTCCTCCCCCAGGACTCTGTATCATGTGAGGGGCAAAAGAGTGAGATTACTAAAGAGTGATCTTAGGCATTACTAAAAAGACAGATGGTTGTTAAATTTGGGTTGAATTTGGCTGTCAGACACCTGGTATATGTCTCCTCAGTATCCTGAGAGTGGAATGCCAGTGCCGATCAGTCTTAAATCTATGGACAGTGGTTTTGACAATGGATTATATATTTAATGGTCAGTTTCAGAATCTCTCTCCCCTTTGATCTCCCTTGTTGGGAGCACCATAAGGCACACAGTAACTGGTGCTGAGCAGCATGTTTAGCAGTTACTCAGCTTTTGTAAAGGAGTGAAAGGGACCTGCAAATGTAGGCTCCTACCTCTGCTTCTGAGGTAGGAGGGAGGGAGGGAAAGGAGTGGTCTTGTTGACTTGATGATCTTAAAGGTCTTTTCCAACCTAAAAGATTCTCTGATTCTATCTGGACTGTGAGGGCTGCAGAGAGGTGCAGCTGGGTGTGGGCATCTGTTACCTAATGTCTAGCCTAGTTTCTGTCGAAATATCTGATTAATTTTGGGGTTTTCATTAATGTGGGTTTTGGAACAAATTAAATGTGACCGAGGTCCCAACAAGGATCTGAAATCTGTTTTCTGCTGAAGAACTCTTTATACAAATGAACACCAATTGCATCATTAAGCACACGCTTCACTGGGGCTGCCCAGCAGGACAGAACAGTGAGACAGAACTTGCCTCACGCAGTGCTTTTCTTATAAGGTGAGAGCCACTTAAGACAAACTCGTGCTTTGGCTCATTTGTGTGGTTTTTTACAGCTTTTTTGGGGAGGAGGTAGTTGTTTTACGGCAGTCTGAGTTTGGTGTGATCCTCTTCAAAAGGTGCTTGTATCTTGCGTTTCTCTAGATACTAACTAGCAAGCAGATATTTCCCTCCCTCTCCCTAGGCATCCTCCCAAGGATTTACAGTTTTAAAGGTGTGTGAGAGGGTTTGTTCGGGTAGAACTCATCATAAAAAGTTGTAGCTTGTTTCTCGCAACAAAGGCAAGTTGTTGTTTTGGTTGGTGTTACGCCACTGTGTTTGTCAGTGTCGATTTATGTCAGGCTTTAAATAGGATACTCTGCAATGAGTTTGTTTTCTGGTAGTTTGTAATCCTTTCAGGCCAGCTAACATTAACGAGCGGCTGCATTGCTGTGGCTGGCTTTCTTTTGATCATGCACAGCCCTAGTCAGGAAATGGGTGAGGAGCATGAGTCATGATTACATTACCCTAATGTGACTGCCCACTAGAAGTTTTCTTTTTGCCGCCAATACGCCTTCCCTTGACACTACTTCTGAAAACAAAATGTCCATTTTGGAGCACTTTGAAATATTGACCTTTGAACAGAGAGATTTATGTTCCCTTGCAGTCTCGAGGCAAAGCTCTTAAGCAGGAGCCCCTGCAGAGTGCAGAGAGAAAACGAACGTCTGCAAAGTGCTTTTCCAGAAGTTTGCAAAGACAGGACTTGACTTGCAGTACACTGGGTCTGCTTGGGCTCACGGGATACAACACGCTTCCCTGACCATTTGCTTATTCTGTCATGTTGCCTGCACATGCAAGCTCCAAGTCCAGTCTTCTCTTACACATGGGCTGTCACCTCATTCACCATTTGGCTTAAGCTTTGTCTTAGATATGTACTTATCTTTTGAAATATGGCTACAGTAATGGGAAGATAGGTGCTGAGTGCTGGCTGAGGTAAACCCTGAGTGTTGAGAAGGTGGCTTTAGTGGGATTTGAGACAGCAGTATTTTGGACAGTTTAATTAAATACGTGGGATTTAGAGTTTGAAAGAAATATCAGCTGCTAATCAGTAAACTAGCTTTAGCACCGAATTGCCACTGTGCACTCTGAATATTCAGACAGTACATCTCTGTACAAGTGCTGAGTGTATTAATTTCTTTCAAATTAAACTCATTAACTCTGTCAGGTTTTAAGAGCAGTATGTGAAATATGACTATTGGCACAAAGAGTGAATGCACCCTGATACTACTTGATATATTCTAGAAAAAAATAAATCTGATCCATTGAGTACAAGCAACTCAAGCTGACACAACCAAATGTCTCAGGAGGAAGTGGGGACCCCTGCACTACTGTCCAGTGTGTGGCATCCCTGTCAGCTGGGGCATGTTGGAGGTGTCACTAACATGCTGCAGAGCAGCACCAGAATATGACGTCTTCCAGTTGTCACTTATTCTTCCAGATTCTTACCTCTGCTCAAATAGTCCCTTCAAATAGTAGTTGTTTTGTTAGAACTAGAGTATAAACTCACAGTAAAGATGTAATTTCTGTTTTTTGCCTTTTGTTTCATATAAGGGTGATAAGCCAGTTACTTCAGCTGACATGGACTTGTTATTGTACTAACAATATACTTAAAACTGAATATAGATTACAAAATTTTAGAAGCCCTATTTACTATATGATTTCAGCCCCACTCCTTAAAGAGGGCATGAGTTGGACCAAAAAGTAATTCAGTGAGGATTTTTTTTTTAATCTATTGAAGCATTTCCTTTCTTCCACCTACTCCAACCCCATCAACTTGGATCTCATCTTGATGACCATTTAACTCTCTGAAGGAGGCAGAACTGCAACAGAGCAGAAGATTCATCCTTTTTCTATGTAATACAAAAAATAAGTCCTGTGTAACTGTAGATTTTTCTGTATCTTTATATATCTACCTCGTTACTCTTTGCATATACAAGGTTCTCTGGCTTTCAAGTTTATTTTAAAACTAGTTTATCAGCCACTTAAAGATGGGCAATACTTACTTAAAGCAAAACACTCTGAAAAATGAATAATAGCACTGGTGATTATGATATGCCTATGTCACTTGTGTTTTTCAAGGAGATGATAAGGAGTATTTGACTTAAAAATGAAGCATATTTGAGAATTGGAGGTCGGGAGTTCAGGATAGGGTTTTGCGGGTTTGGTGGTTGGGGTTTTTTTTACTGAAACCTTGCAGGATCCTTGTGTTTTAGATTGCCTTTTGTCAGCAGCTAGCAGTTAAAGAAATTTTAAGCTAAGAGTCTTTTCCAAAAATAGTATTAATATCTTAACTATAGTTAGAAAACCTTAATTTCAGTATGACAGCAGTCTCGGGAACCCGAAGGCAGAAACAAGTGGAGCTACAAAGCCATTTTTGCATCAGAGGTGTGTAAAGTCGAGATGTAATTCCATGGACATTTTTCCTTGCAGAAGAGATGGTTAAGGATTGGCCATCCCTTCTGCCAGAACTCCTTGCTTTCTAAGAGTGATGTCTCAAGAGACAGCTTAGCTATTTAAATTACTTTTTACAGGTGAAAGTAGCAGTCTCATTCCAAGCCTCGTGGTTTTACACCCCTTTCCTAGTTAGTTTTCACCTTGTTGTGTGCTGAACTGGCCTGTAAGGGGTCAAGTGTGTGCATACAGTAGGGGGGAAGGAGAGAATGCCTTTCTGACAGCAAGTTATATTGAGCTTGAACTCTCTTGAAGCATTGCCATCGGGCAGCTGCAGCTGTTGCTAAGCCTGTCCTGTAAACTGAGTCAGTGGAGAGAACTGCGGCTGTGACCAGTTTGAAGTGTGATTTGTAGGTCCATCTGCCTGCGGAGTGTACAGGGAACTGCGGTGCAGAACCAGGAACCAGCAACGAGGAGTGAGGAATCCAAGGTGGGAACTTCTTAAACCAGGCTTTGAGAGCAGAGTTGGGCTGAGGAACTACACCCTCTGTGTCAAAAGAGAAAGCCATCTATGCTAACCTGCTCCGAATCACAAAGGGTGTGGAGTGTGGATTCATAATCCATTTAAACTGATCTGAGTGCTGGCTGACATCAAAAGGGGCAGTTGAGATTTCAAACGTAGCAGTTTGCCAGGCTTTTAGATGGCACACCATCAGCTCAGGTTGTAGGGGTTTTTTTTTTTGTCCCATTTCATGTTTTTCCCTAGGGCCGAAGAGAACTGATGGACAAGTTTTTAAGCCTGTCCATCTTGTGGCTTATGGGTTTATGGTTCCCAGCTATTTGCTCACCTGGTGTGTGACTTTGTAGGATGAGATGTGTGACTGTGCTTCAGGGTGCAGCCTGTCTGGTGTAGCATAACCTCACCTTGGCTGGCTGTTGCACCTTGTGCTGACATGTACCTCTGCCTAAATCTGCACGGACTTGTACTCTCCCAGTTTTTGGAAGCCAATGAACTATATGGCATTAAATCTGTATATATGAATGTACCAGCCAGCAAAGCTAAGGAGAAGGTAAGAAAGAGGGACCTGTTTCAGTCCATGGAGCTGAACAACAGAATACAGTGAGCTCATTAAATCCCTGTCTCTGGAGAAGAGGAGAAAAGAAAGGAAGGTTTTTATTGTTCTAGAAAAGATACTAACTTTTCAAAGCTGAAAGCAAGCTGTGATTCAAACCTGTTGAAAGGTGAAAAAAATTGCTTGATAAAAAAGAGGGAATTATTTAAGATATTCTAATGAGTGGTCATAATAAGTACAGTTGCAAAAAACAGATTGTGCAAGGCATTTAATTTCATATTGCATCACAACCAGATTTTTAAAATGTTAGTCCTACAGTGTCAATAAAGCATGTATTAAAAACATTTAGAATCTCAGAGTAGAGCATCAAAGAGGGATGTACTTCTACTGAAACAATGCAGAGATCTATTTATACAGTATAGGCTGCATAGTATTTTTAGGAGCATCTTGCAAATAAGTACAAAATTGTTGTAGTGCAAATTTACAGGTGATGAATATTGGTGAGGAAGTATATTGGTGAGGGAGATGGAGAAAGCTCAACTGATTTATTGATTCACAACTTCGGCACATTGAAATAAAATGTTTCTCTCTCTTTCTGAAGTATGGCATTGCTTTTTACCCTCTAAAATATAAATCCATTTTATTTGCTGGAGAATGATAATGAAGGTTTCTGGTTGACAAAGGGCATTTGTAATCTCAGACTGATAAAGAACAAAATAATTGGAGACTGAGGCCAGTTGCTCATATTAGACCTTTTTTCTTCTTCCCCCCAAACGAGGTTTGCTCTCCTTTGTTTCTTTTTTTTACAAGCTAAACTAAAAACTCTTAAACAATTACTTCATTTCAATATAAAACACAAGTACTTTAATGGTTTAAAATTAATTGAAAGTGTTCCCTAGTCAACATAATTTACTTCAGCTCGATCTGTTTGTAAAGGCAGGGTGACAAGATTTAAAGTAGTCAACAATTAAAAATAATTTCAAGAACTTGTTTTTTCTTTGTTTGTGAACCTAGGTTTTAGAGAGGCAGGAAAAAAGAGGAGGGTGCTGGAGAAATGGAAGATCTGGAGAGAAAGACACTGTCCCTCTCTGTGCTTACACTTAGTGGCAATTAACATTTCAAGTGGACAGCTCACAGCTAGTGTACTAATTGTCTTTGATTTATGTGGAAAAAAGTGGTTTGTAGCAACAGAAATTAAAATGTATCCTTATGTGACTTTTTGCCCTTTTTTTTTTTTAATTATTTCTCCACAGCTAGACTAGATAAAGTAATTAATTGTATTAATCAGCACCCAGATTGGAACAGGAAAGACTTTAGGTGCATATTCTCTGATAACTGACGTCTGTGATGTAAATTAATGTATGTAGTCTGCATGTATGGGGAATTTTAAGAGAAGGGTGGACAACCTTCACAGCTAGCACATGGCATCTCTGTCTTTTCAGGACAATGCAGAAATGAATCAACTGCACTATAGGGTCAGGTCCTCTCTTGACCTGTGCTTCTGTAGCTGTGGGAATGGTTTGGAATTTTTTTTCCTTCATTTTCTGAAAAGTGTATGTGATAACACAGTGAAATAAGTTAAGATTTGATCTAGGAGAGTCAGTGGACTGCAGTTAAGAAAATTAGCTGAAGTGCATTTAGCCTGATTGTTTTTATAAAGTAACTGAATTCTGTAACTTTAATCAGGAAGGTGCAAATTCTTTGATGAAAGGAGAAGCAAAGGAGACAAGGACTTCTAACCTGATCAAGGGAAGTTGACTTTAACACAGATGACTTCAAAGGCTGTGCCTCTTATAAACAATGTAAATTTAGATAAACAATCTGGAGGGAGAAGTGTTAGCACCTGATGTGGTTAAAGCTACTTAGAAGGTGGTGGCTTTATAAGCAGAGAGCTGGTGGCCTGGTGTAGAAGTGGACAGATTGGTGGCCTCTTGTCTTCAGAGTCTGATGGTTGATAAGGACACCTAAGTCCCCAGGAACACAAGAGATAAGCTCTGTGGTGCATCATCTGATGCTTTTCTTGTACCTGAGGACTTGGGTAGCTGGGAGTGTGTTTTACTAGCATTCAGGAATTGTGACTGCATGGCTTCAGGCCCCTGTTATAAAACCAGTAAAAATGTGTTTTACGCTTGATGTTGTTTCAGACATAGTGAAAGTAACAGCATTCACAAGGATGTTCTTAACAGTTTATTTGTACTGCTGAAAGCTACTGGTAGCTAAAACCTAAAATGAAAGTTACTGGTAGCTAAAATGAAGGCCTAAAGCCTAATTCTTCTATGCTTGCAGATACTTCATAATGTAGAAAAGTTGCAGCTGCTTGTTGTGTAGTTTGTGTCTCTTTTGCCATGTTACTGTGTTTTTATTTGGATATTTAGCCAATGTACAGACTCAGTTTTCTCTTACTGACTTGCTCTGCAAGGTAATCCAATGATATTTTAAATTATGCTTTGGAAAGGTCTTTCTCTGAATTTCATGTGCTTCTAGTCAGTGATCTGTAAGGCAGAGCCTTTGCAAGGGTTTGCCCTGTAGAAAGCTATAGGCTTCCCAGCACACACAGTTGCTTCTGGCTTTGCTCTGTGGAAATGTGGTTTTCTTCCTATAATTTTTTTGTTTAAGGATCTAGGTCTCTTAGGATATTTGCACAAATAAAAGTTTGCACCTTGACCCTTATTTGTCTCTGGCTTTGCAAGCTTAGCTGTTGAGATATTTGCTGATAGTCTGTCCTTTTATAATGGACTGTGGAATAAGCTAAGGCATCCATGGAAGACTTTGAGCTGTGTGGAAGGTGATGACTGCTGAGTGGACAGAAGGCAGATTGAGAAGTACCTCTAAAAATATTAGTCTTTGTTACCAAGCAAAACACTTAGATGAGAATGTGAAGTGATAGGAATGAAAATGAGCAAGCGCTACAGCCAAACGAAAACTTTAATTTTTGCTGGGCTGAAATTTCTCTGGTTTGGCTCATGTTTGGATCTTGTTAGGAGAGGGATATCTTTTCAACTGGAATAAAAACCCTTTCATGTTGTTTTTCTCTTAAATTAAGGTCTTTCACTGTAGGGTGGCAGTCCAGGATTGTAGACTTCTGGTTTTCTGGTAACTTCTCATTCAGCATTCCAATCACTTAGTTACTGAGCTGAAATTAGTCAAAACAGAGACTCTTTTAGCAGTAAGATCAGAAAAAGGTCTCATTTTAAGGCAAGGCGAAATTTACTGTGTGACCTGATATCAAGATTGCAGTGTGTTGTGTCCCTTCTCTTAGCCCATGCGCACTTGGGATTCCATTAAATCTTGTTGAGTGCAGGGAGTGTGTTAAGATTCTTGTGAAAATTTTGTGGACTAATTTTTTAGTTTTCTACGATTTGAGCTGGAGGCTTAGTGTCATTAGGCTTTTCTTCATTTGCCAAAGTTGGATTTATATATTTTTTTCTTACCAAAAGAACTACTTTATATATGTATATATGTGTGTGTGCGTATATGTATATATACTATATGTTATATATTGATATGGGTTCTTCCTTATTTATTTGTAAATTAAGTATGAATAAAAATAGCGTTTTAGGCTTAGTGAATATTTCCAGATTTATTTGCTTGAAGTAGCTTAAAATCTGTACTCCTTCAGGCAGCAGCTGACAAAGAAGATAGGTATGCAGAAACCAAATACAGTTGCTCCAAAGCTATGTTATGTTGTACATGGAAGGCCTGACCATTGAGAAGGGAGCCCTTTTACTTAAAAGGTGTAATTTGCAGATTTCCAATACTGTGGGTACTGATATCTGCAGTAAGAGTAGCCTTTGTTTTCAGTAGAGAAAATGGAGCTTGCACTAAGCATGTAATTGTGAAATTTCTTCTCCTCAAATGTAAAGGCTCTTGCACTGGCCAAATGGAAGGCAAGGCCTTCACAATTAAAGGGACTGCTGTATAGAGAGGGCTTGTAATTCTTGATAGTGGTGTCTCTTGCAGCATCCTCTCGGGTAGTGTGGTTTTACACTGCCCCTTACTGGGGCTCTCTCGTAGTGCAAGAACTAAAGGAGATCTGGGTGTCCAAGTTTGTGCTGCATCCAGAGTTTTTGTATTTTCCCGCCTGAGCTATGAGCTAAATAAAATACAGTGCTTTTCTGGTGTTTCAAAATGGCCTATTTATACTAAAAGTTATTTTATATTTTCTTTTTAGTATTTCCTGATGTTCAGATGTTCCATTGTTTCCTTCAGGTTTTTTCTAAACCTCCCTGTGGAGTTTAGTGATAATGGTTTTTGATACACATCAGAACTGGTGGAAGCCATGAAAGCTTTGAATGAACTGGCATTTGTCTTTCATTTTTAAACTAGTGACCAACAGGTATGACTTTGAACCACGTTGTCATTACATAGCCATTCATTCAAATTAAAAGACCTGAAAGACTGAGAAATTAGAATCAGAGAGAATTTGACCTGTTTTTTCTGGGAAGTGAGATAGAGCTGAGTCCACTAGATAAACATAAAAAACCTCACCATTCGTCTTTTTTTGATAATAGTCTTCTCTGTAGAGTTGAGGACATTTTGTTTTGTTAAATGGGTTGCTTGGGCAGAATGATAAACGGGGAGAAACAGTGCAGTGATTTTCAGAATTTAAAATCGTTAGGTTGATTTTACTAATCAATTCAGTTCCTGTTGTAGGGGCACGCGTAGAGATCTTAGGAGTTACTTTTCTATCTTGCAGTACTGACATGGAGTAAATGGAACATGAATCTCCTACTAAACTGTAGATCCTAATGAATTTCCATTTTGTTGTGTAGAAGGAAGCTTTGACGTGGTTTTAATTGATTGATGTGATCAATTGTGTTTTCAAAATTGATCTTAAAAATCATAAAATACCCTCATAAATTATTGAACACTGAGCTTATTTTGTATTTCAACTTTCAACTGTTTACATCTGATGTATTTTGCGGGGGAGGGCTTTTCAACATTATCAAAGTGCAGTAGATACCTGGTGGGAATCAAAAAACCAAAGCACTGACCTGGCTAGACTCCCAGCTCCCCTTGTGATGCACAGTTAAGTACCCCACTGCAGGAACTAATTACTGCGGTTAAAGGATTTGTTAAAATGCTTAAATTCTTCTTGACAACCTGGGTGTGTAGGCATACAGTGCTAAGTTTTAAACCTGGTGATTCTTACTGAGCTTAATTGGTGAAGGAAAAAACCTGCCAGGGCATAGATAAAAGGCAGCAAAAGTAGCACTTGTTACAGACAGCTTCCCTCCACATATGGTATAGAACAGTCTTTTTGTATAAAAGCTGAAATCTCCTTTACACAGTGAGGGTGGTGATGGACAAAGAGTGATGGATTTGTAGCTGAGTATTCTGATGAGAAGGGGTGGTCTGTGGTGCATGGACTTAATAGAAGAAAGTATAAAAATGTCCAGGAGAAAAAAAGCATTTATCTGAGATTGTCCAAGGGTTAGGAACTGGCACTGTAAGGAAGAAATACACCATTAAAGTATTAACAAAGAGTGTTTTTCAATAGATAGTTGACTTAATAGCCTGTTAGCCCTTGTTAGCTCTATTAGGCCTTTCAAAGACCACATTCCAGTAGGACAACATGGTTTGCAAAAACTGTTTCAATTGGCTGCACAGAGCAACTCTGAATCACTGTGGCCTCATGGTCTGCATAATTCATGATCTAGTCTATAGCTGCTATGAAGAATTCATGTAGACTAAAGAATGTAGTCACAAGAATCAATCTCCTCTAAGGCACGTGCATTTGGATGTTCCTAACAAACTGAAAAACCTGGACCGGCTCCTTTTTCTAGTTCCTAAAACTATCCTTGTAAATGGGCACAATTATTGGAAATGTTATTGGTTACAGTTTGTGAGTGTTCCAGCACTAATTGGAAGTATCTGAATACTAATCTAATTATCCAGTT
Organism: Corvus moneduloides; assembly: GCF_009650955.1. Taxonomy (NCBI): domain Eukaryota; kingdom Metazoa; phylum Chordata; class Aves; order Passeriformes; family Corvidae; genus Corvus; species Corvus moneduloides. Next base: position 85,321,253 of record NC_045478.1, on the reverse strand, counting down.
ATCTAATTCAAGAGAGTCTACTCCATATCCAAAAAGGTTTCCTGAATGACTCTGTCAGTCTTCCTGGATCTACCAAAAAACTTAATGCTGTTGAATGTTATAAATGTGTTTCTGCATGTGGTCTCAAAGGTCAGCATTTTGAATGCCAGAATAAGGAGAAGAAAGATTGAGATGGTGATATTTATCAAATGAATTGTGCTCAGCAACTGTGTCTAAAAAACTCTGACTTCAAAAAAAGCTATGAAGTCAGAGAAAGGTTAGCTAGCCTTGTTAATCTGAACTCTTTTATCCTGCCTAATGAAGGGAAGCAACATCATAAAGCTAATCTCCAGGCTGGAACTGTCAGTACCAGTACTAATTTTGGGGTTTGGTAAAAACAAGACTGAACGAACCATGAAAAATACATTAATGATAACCTGATTTTGTATCCCATGCAGGTTTTCTCAAGTTGTGGAAGTAGCAGGGCATTTGGTTGCTAACTTGACCCCAAAACTTGTGCTCCACCTTGGAAAGAGCTGACGTGGGAGACGTTTACCTTCACATACTCCACAGTTCTCTGTATCAGAAGAAAAAAGACTTTGTGTGCAAGAGTGGTTCAAGATGACAATGTAACGTTGCTAACACTGAAGGTCTCCTGAGAAGAACTGGCTTTGTAAGAGGCTTCTCCTTCCCTCACTTTTTTTTTTTTTTTTTAATAACTACTTCTCTCAGAAACTACAAGCAAGATGCCAGCCAAGACACCCATCTACTTGAAAGCTGCTAACAATAAGAAAGGGAAGAAATTCAAACTAAGGGATATCTTATCTCCTGATATGATCAGCCCTCCACTTGGAGATTTTCGCCATACCATACACATCGGAAAAGAGGGACAGCATGATGTTTTCGGAGATATCTCATTTTTGCAAGGTAACTACGAGCTATTGCCTGGAAATGAAGGTAAAACCAGAGTTAGCCAGTCTGGTATCCATAGTGAATTCTTAAGGGCAAACAGCACTTCCGAATCCATGTTTACAGAAACTCCATCACCAGTGCTCAAAAATGCTATTTCCCTTCCTGCCATTGGGGGTTCTCAAGCCCTTACATTGCCTTTATTGTCACCAGTGACATTTAATTCAAAGCAAGAATCCATCAGGTCATCAAGACATCCTAGGCTTAGCTGTGAGCCAGTAATAGAAGAAAAACTGCAGGAGAAAGGTAAAGAGATGGAGGATGAAGAAATGTACAAAGATGACATATGGGAGCAAAATGGTTCTTCTTCACATTTTACTAACGGTAGCGACAGCCACTCATCCAGCTTTTCTGAACGATGCACTGATTGGCAAACAGTTGATTTATTGGATGACAGTCGGCTTTCGTGTGAACTAACCAAGACAAAGACTAAGTCAGAAGAATCCCTTTCAGATCTTGCAGGCTCTCTTCTCTCATTGCAACTTGACTTGGGGCCCTCACTTTTGGATGAGGTCCTCAATGTAATGGACAAGAACAAATCTTAGAACTGGTACTCCATTGCTTCTTTATAAGTGATTCACTTAAACAAAAACAAACAAAAGACCACAGTTCAAAAGCAGACACTTAAAAATCAGCTGTTTTTGCAGTTGTTTGACGGGTTTTCTAAAAATATTCTTAAAATACTATTTTTTTACCTATTGTTTTTCATGATTTTTATTACACTAAATTCTCATATCAGGAAGGTAAATTTTAATAACAATTTTCAGCAAATATAAAATGTTTTTAAGTACCAGTATTAGTGATCAGAAACTTAAGAAACAGCATTTGAGGATGATACTGATTGTGGCATTTGGTTAGTTCACTTCTACAGGCTTCTGAATATGTGAGAATCTCTTAATGTCAGAAAGGAGACTGATATTAATTATTCACTTTTATAAATTATTACAATATCACTTTATGTATAGGCCTCTTTCTAGAACCTTGTGTTTGAGGGTTTTATAGTGTTTATCTTCATTTTCCATAGTACCATTTCTGTTATAAATTCACCATAACTATTTTCTTGGTCTTATACTACCACTCTGAATTCAGATGTGAACAGTTTGAAGGCTTTTTCAGCTTGAATACCTGGTCCAAAGTCTCAGCTGGTTTAAATGAGTATGCACAAATTTACACAAGTTGAGGCTTGGGCCTGATGTTGTATATGAAATGTTATGTTGTAAACAGGTGACACATGCAAGATATTATGGTTAAATTATTTTAAAAGTTGAAATATATTTTCTGTGTGCATATTGGCTTTTTACTGCAGAGCCTACACATACAGTATCTCATCAAAATAGTTGCTTGGCATTATTGGTGCTCTTCTGAAAATTGTATATTTGTGTGTTTGAGGAGAAATATGTATTAATAGTCCTTGCTTTTTTTCTTCATTTATTTCCACAACATGCTTAAACTTGCAACTGATTGTTTTAATTTTTGAAGAAGGCACTGGTTATTCACAACGCTAGTGATGTGTGCAGCAACAACCAATGTTTGCGAAATGTGGATCCTTCAATACAGTACCTACATGGATTGCATAAATACCTTGTGCAATACAATAAAAAACCCTTTAAATTGCTATGTCTTTGTGATTCACTACACAGCCTCATCAAAACACAAAGTTTTCTTTTCTCCTATAAGGAAACAGACTAGTTGCAGAAATATGAGACTAAGGGGCAAATCAATTCTAACTTAATTCAGTTGATTTCTCCAGTTTAGTTCCAGAGGTTTTAAGGGCAAACTCCAAGCAGATAGGACCCTCTGGGCTATATATACTGGTTTAAAGTAAGGGTAAATAGGAGAGTAATACTTTGGGCCCAGTGAAGTTAGTGGCAGAGTTCCAGCAGCTTTCACTGAAGTCTTTAGGTAAAATCCCACCACAGTTTGTAGACAGTTCTTCATTAGATAACCATATTTATCTGTATCGTCCTACAAGAACATGTAAGTCATGGATTATTTAGTACATATTATATTTATCCTTAAAATTTCTAGGGCATCAATGCCAAATAATAATGTTCCTTCAGCATGTTTTTGGAACACAATCTTTACCCCTGTTAAACACATCTATTATTGTAGCTGCATGTCTCATTAATGCACAGTCTCCCATATTATTCCTGAAAGTGAGGAAATGAGATGTAGAATGCCCAAGAACTGTGTTTATTTTTAAGATAATGTTTAATTGCCTTCAACTTCATATTCTGTGTGTAAGCCTGGATCAAATTTCCAGTGTATTCATAATCCAAGAAGAATGGTGATGACTGTAGTGCTTTTTCTGTTTTAGAAAGCAGGTTCAAAGCTCTGCCTGGCCATGTTTCTTATGGGACCTGGGGATTTAGAATCTAAAGAGAATTTAGGCCAGAACTTTCACTGGAAAAATCTGTCACTCATTAGCATAGGGGAAGTTTGAGTGAAATGGGGAATGAGACATTTTCTGTGTAAACCAGCTTCATATACCATGATTAGAACATGAAAAGTATTTGCTGAATGGAAAGTCATTATCTTGTAGGGCTTTCCAAGAAAGTATTCTCTAGAAAGCAAAACCAGATTCTATTAGCAGCTGTTGCAGTCATGTAATTTTTGCTTTGTCCTGTTTTATACTTTACTTCCTGGCTTAGACTGCTGAAAAGTGTCTTGCTATTGCAGGATTTTTTTGTCTGTATTATCCTTTCTGTGTCATTGCTCTTCTAAATTTGTAAATCCTTAAGTCTTGTGATGAGGGTGGGTGGTCTGAACTAAAATAGCCATTGCTCCAGGCAAAAAAATGATTGTTGTGGAGGAGAACCTTTCCTCACGTCAAGAACAGGACTTTTGTACTGGCAAAGCAGATTTCATATTTCTTTAAAGCTTTCTTGTTATTTCACTCAGAAGCTGGATCCCTGAATTGTTCAGATCTGCTCAGTCTTAAATGTACGTACCTAGAAGATGCAAAGTTGAAATGTGCTCAGCTTCTGTTCTGACATGGTCTTCAGTAAAATACTGCTTTGTGTAATCTGATCTGGCATCTCATCTGTCAAAATATAGCTTGTCAGATCAAAATCTCAATTTGAAAAAAAGTGAAAAGTTCTGCCCTCCTGAAGCCTTGATAAAGTTCTTCACTGAAATGAGACTTTCCAAGGAGGAGTTGCATGGCAGTTTCCTGAAAACTAAAATCCTATTGCAAGTTGGACTTGTGGTTATTGCATCAATGGGATATTACAGATATATATATAGAGAGAGCTATATCTCCAAGTTACCTTGGATATTGCATCAATTTTCTGTGTCCATGGGCAAAGTCTGCTAACTGTACAACTGCACAGAAAGTTCCACAGCTGCTTCACAAGCCTTCTAGTATGTCAGAAAGCACTTCCCCATCACTTCTAACTGCAGATTTTCAGTGGAGGCCTAGAGGCATAATCTAAAGGTGCCAAAAGAAGAAAGCAGAGTCTACTTCCTACATAAGTATTTGCTAGGTTTCACATCTGTACAATCCTGCAAGCTGAGCTATACACAATACAATAGAAAAATATACCTGAAAGTCCAATAATCATCCAATTCAAGAACCTTTGAACTCCTGTCCCTGTTCCCCAGTCAGCCTGAGGTGCTCAGTATTGTGCTGAGGGTGTCAGTGGGAGGTAGAGAGCAGGTCAAATGCTGGGGAGTGCATAACCCCACACGGATCTCTGTCCATTTCTAAGAAAGACCAAATCCAGACATTGAGAAGCAAAACAAGCCCCCAAGCTCGATCTCAACTGAAGGCTGGAAAGCAGCTCAATAAGGAGGCTAGCAGAAACCCTGAACTTGAAATCATACTTTTGAAACTTCTGTTTACTGAAGGTATCTATTTCCTTTCACCTGTTTACCCATAGGAAGTGTATACAGGACAGCACCATCTGGATTTGCTGGCAAATGGGTATAAATAACTACATTATGTGAACAGGACAGAAAAGGGTAGAAAATCTATAAAAAAATAAATCCAAAAGCAGTCATAAACAAGTCAAAACCTTGTTAAGAATGACTTTACTTTTTAGTCCTTTTTCCTTTCTACATTTATTGGTGTTAAAAAGAAAGCTAGTTAAGAAGGTTAGAGCTGAAGGATATTACCTAATTTGTGTAGGAAATTCTCAACAACAGGAATAGACTAAGGCCAAGTTTCAGAAAAGGATGGGAGGTACTGACTCAAATTTTTTTTCCTTCTTGCTAAAATTAGTGAGAGAAGAGACAGTTTGGGTCAAAGACAGCTGCCTCTTTGAGGGTGTCATTCATGACCAGAATCAGAAGCAGCTGTTTGAGATGTCTAATGTAAATAACCCAGATGCAAGCGTAGCAGAGAAGGTGCTGGATCTGGCATAGTGAGACCAAGTAAAGTTTAAATGATGCAAGAAGAAGCTAAGAGACACACTGGACTTCATTCCAAGGAGAGAAAGAAACAGTTGTTGTAAATTAAATAAATTAGTGACCCAGCTGGTCTGCTTGCATCCATTTGCTTTTCCCTATGAACAGAAAGTACGGCAATACATCTGTTTCCTATAACACTTTCATTTTATGTGTTTTTAAAGAGGTTTCCTGATTCCAGATGCAAGGCTGGATCCATCACTAACTGCTTCTCTCTAATTAGCATTTTACAAGTGCTAGAAAATCAAGGAAGTACCTAATACTTTATGTTTACTTTTGAATATTGTAAGTTATTTTCTCCCTGTAACAGTTATAAATGGACTGATTGTCTCCTAGTATAAATTAACACTGCTCCAATAAAATCACAGATTAAGATTTATACCAGGGTATTCCCAGAGAGAAATAAGTTTCCCAGAATATTTACAGCAGAGAGAATGTTCTTTTATATGGGTACCTTGTAGTATGACCCTACACATTGTTCAAGCTATTTATCTTCCTCATTGCCTAAGATATTTCTAGCTTGTGCTCAGTGAAACTAGAACTTCAGTTTTGTGGGTGGGTAGCTTCTAGCCCATACTGTTTCCTTTGCTTCTTAAGATAATTACAAATTTAGGAATCTTTCTTCTGTTAGAACCTCCGGTCCACGAGCCTTGGCAGGGGTGGAGACCAGACATAAGTGGGGCAGGGACTGAAGGCCCTGGGCTGAGATTAAATGGGCCTCCTGAGCCAGTGGATGGGGTGGGATCCAACTTAAGAACCCTGACAACCTCTGGCAAAATTTTGTGGTTAATCCTTTTGATCTGGAGATGAAGTCTAATTTTATCTTTAGTGAGTCATAAATAGTCACAAAAGCCATCTAACACACAATTAGATTTTGGTTCAGTACAAATGAAAGAGCCTTGGGCCATTCCCTGTTTGCTGTGTAGGATGGAACCATCGGTCAAAGAAAAGTCTTGAGCCTTTTGCTCACTTAGCAAATTGCCATTGCTATTCCAGGGCACTTAACTGCACTACTAAGAAATGCTGCTGTTTTAACAGACAAAGTGCTGGACGATAATACTACTCAAGAATAAAGTTGCATTCACATATTGCAGAGGTAAAATTCACACCAAGTTAGATACCATATGTCAGCACTTAGCCAAGTAGGTTTTTCACCAGTCCTTGTGACCTCCTTTCAGGTGTAAGTGCTTTGAGGTCACAGTCCCCAGATATTCCCCAGGTATTGTCACATTACACTCTAAGATAGTCTCATGCACTTGTGGAAGGCCAGTGGACCTGGGCCTTTCCTTGCTTTTTTTGCCAGGCTTCTCCATATACACTGTCAGCTCAGTTGCACCTAATGAAATCAAGTCAGGCTCAAACCCAAACCAGAGCCACAGCCAGCCATGGTGGAAACTACTCACCATCATTTGGTCCTCAGGGGCTATCTGTTGGATATATATCAGCTGGAGTCAGACTGAGCAGCAGGGACTCGTGGGAGGAGACACCCAGGAATGGGCCCATCACTAGCAATGTGAAGAATAATGCCATCTATTGGGGCAAACACGTATCCTGAGGATCTAGACCCAAGAAGAACCATGACAAGTCCTTTGAGATTCGCTCTGGGGAAAGTCACCTTTCTTGAGCTTGGAGGAGATGGCCCTTGAAAATAAAACATCTCTCCTGGATCCTTCTTCTCTCCTAGACTGTATCCCCCAGGTTTCTTCTGAGCATATCCCTGACAGGTTAGAGTCTGCTCTTCTGAAGTCTAGGGTTGTGATCTTGCTTTTGCCTCTCCCTCTCCTCTCAAGATCCAGAATTTGACCATCTCATGGTCTCTGCACTACAACCAAGGCTGTCCCCTAAACTTAAAATCCCCAACAGGTTGTGATCCACATGGACTAAAAATGCATTCTATATTATAGCATAGGATAAGCTCTAGGTCACTCATTAGCTGCCTACAGCTGCACACTTAAAAAGAAAAATGTGCATTAAGAATAATATGAAATGCATGCACACTGCCACTATGTTTAGACAACAGGAAGAAAAAAAACGCCTTAACTGAAAACATTAATTCCAGGCTCCTTACAAACCTGTCTAAAGGCAGTATCAGAATCAAAAGAAATAATTTTAAATGCTTGGAGTCCCAACCAGATATTCCCAGCATCTATTTTATAATGTAGTAACTGGATGGCTTATTTGTTTTCTAATATTTATTCTCTTTGTAGGAAACAGTGCCAGCCAATACTTCCAACTTCTGAGTGATACTGTAGCATGTTAGCTCTGTCTCTCAGGGCTTCCACCTATTCCTTTTTTTGCTGAAGCACTGTGCTGCAGTACAGAAGAATTTCTGGGGATATATTCACTTTTTCTCCACCTTAATTTCTAGTAAATTTAAGCTGGTGGAAAAATTGTGGGAATATACTTAATCATAATATTTCTATTTCCTCTCCTGGCAGATGCACATATCTGCAGTTCATGGTTCATGTATTTATGTTTAATCATCAAATATTTTCTAAATTTGGAGAAGTTTTACGTCACTTGTTATGTCGTCCAAACTGCTCCTTCTAGAAAAATGCAGATGGAGACAGCAAATGGACAAACCAACTGTAAAGGTTGACCTTCTGCATCCACAGGGTTGCAAGGGCTTTTGCTTCATTTGATGCATGAAATTACTTTTGAATGTAAGCCCCAAACAAGCTAAATTTTAACTGGGGTTCTATAGTGAGCCCTATATCCTGTGGCAGAGTTGTGGAGGTCCCAGGCACACTAAAGAGGTGCACTCTGAGGAATACTATTTCTCATACTGAAAGTAATGTGCTTTCCAGCACTGATAGTTGTGCTTGCGCTGGCACAGTTGAAGGGAGTTTCCCCTGGCACTGCAGGGCAGACAACCAGGCTAACAAAAGAACAAAGGGAAAGAGGAGGATTTCTCTGACTACAGCATTAACCTAAACTTCTAAGCTCTCTTGGCTCTAGCACAGACTTGGTCTGTGCCATGAATTTGGGCAAATTAGTGTCTTCACTGGGACTGACATCACTAGAATAAGAAAGATGACACTGTGCTTCTAACCGCATGAAATTCTGTCAAATTAGGTGAAAAAATTATAGGTAAAATAGTTAGAGGGCAATGATTAGCCTAAGAGCAGTAGCTGGGGTATCTAAGGAGTACTGTTATATGGAACTGCAGTGCTTTACTAGACTGTACACAACATGGTATTATAAATACATATGTTCAACAAACTGTATAAGATTTCAATGATAAACACCTTAAATTCATATTTTCTCCAAAATCCCATGAAAAGCTGTATCACTTAAAGGAAAAAATCTAGGCTTTGCTCTCAGTTTGAACAATAATCAACCATAAGGCAATATGATTACGTAACTTGGAAAAGAGGGCAAAATAAGATAATGATGGCTTCAGGAAATCTAATATTCAAGAATTACAAGCAAGGCATTTAACTTTTTTAATTAAAGCAAGGCATTAACTTGTTTTACTATTATTATTTTTTTGGAACTGTGGTGGGGAACAAGGACTATCTCATCCTGTATCTGGAGAGCAGTTTGAATAACCTGGCTGTCATCACAGTTCAAGAAATAATATAACACATGGCAAGCAACAGAGGGGATATTAACTGCACCATGACACCTTAGCAGAGGTCAAATTTGTGCAGAATCAGTTACATGTGAACAGGTGTAATCAGACCACCATGAAATGGCGCTCTGGTTAAGTCGATCTAAGTGAGGCATGGGACACTCTACCCTAATGGTACTTGTAATCTTAAACTATCCTGGAGCCACAGAGTATCTGACACTATTCCTAAAGCAAGCCAGAGAGAGAAACAGACATCCTTAATTACTGCTGCATCATGAAAAATATTTATCTTGTCAATATTGTGGATTGGTCCCTGATGTGGGAGTAACCAGAAGACATTTTCCTTTCCTACAGTTATTGAATGAAAAGAGAGAAACTGTAAGTAGTCTGCATGTGGAGTGGCACCTTTTTCACCAAATCATTTCATCAGGATGAGAGACAGTCATATAGAAAGGGGATTACTTTGCACTTCATGCAACAAAGCATTGGCTCTGACATAGCTGGCCCATAATCTCTAGGAGGCTGTGGCATTGCTAATGAAGTCTCAGTGCCTTTAACCAACTTAAAACCCTGTAGGTTTTTCCACTGAATTTAGAAATCTGTTCAGATTATGTTGGCATTGAGCGATGGAGATGGTGCGCATGGAAGCTAAGAGCCCTCAGTGGAACAGCATCACGACAAAGCTAAAGCATTCCTAGCTCCCCTCTGCCACCTATGTTCAGTTTCTTCTAGTGAAAACTGAGCATAGGAATGGAAAAGGAATGTCTGCTCTGATCTCAAACAGGATGTTGCCATAGACAGAAGCCTAAGAGAACACCACTTTATGCACAGTCCTAAAGCTTTCCCCTGCTGGAATTGTGGGCTTTGCCTCTTCAACCATGCACTTTGTGAAATGTGCAAGTGTGCCCACTGTGCCTTGCTTTCTGTGAAATGACAGACTTTTCCATTTTTTGGGCTCCTTCTGGAGTTCTAAAAATGGAATATGGATTAAAAAAATGTCCCCTCTCCACTGTTAACTTGTATTTGCAAGGTGCCTTCTGAAAGCTTCCTTACTATATTAAATTATAACCATTTAGCCCTTGGCATGTTGGAAGATGCATCATACCAGTGGACAGATCTGAGAAAAGATCATGAGTTAGTGTCTGACCCACTGGATATTGCAGCTTTTTCTGGTATAGAATAAAACCCAATCTATAACATTATACGCATTTTAAGACATAACTATGCACACTCACACAAATAAACCAACATTGCTAATGCTTTAGCGTTTTTAAGAGCTTTCATGTCTTTGGGAACAGAAAATCCTGATTTTGTTTCCAAAGAACAGAATCCTGTATAGATTCTCTCATGTTGAAAAAGGGCTCCTTTCATGCTACACCCTTTTCTGCTTTGGGAGAGTATAGGCATTCTAGAAGAGTCTCTCTCTGCTGCCTGCTGCTTATTTGCACTCTTACTGAAACAAGCCAAGGTTTCCAAAAGTATTTCAGGATCCCATACATATATGAATCCATACTAAGATTTCCAAATTGCATTTCTTTAGAAAGTCAGGCAAATTGTGTACTGTGTTATAGCCCACACAAAAGTCTAGGAAGTCTGGGAAAGTATAAATTGATGGTGAACTTGACTTACTGCTTTGATATTCAGATTTGTACTAAGTGGAAATAAATTTAAATACTACGGAGTCCAATTTTGTATTGTTTGTTCATTGTTTCTTAACACATCTTTTAATCTGCTGTGGACAATTCTATCTCTTCCTTTTTAGGAAATGTCTCAAAGATGTAATTTAAACTATCTCATAAAAAGTTCATCATTGTCAGGCAGAGATATGTGCAATTGGACTTGGGCTTGTGCATGGCTATTTTTTGGATTCTGTGAACTGTTTCCTTTTAGGGGTAAATCTATTGGCAGGACAAACTTCCACTAGTCTTCATACAAGGGAGGTGAACACATACTGTTATTGATATTCTATACCCTCTTGTTCGATTATAGTTTCTACCAGCATTAAATTTATATTACAACTTTAGTTGACAAGTGCCAGCTTTTCAGGTCAGCCAGCTTTGTTCATTTTTGTATGCAAAACCTCTGCACATGAAGGAGTCAAAATGGGGAAGACACACAATCCGAAATACTGAACTTCAACACTTTCCTTCTAAAACACATGCAATAATCCATTCAATCACATCTCCTAATTAAATCTGCATTTCTTTTGAATGTGCTTTCCTGTCCACTTGGTGTTTTCTAGTTACAAATGTGTGTATGGTGTAGGAGAGTTAAAAAAGATAAGAAGCTTTTTTGACATTTAGAAAGCTGTGTTACTGAGAAATATCCTTAGACATTCTAACTGAGTAAACCGAGAGTTCATAACTTAAGCTGCCAAAGAACACTTTGAAAAGCAAAATATGACATAATTTTGCTGGTTTTCCTTCTCTCCACAGTGTAAGGTGTTGTTTTAAATAACATTTTACATACATACTATAAAACTCAGTGATGTCCAGATTGGATAAAGAAAAGAAAAAAAACCCAATTAAATTCCTCAGATCCATCCATAAAGCGTAACAATTTACACTTGTGAGGGATTCTCACACTACCAGTTAGACTTGAGGAAATTAGGATTTCTCTACTGTAAAAGTGTTTGACAAACTGAAAGCTGTAGACATGGCCTGAGGATAAGCTGAGTCCATTGTGTTCCGTGAATTTTGACTATGCGTCAACTCATTTTTACAGTGAAATGGCGTTTAGCTCCTGTGAAATGAAGGAAGAATTAACACTTCAATATACATTATCTATATGTCTGAGTAGTTGTCAGAATGCAATCAGAAACAGAGCTCTCTGTGGGAAGCTATATGAGTTTTTAATGCTCCAGTGATTCTGGGTTTGCCCCTTCCTCTCTCCTCCAGTCCCTTGTAACAAGGCCACAGTAAAGTACTAAGCATGTCTTTATTCTGGCCACCACCCCTTGAGCAGTCTAGAGCCCAAGAAATGGTTGCAGAAATGAATACTGAGTTGAGAAATCTTCACAGAATCCCCAGTTATATTTCCAGTAATACATAGGTGGCCTTGAAAGTTTCCCACTCAGCCCACTTTAGACCTTGGATCTGAAATTTAACCATGACAGGATCCTACTCTGGAATAACATCATTCAGTGTACCTCTGAAGGAATCAGGTATCCCTTGAATACATAGATAATCCCCACTTGTTTTCTATGGTAACTTATTCCTGATGTTTATCTTGGGGAAATTTCAAGATGATCTCATAAGTCTTCTTAATCTCATCCATTTATAGGATTGTTTTCCCCTTCTCCTCTATGCACTGCTGGATCCAACTGGCTCAAATCCTCCCTACAGTAAGTGTTTTACACCAGAGATCATTTTTTAATTGTGTTTTATAAATAAATAGTTCAGATCTTTGGGTAAGATTACCCGTTAGCTGAATACACTGAAAAAGAATAACTGATATTTTTACAGTCTGCCTACAATCACTTACTGTACCAGATGAACAGTGTCTTCTTTCTGATCAGACAAAATATAACAAGGAATTTAAAACTAGCAAACCTAAACCTGAGCATAAAGAGATGTGGCTCTAATGATTTGCTTCTGTCTGCCTAAGATTTGTGAAGAGCCAGTCATTTTAAGAAAAGCCACACACCCAAGCAAAGCCTCATTGTGTTGCATGGAAATGTGGCAGCCAAGCAGACACCTCTGGATCAGTAACAGGGCAGGACAGACACTATCTTTAAAGACCCTTTTTATCTGTTCTGACTAGAGGGTTAGAAGGAATTTCATCAACAGCATGAGAATACTAAGACATGAGAGAAGTCTAGGATACAGTCTCCGGATGTAAAATAACAGAATGAGTATTCTAGGAACAGCCATGAGCCTGCTCAGATGTAAAGGCAAAGCCTTTTTTCCAAGTTATTTATTAATACAGCACTGCAAAACAATGTAGCTTTGAAATTATTTTCCTAAGTTCCTAAGATGTCAAAGAACACATATCGTTGGAGAAACTGCTCTGAGCAAATGGTGACAAATCCTTCATTAAAGGTAGACACCTGCCTATGTTTCTCAAAAAAATTTTTTAAATGAGCACTTTACAACAGTTATGAAAACCACAACCATATTTTTCCCCCTACTCTCTCTCTCCTCAGTTGTAGAAATAACAAAAAGATCATTAAAATCAGAACCTATGTGCCTACAATGCTTACTGTAGGAAATCAAGCAAATTAGTTTTGTATTTAGTTATTTATGCAGTGAGATCTGAAGCTTGTCCTTAGTCCTACAAGCAAAAAATTCCAAATGCAGTAAAGCCAAGTCCATTTTTCTCTTGCTCACAAGGGAGCCTGGACTCACTTCATTGTTCTTGTGGAATTCATCTGCTGTGTGAAGGTCCTGCTCACTGCTGGAGAGGCAGTGGTTGGAGTTACTTCGGTATGTTTGTTTGTAGACTAGGTCTTAAAAAGATAAAACTGCATTGAAGTCCCATGTTATAGACCCTTTCACAGCAAGGTCAACCCCCATCTTAAACCCTTTGTTTCCACTGCTGCTGTCATAGCTCCGGCATTTCACTCTTGCAGCAGCTTTCTGGTTTTTCCATTCTAAAATCATTAAAGGTCAGTTTGTACCCTTGCGCCAGTGCTGTCTTTACCCTAAATAGCTTTTTCTCCTAGTGTTTACCCCTCTTCACCAGTGAGTTTGTCGTCAGCTTTCATTTTCTCTCTTGATCTTAATTTTCCTAGACTAAACAATTTCAATCTCTTAAAAGGCCTTTCATTCCCTAATGATCCTTACAGCTCTTTTCTGCAAACATTCCAGTTTAAGTTCATCCTTCCTGTACACGGATGACTATGCAATTTCCTAAAAGAGATTTTACCAGTGTTTGGACTTCCCAGTTTGCGCTGGTAGAGCCTGCTGGAGCCTTGGCCCTTGATTAGCATTAGTGATTTCCTATATACTGCATGAAGTGAGAAGCCTCTACGGACTGCAAAGCAGTGAAGTGTGATGCTACTGCTGACTTCTGTTGCAAAATAGAAAGTGTGTCTCAAAACCAAGACAGTCATGTAGTGAACCAGTTAGAGGATACCATAAATACCACTGGTATGGTTTTATTTCTGCCTAACTGTTCCTGAATTCCTGAACTTGCAGATTTCTGTGATTAGACCTACTTCTGAAAGGGAAGTCAAGCCTTGGGCATAAGGAGACATTATTTGGATACCTACTAGCACTGAAATGATTGAAAGAACCTAAAAGTTGTTGAGTATTTGTGTGAATTAGATGTGTTTCCACAGCACTTCCCTCTCCTTGCTACAAGGCCATGTTTGTGTCCCCCTCATTTCCAGCTGGCTGTTCTCAAAGCAATGGTTGATTTTGCTTTGATAGAAAGCTGGAGGGCTGTCCATTTGAAAGGAAGACCCTGTAGACCTGGCTGCTATCCACCAGCTATTAGTACAGATGCTGACTTGATGCACATCCTGCTGCACCATGACCAATACTGCAGCAGCAAAGCAATTGCTTCTTTGCAGGTCTGTTATGGAGCAGAAACCTCCAGTAAATCCTCATGGAGTAAAAGGATGAACCTGAGCTACATCCTCCTGCACATCTGTGGGGGCAAGAAATCTCAGAGAGTTTTTATGCAGTTTCCATCTCATCTTTTATTGGTAAGGTGCTGTGAGGTCCCATAGATCTGGGAAGGCTGGAATCTCATACAGCTGAGCCATCACTGAGGGTCCTCCTCAGGACTGGGGGAAATGGAAATATATCAGAGACAAAGCCATAGTGGCTACGAACATATTGTGTGGATATGATTCTCATTTTCTGAGAGATTCTTGTTTCCTGAGGAAATTTCTCATTTTTCATGCCATTGTGAAAGGCAGAAAAAAACCTGTCTTGGATGTATCTAAGCAGATGTAGTTGCAACATCTGGTGAAAACTCAGTGGTGTTTACAGTAACAGCAAAACTTTTGATTTTCCTGGGGCCAAAATGGCTTTGATGTTAATCATAAGGTATAATATCACAGCTTCTATTTGTCATCCTGTTTGGTAAAGCCAAAAATTCTGTACATGGCATATTTTCAATGGATTTTAATAGTTATAATGCAAATATTATCACAGAGAAGGTGAATTATAGCAATATGTGACAACTGAGCAGGAGATCTTCAGCTGCTAGGAATTGCCACGGCTTAGCTGAAATCCCATTTTGTTAGCAAAGAATGTTCCCCACACCTTTAGGATATACGAATAGTGAAGGTGTTAGGAACTTTAAATGTGTGAAAAGCAACTTAATGACTCACTTTGGTTGAGCGTTGAGAAGCCCCAGCTTCATGTATTGCAGAAGTTCTCCAGAGAAACTGTTAGAGAAACTGAACAATGTACTCAGGATGTAAAACACATCAGCTTTGAAAGAATTGGAGCCCCTGCTGTATATTACTGACTACAAGCTCAGTCCCACAAGCAAAGAAGTGATGCTGAAAAATTACTGGAAACTCCTATTTAAAACATGACACCTTCCAAAACAATTTCTACAGGCAGTAAGAATTCATGCACTGTGAACAAAGCAGTGTTTTCTCTATAAACCTTTAAAAAGGAAAAAAAAGGTTCGGCACAAAATGTCTGCAGTTAAATCTCTGATGATTTAAGCATTTTCTTTTTTAAGTGTTAATAATTTATCAGGAGCTAATAGTGTTTTCAGAAGAGTAACTCCATGCTCACTCATTTTGAAGCAACTTTGGGTTTTTCCTTTTGTTTTCAATTTGTTCTAGTTGCATTCCTTCTGAGTGGGAAAAATAAAGCAAGTATTTCTAAGATATAAATAGTGGAGGATGAGATGAGTAATTACGTGAGAAGAAACCAGAGCTGATTGGTGATAGATCTAAGTGACATTACAATGAAATCCATTCTTTCCTACTAGCTCAGCATGGAGGAGGTGATGATTTTATGAAACAATGCTCCATAAAAATACAATGTATTGCAGAACATTATTATACCTCCCTCTCAAAATAAAAAGTAACAACAACAACAACAACAACAAAATTACCTTTTATTTTACAAAAAGACATGCAAATTCTGGCACATTAGGTCATTTCAAGAGTTTTTCCAGGGGTTCTTTCTTCAATTCTGAACCCTAGGAAACCAGCTGGCCCCACATTAAATAAGCCTTACTTTTCTCCAGCTGTCACGAGCCCTCGCTCACCTGCCGGCTTTGGAACCTGCTGCTTCTCAGCAGTAGGAATAGTAGCTGGTACTAACTGACATATTTTTCACGGTTTGACACCCTTCTTAGCACACCTCTAATATTTAGGTTTTCCTCCCTCCAAGCGTAAAAGTACAAAGCAAAAGACCATCAAGGAACCAAACAATTTATGCCTCCTATGTAATCCAAAGGTAATAACGCCTATATTCCTCTAATAGAATCAGTGAATATATGTAAATACATGTAAAATGTAAATACATATATTTGTATTATTGAATTAATTGGTTGTTTAGATAAGTTATGTTAATACCTATTAAAAGAACTATAAATAGACAATTATTGAAATGAAACACATTGGCTCTACATGGTCTTGCCATATTCCATTTTTACTTTTACTTCCCTGTAGACTGAGAATCAATGTGTCTATTATAGTGAAATAAAAGAGCTTAAAAGAACTGAAAAGGAATGATTAAGGCTCTTTGATCCTCTTTTGCCATCTGCCTACCTCACATGCTTACACTTTCCTTCAGTGTGAAAGATCTGCACTATTCAAGTGTACATTGTAAGCCACTTTACATCACTGATGGAGAGAATATTTTAAAGATGAAAAAGTGTGTCCAAATTTAAAAGACCAAAGCCAAATGAAGGAAATAACGTATCATTGTTACTGGGGAAGAGAGACTCAATTCAACTGGTAGGAAAACGAAACTTATTGATAAAACCTGCATGCCCTTCCACAGTATTGTACAACTGTTTTGTAAAGTTAGGTTCAGGGAACAGGGGAAGGGCTTATTGTTTACTATTCCTAGATGAGCCATAGATTGCTAGGGGAGCCTTATCTATACTAGTTTTACTGCTACAGGGCTTGACAGAATTTCCTTAGTGCAGATGAACATGTTTATTCAAGTAGAACTTTTTCTAGGGGCTGTGTTAGGTATCTCAGCATTTACATATGGGTGTCCACCCAACAGCCTTTCCTGCATATAACTATTTTGGTGAAACAGTCCATTTCTAATCAGAACAGTAATAATAGTAAAACTTTTAAAAGTATATCAGATTTGAATGACCTTTTGATTCTCAATAGTGCTGCAGTGGAAAATCCTCTCGTTTTCCTTTTTAGGAAATGTTCATCTAGATTAATTTATCTCATAGAAAGATCATCAGAGGGAAAAAATAGATTGGACAATAGAGGTCTTGGAACCTTCGTCACACAACTGATGTGAATGTCAAATCTATTGATACAAATGTCAACATGAAAAAACAAAATCAAGACTGGGAATGCTGGAAGGTTAAATGTAAAAATAGAAATTTTAAGCTCTAAACCAAGCCAAATATTTCTGCTACTTAAAAGTGCCATTGAAACTATTCAGTAACACAGGAGCACCATCTGGGTGAAACAAGCTCATGTTCATTTATACTACCTCCTGTCATTGTAAAAGCATACTGATAGAGAATATACAGATGGTACTAAGTTTGGAATGATTACCTGCTGGGCTTGTAAAGGAAGGATTATGCCTATCGAGAGAGCTGGTCCCTGGGAAAGCTTGTGCTCACCTTGGATTTCTGCTGGTAGTAAGGTATCATCCCTTGCCATTCACAGCAACATTTTCCTTCTCATCTGAAATGAAGTTGACTGCAAAGGGAAGGAGACAAATAATAAAGTTACCAACTTTTGTTGGTAGGAGCAAGTACAGCAGTTAAAAAGAGCCTTGTAAGTGGGTTTCTGTGCTCTATCCCAACAAAGGCTTCACAGCTTGTGCTTCTCTTTCTTCTTAGTAGCAGAAATATTGCATATATGTCAACCAGTCCATCCCACAGCCTCATTGAAGCAAAACTGGTCTCCATAGCAACAGCCTTTGAGACACAAAGAGGAAATTTCTCCGTCTGTCTGACCTGGAGGCTCAAACCCTCCCTCTGGGGACCAGCTGCCCTCTTTTGTCTTTAGCTTCATTTGTAAAACATTTTAGCCTTGATCTGTGTTTATATTGACAAAAAGAATCTGTATAAAATAAATGAGGAGAGTTCAGCTGTATAAACCTGCCGGCTGCCTCAGCAAGAGCCAGAAGCAACAACACTGAGGACAGAAATCTTCATCATTTTCCTTTAATGCATAGAGACAAGTAAACTGGCATTATTGCTTGTCTTCAGGAGTTGTCACAAACAAGATGAAGTAGGTACTTCCACATGGACGGGCAGCAAAGGCCTCTTACATTCTCTCTTCTGTGAAGACCTATAGTTTTATTTAACCTGACTTCAAGACCAGTCCTGAAAAAATTAACTATTGATGCTAGGTGCCATTTGTAAAACATTGCAACATCAAGGTACCTAGCATATCTGCCTGTTACATCTACACCAGCCTACTGCAACATGAAGGACTAGGTCAACATGCCAGTTCTGCTACTGGCTCTTATGTGGAAAAAGTTACCAGGTCATTGAATTTCCACTTTTTTATTTTTTTCTTTTTTTACAGTTGCAGTGTAAAAAGAGCCTGAGAAAGCAAGTCTAAATCAAAATAGTCACACAGTCATGCTCTGGGAAAGCCTTTTAAGGAGCAGGGCTGAATCTCACCTGTATCTATTTGGTTAGCTTCCAGCTGGTAAAAATAAGAAGTAGCACTAAGAGCAGTTGATGCTGCTGCTCATAGAAAAGCTCTAGTCCACGGAATGCTGACAGAGTTATGGTCCTGGCTGAGTGACCAAACAGGGTGAAGGTACCTCCTAACAAGGTGCCAGTAGAAGTTTAGAAGCAGGGTCCTAGCTGATGCCTTTTGCTAGGATTTCTCTCAATGTTGAACTGTCTGCTGCTGTACTTCAGGAAAGGAATGGCATGATATGCTATCTCTACTTTTCATGATGCATTGCACTGGCTGGCTTACATGGCAATGAGGAAGCCTGGTGCAATGCCAGGCTTGATGGAAAGCTCTTGTGCATATACATGTTTATACTCTGGTTTGCTTTCTGCCCCACCAAGTGACTGAGGGAGCCAATGCCTAGGATCAAGTTTGTTTCCCTTGGTGGGAACACAGCAGTAACATTCAATGTGCTTCTTGTCTCAATATGCTATTGCTTCACTGCCTGAGAAGACCAACAGAGCAGTCCAGTTTATGGACCTGCTTTTACCTCCATTTCTGCCTACACTGTTATTCGTGAGGTGGGAACACAAGGCAGCTTATGCAAATCTTCCACTGTGTAAATCATTCTGGCCCTAAAACTGAATGCTAAAATGCAACTTGTAAGTTATAACATCTAAAATTGATATTGAGGCAGAATTACTGCTCTGCAGTAAAATGGTTTTGTTAAGAATGCAAACAAGCTAGTATTGATTTGAGTTATTTTCATCTGTTATTTTATTTGAAGAAAAAGAAAACATGCTAATAGTGCTAACAAACATCAGAGCTAAGCAATTTCATAGGGTGATTATACAGCAGAGTTCTGGAAACCTTCTGTCTACTGCAGCTCCTAGATATTAACACAAGCAGCAGACTAAACATTTGTACCCTGTTTGTACTGCCAGCTGACAAATGAAGGTAATTAATGGGCAGCTATACGGTGGAAGAGTCTGGAAAATTGCAAAACTTGTAGTCCTGAAATACATAGTGCTGGTGCCAGAATATTGATTTAATTGCATTACTGTTGCTAAGTGATCTTGCCTAGTTTTACATTATATGTTGATGTTTACAGCTTATTATTTTTTCTTATTTCTCTTCTATCAAATTTTCCCTTTGAACATTTATTTCTAGCTGGACATTACACAAAATGAAATATCCCATATCAGGTGCAGCTATACAAGTCAACTGGTAATAGGACTTGACACTCGTCAGGTCTTTTTAATTTAGGTTTCAATTCTCTTTATTTGGGTAACATTGACTCTGACAGTGGATAATTACAATGAATACGCTTAGTGAAATTAAAATCGATGACATCTCTGTCTTTGCTCTTTGGGGAAATTGCCAATAGAGGCAAAAAAAGATTTTCCAAGTACTCTTTTGGAAGTGGCCAATACTAAATGGAACTGGAAAGCAAAAGATTTATGACTGTATAACACTTGCTTTACTGTGGGCTGATTACTTTCTCCAAAATCCATAGTCATGTAAGGTGAACTAAATGTATTTGGCCTCAACTGTAGAGTTCCTTCCAAATTCACAGTTCTCTGCAGGATGCATGGGACATCTGCTCTTCAGTGGAATCAGGGAACACACACTCCAGCGTCAGCATTCAAGTCAACTTTGTTAGAAAACGTACGGGTTTTCTGGAAGGCTATAAGCCTATGGCTTGTTAGGTACAGAGGATAGTTTGTAGTAAAAAGAGATGATTATAGTGGTCTGGCCTGACCTGACCTCCTGCCTATCCTATCTGGCAATTTCCATGGTTACTCCAAAAACTTCAGTAGAAAATACCTTTTTATAAATACAACCAATTGAAATTTAAGGAGTGCAAAACATGCTGACTTTTCCATGCCTGTGGTAAACTGCTCCAGTAGTTACATACCTCAGTGTTAAAAATGTATTTTATTTCCTGTTGTAAATTTGCTGATTTAAACTTCAACCACTGCATTTTGCTATCCCTGTGCTTTTATACTAGAAACTCTTCAATCTGCCTTTAGCACTGATAAAACCCATTCTGTCTGTGGGGTGGGAAGAAGGATAAGAGCAAAGCTAAAAAGCAACGTATTTGCTCTCTCCAACTTTCCAGGGAAGGCATGAAAAGATAGGCTGCATTAGCTGCTAAATTTTATCACACCCAAAAGAGCTTTCTGATACTATGCCAATACGATCACTTTATTAGATTAATCCATATGCAGGTTATAATGCTTTCTCCTGCACAGTGTTTCCCTCATGGTCTTTTGAGTGATTTTTAAGAAAAATATTCCCATTCCACATTAGAAAAGTTACAGGCATTTGTATCAATGTGTTCCCTTGCACAGGGGAAAGCTAACATTCCTTTCCAGAAGGATGTTTCTTAGAACAAAACCTTGGGGATGTGCACACCTAGGCACTGTAGCATGTTCTAGTTTTCATTCATGAGAGAGCCTCAGGTTGCACTTCAGCCATTGTAGCATAATGGTAAAATCAGTTCCTAAATATTATAAAAGTAGTTCCTGTCCTAGTGACTTTTTTTTTTTTTTTGTCTTACAGGGGAGAAAGCTCATTATTGGTAGCCCTTGAGAGGAGGGAGAGGAACAGAGATGGATGCTTGAGCCAAGTTCCAGAATGCTGGCAGCACTTGGTTGGCACATAGCAGTGACTGAGAGGAAAGGCCTGACAATGCCAGGCTGATATCCCAGGGTTTCAGAGTTAAAATAAAACAAAGACTGCAATCCAATAAACTGAGAGGAGACTTAATCTCTTCACCCTCTTCCCACTTGCCCTGTTGTTGGCTGCACACCTCCTTACACCTGCTCCAGCAACTTTGGGCCCTGCTGTGATCTAATTTAATTCACTAGAATGGCAGAGAACTATTTAATTTTTCATGGTGTGTTTTTCAGGCGGGTTTTCCCGCCATTTTAGCTAATGCACTTGGCACATAAGAAGAGCTCTGGCAGCACCAGCATGTTGGTGAGGAGGGGGGAGGAGGCAGGTGAACGCACACCCCGCCTTTGGCAGCACCGAGCTGTAGATCAGCTTGCTGCACCTTCTAAAACCATACTCTACGGTTTTAATCAGAATGTTAAAAATGCATGTTAATACCTTGAAATGGAAGGAGCTGTCATGATCCAGAAGGCAGCAGCGTGGTGGGAGCCTGGAGAAGCCGGGGCTGCGCGAAGCAGCGAGGTAGGGGAGAGTCGAGGGCGGCCCTCAGGGCTCCCACTCCTGCTGCGAGGGCCCCGTTGTAGCACTCGCCCCTTCCCGAGGCGAAGCAGAGGCAGCTCCGGAGCAGCCCCACGCACAGCAGTAAGAATACTGTAATGCTTGTGGGGTTTGGGGTTTTAGTTTCAAACTCCATTGAATTTTCGTCCTTTCCTTCGTTTGCTTTTGAGCGCCGTGTGCCTACAGCTCGGTGCGTGGCTGCCGAGGCACGGCTGCCGTACGGCTCCCGGGGCCGAACAACAGGTGCCACTGTGGCACCCGGCTGTCCCGGCGGGCTCCGGAGCTCCGCTGTGTCCTGCCTGGCACCAGGAGCTCCGCTAGGTCCTGCGTGGCACGGACACCCCCTCAGCCCAGCCGTGGGGCCGCGCAGGAGCCCACTGCCACGCTGCATCCGTGGGTGCAGCCCCAGGGCCTGGCTGAGGTGTGCCAGCGCTGGGGAGCTGTGCTTTATGGCGCGGTAAAAAGCCCAAATTCCTGTGCACGTACACATCAGATCTGCGGGTGGACGCGTGCGACACGAGCATCGCTCAGGCCTCGTGGGTGGTCAAGCTGGCAGCCCTGACATCACACAGGATCTGAGGGACTTGGGCAGTGGGTCTGGATTTTAATGATAGTTTCCAGCCACGTGTAAAGAAACTTTAGGAATAGATTCAGACTTTAGACGTTTTTTTTTTTTAATCTTATGTTTATCATGTTGACCTGCTGGGTAAAAGAATAGGAGTTAGTACAAGAAACACATAGCTGTATAACATAAATTACTCCAAAACCTTCCCATGCTATACATGTAGCTATTACAGAAAGACTGTCAGATTTGTTAGTGAAAATAGAAATTATTTACACAAATTGCAATGTGGAAATCTATGTGTTTTCTTGCCTTTTTTCTGTTGCTATTGCATGCATAAATTGAAGACATACATTCCTGGGCATTTTTCATTTCCTCCCTACTCTCTTTTGTGTGCTACTTATTTTGTGTCAGTCTGTTGTTTCCTTGAACTTAATTTTTTGAGGTAAAAACCTGTATTATCATTCTCTCCTATTTGATATTTTCATAAACACTGGGCATATTTAAAACTGTCTATAATCATAATTTTGTTGCAGCAGAGGAAAAATCCTAATTATAATATCCTACATAAATACTTTGATACAGTACAGTAGTTCTAAGTCATGTGTAAAATGGCCACTATTCAGCTCTGTGGGTCTAGTGGTGCAACAAAACATGAAAATAAAGTTGACTAAAACCAGAAATGAGAGAGAATAGAGTTCTTATGCCAGTTTAGAAGAGAAAAAGATAGTCTGTCATTTACAGACTGAAGTCTTTGCTCTTCCTCGGGTCCTAATGTACTCAGTGCCCTTTGCAGCAGAGCACTGCTGCTCTCACAGTGCATGTTTCACTAGTATTTGCAAACCACCTCCATACGTTTTGTAATAGTTTTTAAAAGGAGAAATACCAGGCCATCATACTTGAAATCCAAATCTATCTCTATTAAATGAAAAATGAACATTATAAACCCAGGAGCAGATGGTGAGCAATCAGAGATTAGCTAACATTTATTTTAAATGTTATTTCAAAGCAATTTTTTATTTTTCTAAATTGAAGAGTGAGAACATGACTACTTCAGGATGTTTTCTGTTTTCTAAGTAGTGAGAGCACCCGTGTCTGGAGAGACTGTGAAGAAAAAGACCAGACTGATGGAGAGGCAGGGCTGTCATAGCCCCGTGGGGTGCTGGCAGGCCTGCCTGAGCAAGGGTCACACGAACTGGGTTGGGTTGGTAATCATGGGAGCTAAAATTTGGTAATTATTTTATTTGTTAAGTTCTCATGCTTTAGCGTATGTGTTTCCTAGGTTTTCTCTGCAGTCATGAGGGACATAAACCTAAGGGAAAGGAAGGTAAAAGTGCAGTTAATACAATAGAGGAAATTATTTCAAGATTTAGGTCTGGAAGCGCCCTTCATATGTGGAAGGTCTTACAGTAAAAGTTATGAGAGATGGCAATGCTGGTGAATGGTCTGTTGAATTCCAGATCTTTTGCAGGAAATGCTGTGCAGGTAGTGCTCTTTAGCTGGCTCCATTTCCTAGCAACTATTGCTATCACCAATAAAGTAGGTAATGTCTATGGTGGGGAAAAGGATTCTAAAGAAATGCAGGTTGTGAATGGCTACTGTTTCTACAAAATGCTGCTGCAAGAGCAGGACGCGTGCACAAAGTCCTGTACATACTTCAGTTTATGGGTGGGGGCACAAACCCTTTGCTCTGTGTATCCTTACCCGTGTTTTTGTAGCCTTTCCATGTGCTCGGTATGTTTCTAGGATAAGTCATCTTTTGCAGCCTGACATGAGTCTTAATTTACAATTCACCTGATCTTCTAATTCTTTGGAAACTAGATGGGGTCTTCAATATAGATGTTTTAATGCTATGCACTTTTAAAGCCACTTTTTGTGGCTTTAAAAGGCTCAGTAAATGATTTGGACCTTTTGAATAGTCTCTTGATTCCCGTCTCAGATTTGTCTCTGTTTTTTCTTACATGTTCCATGAGTGCAGTTTGTAACCAAACACAGAGACTGTGATTTGTCTCTTGTCATTAGTAGAGTAAATAAAGGATAAAATTATTTGTAATCTAACTGCTTTGTACACACCTGTATTTAAAAACACAGACACCTCTTGTAATCAAGATAGTTCCTCAGTTGCAGCTTGTAGGAAGTTGGGGAGGAAAGGAGGAAAAGGGTATAGTAGGGCATTTATTGTGTCATGCCTTTCCTGCTTTTGTGTTCTTCTGTAGGAATCTACTACCCTGTGCTGGCAGAGATGGCTTTCTGTGCTTTTGAGACAGTGGATCTGACCCAGTGTGTCCATTCTTGAACTTAAAGATTGAGGGTATTCTGGCCCTTGACAAGACGTTTTTTCATACCAGAATAAATACTGACTGCACAGTTAACCTGAAAGAGTTAAGTTTAATTTAGCTTTTTTTACAAACTGCTTCTTAAAGGCTTTTCTGTTTGCTCATCTCCACTGGATCATCACTGGATCTTAAACAGAGACATTGTGTTGCTATGGAAAATAGTGAGCAAGCACTAACAAATGCTTCCTCACATAGAAGCAAAGCACCCTGTTAACCATCAGCCATACAGATATGACTGAGAGTGGAAAAGAAAATATGGGGAAAAATATGAAACCAGTTCTGGCTTTCATTCTGTCCTCAAGTGAAATACAACCTCACTTTCTTCTTTCAGCACAGCACAAGGGCATTCATGTGATCTTGGAGAAGAGGGTCATTTGCTGATAGCAGTTTCACTGTTTGAGATACCTGCCACAGTCATGAGTACCAGTCTGAAACAAGAGATTTTGAAAAGCCTCGCCAGAGTTACACTTCACATATGCACATTTTACACTAAGCCAAAAAGAATAAGAGATTTTTCTTCTATGATCTTCTTAGTTCCAAGAAAATTTATTCATGAGACATGTGTGGGAATATAATGCTTTAAATCCAGTCAGACTTCGTCTTGCCTCCAGACTCTGAAAGGATTGGAGAGATATAAATGAGAAAAAAATTTACATTGGCCTTGATCTTTGCTTTGCCACCTAAGATGCTTTCCAGGGTCAGCCTTGAAATTCAACACACCACCATTCTGTCGGAATAAAGCAAAAGTTGCACAGTAGAGCTATTTTAGTTTTTACAATTTTACTGTTACAGCTTTTTAAAAACAGTCACATGGCATCCAGCCTATTTTTAAACAACTTAAAAAACTTACATTCCTAAGTCTCTTCTTCTTTTCCATCTATCTGCAGTTTTCTTCTTATACTGTTCTTGACTAAGCAGAGTTATAGTCAATACTCATTCGTACAGCATACTGAAGTTGACATTGTAGGTCTTTGTTTCAAGGGACCATTTGTGTTTTGACAGGCAGAGAACAGACCAGTTGCACTGTTGTTTTTACTGAAGACAGGCAAAACTAGGCCACATCCTATAGCACTCACTCAAGCAAAACTCCAAAAGAAACTTTGCCTCAATTCATTTAAGAACAGTCAGAAATGGAGTTTAGCAGTTCCATATTTTTCACAGTGTACTCTGAAAAGCTCAAATCATCCTTTTTTGCAGCTGTTGCTCATGCATGATTCAAAAATGTCTGATTCATTGTAAGTGTAAGAACTCATCAAAAAGTATACATCAGAAATTCCTTCAATATAAAGCTCCAACTATATGTGAGATGAAACCTAGTAAACTTAAGGTTCCCCACTAGCTGAAATGAAGCTAATTTTTGTTAAGAATTAATAGTAAATAAGACAGTCTGAAAAGTGCTCAGTGCCTTGTGAACTTAATCTGCAGCATCAGTTGCACCACATCAGTCTCCCCAAATCAGTAACATATCTCTTTATCAAAAGAACTAAATAATAAAATCTGGAGCCTTTTGTCATGTGTGTTTCCTCAGTGTTTTTCTAGTTCTACATGTTCATGTACATGAATAGCTAACTTCACTATTACCTTTCTTCTGTCAGGAGACAGCATTATATTGTGAGGAGTGCAGTAATACACCCACGTGCATAAACTTCCTTTTGTAATGCATCCCCATTTCGTCTACATTTCATTAAATTTTCTGTTTTGTTCTTTTCTTTCTCTGCCTCTGTCTCTTGGTTCTTTTACTCAGAGTTTGGATTGAAACGCAGCAGATGCGGAGTTTTTCTTTGGACTCAGATGTTTATTATTTCTTATCTATGGTGCAGCTGCACAGAATGTGCCTCTGAATTAACGAGGTAGAAATGGCCCCAGAGTTCTACCTTCCAAGGTCTTTTAAATCCCTAACTGTCCAATTATGGAATGTCAATGAATTTATTTTTACCTATAATCCAGTAACTAATCATTCATGTTCCTCACTGCGGGTTTTTTGAACCAATACCAGATCACCCAGGCTTGTGAAGAAGAAGGAAGAAGAACTGACCTACACCCAAACCCCTCCATCTTGTTGCATGTATATTACTATATCCCAGAAACCTAAATTTTCTACATCTCTACATATTCCACAAACTTATTTTTTATTTACACAGCAACAATCTCAGTGCTATCACATAATTTGGGAAGCCTTTCCCAAGGCCTCAGGTCAAATGCAGCGTGCTTTTGAGGATCATTGCCTGTCAGCACTGAAAGACTGAATTCTCTGAACCCAGGGTTCCAACACATTTTTCAAGAACTTTTACTTGTTAAAAGGACACTTGGTTGGTATATGGAACTCAGCACCCACAATGCTTTTTTTCTTACCTAATTTCTAGCTACATTGCCAGAAACTGAGGAGGTCTTGGGATATGCCCGTGATTCCGATTTAAGTCGATATATGAAACACTGGATTAATAAGAGACTTTTACCAACTTAGTCACCACTCTGTATGTAAACAGAAACATTTTCCAGTGAGTGATTTAGACTAAGTTCAAGTTTATAAGCTTGACTCCTTAATTCTGTTTCCTGAAGCAGAAATATTAATTGATCATCATTACTTACTAGGGAGGAAGTGTACCTGTAACATAGCAGGATGATCCTGTATAGAAAGTAACGTAGATGTCTCTGGGCATCAAAAACATGCAATAGTATTTTACTTCTCCCTTGGTAGGGAGTCACATAGAGCCTTGGGTACTCCAGTTCAAACCACATCACAGTTGAAGTGTCCAAAGAAAACCTAAAATTTCAAATAGAGCCACTGCTATGTAAAACAATGCCACAGGAACATTCCATGTCAAAACCACAATTTTTATAGCCAGCCGAATAGCTCTTTCAGGCAATGAGCAATCAGTTCAAATATATACCTTATTCCAACTAAAACAGAGATCCACTGTATATCTGTTCATGGAGAATACTTAGCCTAGACTCTAATCTCTAGAAATTGGCATAATTTGAAGGCACTTGAGAGAACAAACACTCAAATTACAGATGGTTAAAATAGGAAATATGCTGGATTTCTACTGGCACACTTTGTTGGACACTTCTGCAGCTATGCTGCAGTCCAAATATAAATGCTTTCTGTATTAGCTTGAAAGGCATTAAGGGTCATGTTTTCTACAGATGAACTGAGGGCTGAAGATGTAACTTGTGAAAGCAAAAAGGGATGGGAGGCCTTGAGAGTAGGCTTTCTAATCATGTGTATGGAAAGTTCTTCTGTGGGTGTACCATGATGGCTATAGGGACAGAACTGACTTTACATGGAGTAGGGGTAGAGGTTGGGTCCCTGTCTTCTGTTGATGTCTTGAGCAAGACACCTACCTAGGGGAAGCCTAATTTCCCACTAGAAAATGTGGTCACATCTTCAGTACTGTGTTGTCTCTTAAAGATTATTTCTAGCTGTCTCTTACAGTTTCCAAGGGCTGATTTCACTGTGGGTGAGCACACAACACCAGGACTATCATAGGAAAATACACCCTATATTTAGATATCCAAATGCCTTAAAACGAAGCTGTTTTGAATAGAGTCAGCAAAAGATGTAACTTTATGCACTTTAGCAGAAAACTGAAGAATCATCTCCCATCTAAAAATCCTTTACTTTCTCAAATCTTACTCGGTGGTGTCCTTGGTCACTTTTGCCGCTGGGACATATAAGAACTACAGCTTTAACTTGTCACGCTATCCTTTGCAAGACTGAAAGCGAAAGATATTTGTCCCAAGTTTTCCTTACAGACAGTGAAATTTAGAAAACCTTTTCGGTTAGCTGTTCTCAAAATAAATCAAATAATACATTAGAAATTAGAAAAAAATATTTGCTCAGAAAGCATAGGGGTTTTTTGTATTGCTTTAAATTCACTTCTCAAGCTGTACAGAAAGAGTACCTTTCTTTTGTAGATAGGATCTCTGAATATAAATATCAAGCAATACTTTTAAAACCTCACGGTTTGGGGAAATTTTGCTTAAAATTTTGGAAGGCCTTGAACTTCTCTGACTACCACTGTCTGCAGTTTCTGGTGGAATTCCCATGGAAGGAAATAAATGTGTCCATGTCCTTTGGTTACCGGGGAGGAATTCAGGGGCTGAATTTCCTTCACATAAAACTGTGCTCCCAGTCCTCATGCCAAAACATCTACTACTAGAAAAAAAGCTGTTTCAATGGTGTTTCAGTAATTCTGGACAATTCAGGCCTCCAAATTCTGGACTCCAGAGCGATTTGAGGTTTGAAACTGGGACATTAAAGCTAAAGTAATATAAATGGAATGACACGTGTGCTTTCCAAGATCTGGAAGCCTGCTGCCCTCCAGGTCTCTAGCTTATTCAGGAAATGATCTTTTTTTATAATGTTGACATTCCCATATACAAATGAAAATCCATAGTGTTTCCCGGACCTGACACTGAAACACACACAAAAGGGAGCAGTGGGCTCAGAATGAAGTAAAGTGCTAAAGGAAACAGGAATAATAATCTTGAACTTCATTTACTGTGCTTCTTTAATCTTTGTTTGGCAATGTTTCTGTGGAAAGATGGAAGTTTAATTTTTCACACGTTTAACACCTGGTTAAACACCATGTAAACCCATGGCAGTGGCCAAATACACCTCATTAAGGAAAACTTGTGATTACTGTCCTAATGAAGTTCCAGATTTTTCTATGCACTATCGTGAATTGATTCTCTAGAAGCTTTTTCAATAAGGCATCTGTCCTGATTTCATGTGTCCAGATTAAGTGAAATACATTTTATTGAATAACCACCTCTGGCTGTGATTCTTTGTATCATTTGAAAATGTGTTTCTAATATTGCTGTTTGTAGGACAGCAGAGGGCAAATGTTTTTACAAAGAAAACCAAGAATATTGACACTGTAAAAGAGAATTCTTCTTGACACCCGTCAGTATTTGGTCCTGTGGCTGACATATCCCTCCCTTTTTTGACTTGCTTTGTGTACTAACTTTCACCAGCATCTTGGAGATACTCTGGCTTCGTATCTGCTGCAAAGTGCTACAGGCCAAGTATCTTTTACCTCCCTCCTATCACCTGCAGAGGTCAGAAGTTCATTTACATAGCATTGGAGCAGCCTGCTTCTGTAACAATTGGTGAAACAAGATTATGTTAAAGAAAGCAGTGTTGATTTTATTAGAAACTAGAGAGAAGAATTAAATGAAACTGAAGTTGAACAGAGGAAACTTTCCTATATCTGGCAGCTGCACAAAGTCTAGCTCATCAGGTTACAATGTCATAGTGATTACTGATACATTCAAGCCCACTAGAAAAATGTATCAGTGCTTATCTGACCTTTCTTCTCATAATATTGTTCACAGATCTGTTAAAACAGGAACTTCAGCTGGCAGCAGCTTCAGGGAAGAACAGTTCAGGCAGTCATGAGCAGCAGAGAAATGCTTCACCTTTTGAAGCTCCCTTCAGCTGAGAAAACTCTCCCTTGTTAGGATAACTGAAATCCAGTTTTTTTCAGTGGCAGGTTGTGTTAAATATATTTCAAGGACACAAAGCCCAAGCAACTGTTTCCCCAACTGCAGTTTGTGCCTAATTCCACCCAGTGATGACAGTGTTCCCAAGCCTTTGTGTGAACATTCCAGCTTTTTGCTAGATGTGTTAGAATATGTTGTCTTTATGAACTGATAAAAGGGAATCTTTAGCTTAGCCCACACACACACTTGCATTTCTCTTTATGGAAGCTCCACTGATCTCTCACTGGGGAAATACCTTACTCAAAGGAGAGAAACAGAATTACTCTTTCAATACCTTTATTCAGAATTAGGCATATTGTATTTAAGTATGTCAAAGATTGCTGCTGCCATAAGGCAGGAAAATGCACAGGCTGAGGCTGGCTGATCAGTGCAGAGTTTGATGTACATGTTGCTACATTGTAGTCTTTACTACAAAATGCAAGGATACCCTGCCATCAGATTGTCATTTCTTTTAAAATTGGATTGTGATGCTTCACCGAGGGTTCAACATTCCTTGAATTTCTTTAGTTACTGACTGCAAGAAAAAAAATTGGTTGTCAGACCTAAGAGTGTAAAAGTTGGTCTCGTTAGAAATCTGTCAACTTCAGGTTCAAAAGCCTGAAGAAAAAGCAGACACCCAGAAGCGCAAATCATGGATGGGAAGTGCAAGGGCAGACAATTGCAGTGTTTCAGCATGAACAAAGCTCAAATCTGTTTGAAATTTTGCAGGATTGGAGTAAAGTTGGTGGCCTAGGAAATTCTTTAATATTGACACGTGAATTAAACTGTTCAGGACAGAGAAATCCACTGTTAACACAGGGATGTGTTCATGAGATGTGTTCATGTTCATACCATTAAATCAAACTGTCACATCTAGCTCCACTCTCTTATCTACTGAAGGAGCTGTGCTGTCTTTCCAGTGCCTGGACTCAGAATTGAATTGCAGTAATCTCTTCAAAATACCTCATTTGCCACATGTGCCAATTGTGAAAGCACACAATACATAGCCAGAACTGACAGGAGATGGCAGCCATGCAGAGAAAAGTGTGACATACATAGTATTTTGAAATAGTATTTTGAATGGAGGGCCAGAAGAGACAGGGAGGAAGAGCAGGGAAGAGAAAGTATGACAGCCTTAAGATAATCAAAAGAAGGCAGAAAAGCCATAGAAACAATGATGTCAGGTGAGGAGTATGAAACTGGAAACAGGGAATAGAAACTATTCACTCTGTTTAGGATAGGATGGAAGGACTCAAAGACAGTAGAACCTGGAAAAAAAAGTCGTAGGGGAGTGAGAGGGCTATGAGAGTGATCTTAGAAGTAGTGTAATAGAAAACCACTATAGAGGAAGTGCAGACAGCTACGAGAGATTAGAGACTGAGCAAACATCACTGAGTACGAGGAATGGGTAAGGAAGGGAGACTTTACTGGAGACTCAAATTAACTGTTGATGGAAAGAAAATAGAAACACAGAATGAGGAAAACATTTGGGGAAGGATAAAGAAAACAGG
Source organism: Corvus moneduloides (assembly GCF_009650955.1). NCBI lineage: Eukaryota > Metazoa > Chordata > Aves > Passeriformes > Corvidae > Corvus > Corvus moneduloides. The sequence continues at coordinate 85,289,440 of NC_045478.1, read as the reverse complement.
GATGTGAAGACATTGGTACATAGGGAAGAAGAGTAGACAGGAAAGAATATTCTAAAGCAGATAGGGAGCACAGGCAAAAATAAAGAAAAACATTTCAAACCCAAAATAAGCCAAGAAAAAACCCCAAAAAACTTCCTTGTGTTAAGCCATCAGGGTAAGAGAAAGAGATGAAGCTTTCCATTGTTGACATAATCTTTTCTTTTGAAAAAGACTGTACTGTTTGCAAATTACAGAAACAGCACAGTAACTATAGTTACCACAGTGCAAGAAGCTACAAATAAAATCCTCTTCTGGGTGTCTGTGTTAATTCCTGCAGAGATGACCTTGTGATGCCCAGCTACATCAAAGGATCAATATAAATGCACCCAAATGTATTAGAAAACTTCAATTTATCCTCCTAATCAGCTTTACATTAATACTATAATTGTAGTGACTGACACTTGCTTTGTCAAAACCTTTTCAGAGTAAACTGCTCCAGGAAACCATTCCCCAAACTTACCTGATCACACACCTGTATTAGTTGGCATGTTCATATGAGGTAACAGAGACATAAACACAACATAATCCTTGCTATGTAATGTAATCCTCAGTGTTATAGATGAAGAAATTGATTTAGAAAGGCATTTGGGGACAAAGGTATTTCATTGCAGCCTAGAGATTTAGGCAGATGTCTCTATTGCTTCCAATTATGATTTTACCATCCATTGGATTCATTGCCCCAGGAAAGTTACTTTCCATTTCAGATTAGCCAGTATATTTTGATTTCTACTTATTTCATAGAAGTGCTGCAAAACTTTCCTAAATAGTAGCCTTATCTTGGAACAAGATAAGAAAATGCAACTTTTAAGTTAAGTAAGAGCAGTGTTAAAGGGAACGTTTCGACAAAGAGCTCTCTAACGTTTCTGTACATTCACTGTCTATTCAAATCTTTCAAGCTCTCTACATTTAACAGGCAATAAATTAGACTGAAAGTTAAAGCTTGACTGGAGTGTACAGTTAGAAAAATATGATGTTATCTGTGAACCACTGCATTCTGAACATTGTGATCAGGCCACAAAAAATGTAGCTTGAAGCAGGTGCCAGACATTTTTGTAGAAAATCAGTGCAATTTCAGATGAGTTTAATGGAGCAGCCATCTCATGAAGCAGTTAACCAGCTGCTCACGTTCCTCTTTCATTCATCTTAACAAAATTGTTCAAATCTTCAGTTTTCTACTAATCATATGCAGAACTGCACTTACAAATGGTCATGCTTTGTATTTAATCCATTTTTCCTTCAACTGTGCTAAGACATGATACTCATTGAAGGATACTTGCTATGTAGGAAGCCACAAAATGGGCAGCAAACTGGCATGATACCTAATCTGTCCAAACATGGTAATATTACCTACTAAAAGTAAGCTGCAAAATGAGAAATGGAAGAAAATTACTATGAACTGAGTGTAAGTATACTAGCTATAAATAGGATTAGAGAGGAAACAGGCTCAAATTTTTCCTTCCTCTCCTTAAGAAGCTACACTGACCTCAGTGGGTAACTGAAGGTAGAGTTCCTAACTGAAGAATCATGTCTTATTGTTATACATTCTTTCTTGGCATGGAAACCATTTATTTTTTCCCACTAGACAGTTCAGTAAACCACAATTATTCAGTTAGCAATCAAACCTTAATTAGATTACTTACATGCCAGAACAACCCCAGTCACTTGTATGAACTACATTAACTTCTAATAATTTAGAAGGAAATCACAGGCACTGAAACCAGCTCCCTCTCTCATGGATGGGAGAGCAGCTGCCTGCGAGATCACGGTCGTGCCAAGGATACTTTATGCTCTGCAGATGGTTCCCTTCCATCTCAAGTTTGAAGATAGAGATGTGCTGAACAAGCCTTTTGTAACATTCTTGCTGAAAAGTTAATAGCCAACAACTTAAATATGAACAAAAAACAGCAGTGGAATATTCCTCTGAAATATGAAAATCTATTGATGGCCTTTTAGCAATAGCAACTAATTTGGTATTTCCTAAACAAGGACTTGATTAATGATACTTGGAAGAGATAATGTTTTTAAACGTTAGAACTGGAATGGAATTAAATCACTGCTGATTGTAGTGCATGCCTGCTCACACCAGTTATCACCCTCTGCCTGTCTGAAGATTAATACTCTGTATATATACTGTGAGGGGAGAAAGATGGAGCAAATTCCTTTTCAGCATTTTTTCAGTTTAGTAAGATACATTTTTTTGCCTAGTAGAAGAATTCTATTCCCAGCATTTTAAATAAAGTAACTCCAAGAAAGTAAGTTGAAAAAACCAGCGTTCACAATGAGTAGCACCTTTAGTCACAAAGATGGGAGCAGTGAAAGCCTGATAATGTGCAGCAGGAATGTTCTGTAGTGCCTGATGAGCAGGACCTTGTGGAGGTGTCAGACTGCATCACTGCAGCAAGCTTGGTGTACACTCCAGGTAACTGGAATCTTTAGGGATGGTGTATGAGAGTAATAAAGAGGCCTGACAGCGGGATGATCTCTCCCTGAGGAACTGAAAATAATTACCTCCTGAAGGCAGAAGTTGAATTTTAGCAGCTGTTCATACAGCTTAATTACAGGTTAATTTTTGTCTTCTTTTCTCGTGGCCACTTACAAATAAGTGGCATTAGGTAGCACCAGTGCTACCTAGGGCTTCAAAATCCAACGGGTTTAGGTTTTTTTTTTTTGGCAATGAGAAATACACCACAATTGTGAAATGCTATTGCAGATCTTGCCAGCAGAAACAGGGAAAGAAATGTTCTTTAGCATTCCGATTAAACAACTACCTCTGTAACCTTAATTTGTGCTTTAAATCTCCACTGGCTTTAAACAAATGGTGGTGGCATGAATGAAAGGCACAGCTGGTAGGGAGAGTGGCAGAATGGAGTGTGAGGGGACTCCTGTTTATAAAAGTTACTCCACACCACTCAAAGAGCCTGCAGGCTCCAAACCCTGAAGTCCTGCTGTTAGTACTTTATTTTACGCACTGAAGTAGTATCTTGATGGGTGTTCTCAGTGAGTTAAAATGAGATAATAGTTATGACATGAAAATAAAGTAGCCTCTGCTCCTCTGCAACATGTGGACCTAACTACTTTGGCACTGAATAGATTCAATCCGTATGTAAACAGATACAGATGGCAGGATTTCAATTCTTTGTTTGCTTCACTGGTCTTTTCCAGAATTTTTTGGGTATCCATTTCTTAACAATTATCCATCCAGTGTTGTTTCTGATGAGGGCATTGCCTCTGTCAGATCTGCCTGTGTTTTGCAAGCTTTCATCAAAATGCCAGAATTATCTCACTCTTCATTTGGGCCTTTTTCCACTCAATTTAGGCAAGATAAAGGCATCTGCATTCTCATCTGCATACATGCATACTGATTTTTTTCATTATTTCTAGCCATAAAGAATATTTTTTGGCCTAGCTTTGAAAAAAATCTATTTTCTCTAAGACCTTAGGGCAACTACAATTGTAGATATAAACTGACAGACACTAACAGGTTGTTTGGGGGTTTTTTTCAAATTAAAGTACAGAAAAATGCTAAAATTGCAATATATTTTAGGTAGCCTCTTAACATTTATACATCTCATAATTTTACAAAATCTATAAAGCTAGGAGCTACTAAGTCTTATGTCATTGATTTTACTCAGTAACTGTCATGTACATTCCCCTGAGATAACCATGTACTTCATCTCAGGTAAGAAAGGGGCTCTGCTTTTGAAATTTAACAATATGCAAAACAATGTTTTGTCATAGTATCTAAAAAACAGTATGGAAATCACTCCCCTTCTCCATGCCATAATATAGGATCTCCTCTCATGTTTCCAAGGTCATGAAAAGGGCTTTTGCTAATAGCCCACAAAAGCAAAAGGGATATGAGAAACATCATCCCAAATCTGTGAATAAGAACCTAACATATTTTGCATCTGTTTTACTGAGTAGGACTCCTAAGATAGACATAAATTTTACTTTTTATTAGTTGTGATCTAAGGCTGTTGATCCTACTAGCAGTCTAACTCCTAATAACTGAGTAGCAGCTGTTTCTTTAATAGTACCATTTCTTGACTCAAAGTGAAATGTTGCATCTGCTCATTTTAAAAACATTCTGGCCTTATACCTGTGGATGGCTCTTTCAAGCAGGCTGGGAGATGTGGTCACTCTGTTTAGTGCATTAATGAACTACATGCCCCGGGCTTTGAAGGCAATTGTTCAGTCATGTAGATCTCTCAGTTTTCCATTTCCAAAATAATAAAGAAATACCTGGAGAAGGCAGCAATGGGGGTTACTCCAGATTTGCACCATTTAGACAAGCTTAGATTGCATCTGGCTTTATTCTAGACTAAGTTTCCCCATATGCAGGATAGCACATGTTGGGGGGGGGAGGTTCCTAAGAAGTTCCACACTTTAGAGGACAAAGTAAAAACGTCTTTTTTCTTATTTGCAATTTATGTTTGCGTCTCATTGGCAAAATCACATCTTTAAATGTTATGCAATTACATATTTCTAGTGTTTGTACTGCTGAATGTTGGGCAGAACACTCACCAAATCAGTCATCTATAAAGATACTTGGTAATCACTAAAAATCAGAATAGAACCCCCAGAGGGTGAACATGCTTCAATTTAGATTAGTATTTCATACTAAGAAGCACATTCTTGTTCTATTTTGGTTTTCAGGATGCCAAAGAACATGTTCTGGGCATGATTTGTGCTGAAAACCAGAGAAAATTCCACTTTTTCCTATGCCATAAACCTGCTAATCATTTATAGATAAGATCATTAGAGCAAACGCAAGTTAGACTGCAGGATGTAAATCTTTGTGTCCTTAGTCAAACATTTATGAAAATGTTTGTTAAAACTCTGCAATAAATAACATAATCAAGTCTAGCAATGTGTCCTCATTTTCCTTATTTTTTCCTCTTGATAAAGGCCAGTGAAAAGAAACGTTAATTAGAAGTCTGTCATTTATAGAACTGCTTTCCAAACAATGCTTCTCACACAAAAATATTCCATAAAGATGATTTTGTGATAATTATGTAAAAGTCAACTTGTTCAGAGCTCCCGGCAATTATTGCTCCCAATTCGAGGAACAACAAAAATGGTTGAGTAGCTAGAGAAGCTTTAATATGAAAAACTTGGCAGTTTTTGCACAAGTTATATATATATATATATATATATACACACATATATATGCATGCATACACATGCACAAATACAGGCAAGAAGGAGGGATGTCCAGCATTTGTGGGTTTGGCCCATGTTGGAAATAGAAATCTCCTATTTAATTTATTGTGAGTACCAGCCTAAATTTTTGAAAGTGGCAAATTAGCTGCATTCAAGACACTAAGAAGATTTTGATTTTCAGATCCAAGTTCAGTTTGCAAATTAAATTATCAGAGACACCTCTTCAAAGTGCAAGCAGAATACATCTGAATCAGGTACTAAAAATGAGGTGTGTGACTGAAAGTTCTGGTGCATAAAGACCAGATTTTTGACAGAGAGTAGAAGACAAGTTGTACATTGCCTACGCTTTGATACCATAGAGATTTAACAAAATATCATTTAATTTTATGAATGGAAACCCAATTTTCATCCAAAATCCAGCTAAAAGGAAAATCTAACTATACAAAGTCTTCTACCAGAAGCTCTTGCTTCATTTAAAGCTGTTCTTAAAAATAAAAAAGATTTTCTGGAAGATCTCTAGATAAAGAAAAAAGTAGTTTCAAACAACTAGCAAATATGCAGTTGTCTTTTCTATTATGTCTTGTTTGATACACTTTATTTCCATTAAACAAAATTATACTCTGTCTTCTTATTTCCATTCAGCAGCCAAAATCAAAACATAATGAGGGCATACAAATCAAATAATATACAACAAATTTCTGTTCTTTAGTGAGAGGAAGCCAGGCTATTCTCTAGGCTACAATATTCCTGACAGCATGTGGTGTGAAGGCCCAGCCCTATCTGCTGCTGCAAAGTTAAATGCTATTAAGAGAAGTTTGGAACAAAGAGAAACATTCGGTGTCCTTCTCCAAATACAGTAGAATTAGTGTAGCAGTCAAAGTTAATTTTCACATGGTCCCTGTGTAAAAATCGTGTGCATTCTGGAGGATTAAAGCCAAATTCTGATCTCACTGATGTCAGATGAGATACCCCAGTGACGAATGTGGTTCTTGGCTTCCCAAGCAGCCGTCAGACTCAAATGTGTTTCCAATAAGATGGAGACTCAGTAAGGGCCAGGTGCTCTATTAGTTTAAATTGTTAGAGTAGCAGGAGTTGTGTTGAAGGTTAGGAGATGGAAAATGTTTTATGCCTCCCCTAGATGCCTGCTCCAGGTCCAGAAATCCAGTTGCTGCAGCCCAGCATTTGTACTGGCTGAGCTTCTGACTGAGGCTTAAGTTATAAGCCTTCTATGTAACAGCAATAAAGCAAACACTTGATGTTGTTTATTTGCAAGAGAACTCTGTTTCAGATGTTTAACATCTCACTTATTTTGGTTTGTGACAGAATTCTACTTGTTTCCCTCTAAGTAATTATTTTCTTTGTATTTTTGAAAGTACTCTTGTACCTGCTATTTAAATAAATCTTTAGTTCAAAGGTAGCTGATATTCATTAAATGTAGTACTGAATGACATACTTAGTGCAAGCCTAACACAAAAACTGTGACTGGGTAATAATTCTGTAGTAGAAAAAAAATGTTGTGTTACAAGGTGAAAATTAAATGAAGCTTCACAAAGCCAGGTCTGAGTAATTTCAGACCATGGAGCAGTAAACAGGCTGGCAAGCAGTGATGTGATCTGCTGTTGCATTGATGGCTATCCTGATGGAGACACCCTGGTCACAACTTGTAATCCTTCCACAAGCACTTCTGGCAGCGGTGCAGCACCCCAAGGACCCCTGTTGGGTTGTCTGCAACACTGTTGCATGTCTGCTCTTTTTCCAGAATAGAGAAGGCACTCACCAATATGTGGACTTCAGGATGCACGGTGCAGGCAGAGCAGAGTAGAGGTTTTCTGCTTGGACAGCACCTGCAGCAGTGCTCAGCACCCTCTCTCCCTCAGCTGTCCTCCCTGGACAGCCAGGCTGTGCACATAAGTGACACTGTGGCCCTATGCTGTTCCTCTTGGCTTCATGAATCCTGCACATTTTCAAGATTGTGATTCTCTACCCAGAAGAAAGAGGCTGGGGAGAAAGCTGCAAGTATACCCTTAGGCAACACAGATTAAGAATATCTCAGTTACCACTAAGGTCTCTTTTTCTTTGAAAGCTTATCCATGTATTCACACAGTGTGTGACTGCAGGCAGTACCTCCAGGATACTGCTGTGTAGCTGGAGTAGTGCCCTGGAGTCCTTTAAATGAATCAAGACAGAAGGACTCTCTTTTTCATCACAGAGCAGTCTTGTGCCTAAAAGTATCTGTATTTGTGTAGTGTTGTTACAGAGAGGGTGAATGGAGTCCAGATGGCAGCTTTGCAATTTGCAGAGATGAAAACACCCTACAGAGAGGTCACTAGTACCATCTGAGCTGTAATGGAGCTTCAGATCATACTGTGCTGCCCTGCCTTACTGATGCTTAACAGGTTTTAACATCATCTGTAACCCACTAAGACAGTCTCAGTGCAGAGATAATGGACCCTTTACAAGCCTTGAAACACAAATTTCAAAAGACAAGAAGAATTCTGTGGTTTTCATCCTTTCCAGATCATTTTAAAAATACATGGATTATGTAGAGCATGCAAGAGTACTTCTGGCAGAAAAAACCCCATAGATTAATTTTTCAACTAGCATGGAAACTGGACTTTTTCTCAGCAAGACACCCAGGAGAAGTCTCGAGCATGACTTTTTCAGGAAAAAAATGCTATTTTCACTGAGATGAAGGAGGGAGCTCCATGCTGACCTGTCAGGGGCAGATTCAGCTCCTCCAAGGACTAGGACTGTTACCTGGCAGAGACCGTCACTAACACACCAGTGAATTCTGCTGTAGGGGAGCAAGACAGGCCAGAGCAGCACCTTACTGCGAGAACTGTTTTACTTACTATAAAGATCCACTGACTACTCCTTGCCTGGCTGATTGCTCTGCTGGTCAGCCCCAGTTAAGCACGGACTGTGTAGTTTCATGGCAGAAATGTACCCAACAGAACATGAGATCAAACTGGCATTGTAGGAGTATATAAATACAAGCCTTTCAAATACTGTCAGCTAAAACACTTGCCATGTGAGGTGCTCGTGTGCTCTGCATGTGAGAACTAACTAACCTCAGTGCCATCACAAGAGGGGCTGCTGTTCAAGAGTGCCCATACTGGACCTGAAATGAGAAGGTCTGGTAGCAAGAACAGGACCAGGATAAGCCACACCTGTAATAGGAGAGGAAAAGGAGTGTGAATGTTCTGACTACAAGTTTTGGAAACAGTGCAGCAGCCCTGCTCCTGCAGCAGGGAGGAAGATACCATGTGTCTGGGCCTCACATTGTGCATGTAAAACCAGACAACTGCTTGAAAAAGAGAAGGAAAATAACAATCACACTTGCATGACAAATTACCAGAGCCCACCACATTGGCACATGCATTGCCTCACTTTTGTATTCTACTTATATTTTTGCGTGTTTTTACTTAAAAGTAACTACTTTTAAATGGTTCTGTATCAGGAAGGAGAAATTAGTTCCCTTCCAAAACAGTTAGCTCTTATACCAGAAAGTAAAAAGATGGGGAAAAGCAAACGGTGTCTGTATATATCTATATCTATATCTCTTTTCAGGAAGGCTTAGTAACCTTTTCCAGTCCATGAATGCTAACTCTAAAAGCACGTAGACATGTATTTTGAATGCACTCTATCAATGTCCCAAATCCCAGTTCAAGATATACACTATAAGACTGTTTTCTTCCCTTTGCTGCTACTGACAAAGTAGGAAATAATTTCATTTTTTTTCACACGATGCTTTTCACACATTTTGAAAATCCTAGGAACCAACAGTCCATTCATTGAACTAACTTCATGCCCCCTTTTTAAATTGAAAAATAAAAAAGTAATTCCCTGCTCATTATGATCTCTTTTCTGAACGAACCAATTTTTCGATAGGGCTCACAGTGGGTATTCATGAAATTAAACAAAGAAATTCAAATTGCTTTATTTCTATATATCAAGGGGTTAGTTAGGGCCAGGGAAAATAAAAAATCAGAAGAAGAAGAATAAAAATGAGACATCATTAATTAGTCTTAGTAAAATTCTGTTTGCTTTGGGAACAGAATTTCTATTATAATATCTTAGGAACACTTGTGTTTATATTTTTTATTACATGTGTATGTGAACATTATTGTACACTGCTGTACACTTTGCAGTTTGTCTAATCTCTTACTTGAATATAAATGCTAATTAATTATTTGAAAACAAGTTAAAGTATTATTATTTCATGATTGCATACAACTGTTGAAATGGGTTTGTTTTCAGTACAACTTGGCACTCTGTAAGTGGAAGGCGTAACTATTTGGTCTTTGAAACCAAGCACCTGAAAATTACCAAAAAAGGGTATAGCCTTGTGAGCTACACTGTTACCAACTTTCATTGAAAGACACTATATAGAATAGTATCTTTTCCCTCTGGAAAAAGGTAGCTCAATTATAACTTGGGAGGAAATAAAACCTAAATCAGAAGGAAAACATCCACCCGGACAAATCTTTTTACTCACTATGTGATTTTCACACATGTTATGAAATGGACAAATTTACTTACCCTTCCTGGAGGAACTGGTATGAAGTAAGAAAAGCTAATATATCATATCATATCATAGCATATCATATCACATCACATCAATCTCATATCACACCCAAGAAATGGCTCTTCTAGAAAGCACCAGACGTGCTGAATGGTATTACAGAGGTTAGGGTGGCAAGGATTTCAGAACTAGTCGAGGTTGAAAAACGAGTGCATCTGGAGAGGTCAGCTATAGGTTTCCAGATGGCTGAAAAAAAAGAGACTAGAATAAGAACTGGTGTCCTTGTAAGAGGCGTCAAATAAACTAATCAATCACAAACCTCGTAAAGTTCAAGTTTAGGTTGGAGAAGGTGTTTAGTTCAGGTCTGAGTTTCACTTTATTGAAATTATTAAACTATAAACTTCAGAATTTACTCTTGGGCTTTCTCAAAATCACAGAAACTACTGTATGTCAAGATAAACATGTGCTCTTTCTTGGTGAAAAACAGTTGTCCATTTGTCTGGCTGATGTGACTAAGGTCAAAGGAGTTCAACACCTGCTTTAGAAAAACATAGTTACCACATTTTTCTACAACAGGTGCTGAGTTCATCTAACTTTGGTCACATCAGAAAGACAACTGTTTTCAGCACTATCTGATGGAGAAGTAACCTCTGGTGTGTTTATTAGCAGTATCTGTACTCTGGTTGCATCTTTGCATTCTTCTGGAAATGGACAGTTAATGGATTTGGTGAGACAACTGAAATGTCTTCAAAGGGATGTCTTTTGGCCTAAACCCTCTGTGTTGCTTCAGGATGGGTAAATGAGGCTGAGGGGTGTCTGTACACACACTTGTGGAAAAGGGTTCCTAGAACTGATGTAGAAGCTGGGCTGCCATATGGAACAACAAAAGGTGCATCTCAGTTTTGTAGCATGATGCTCTAACCCACAGTGGCACAGCACTGTAAATTGCCTAGTCCTATTAAAAAAAAGTCATAAAAATGACAAAAAATGTTGCAAATAAGACCACTAAATTATAGTTAAGCACTGTTAAAACCGAATAGCTCAAGTACAACTTCATAAACACTTCAACTGGTGCTCTTAAGTTTCCAGATATATTTACTGTACTCCTCTAAAGTACATTAGAGAAAAAATGTTTTTTGTTATCTGGGACTATTTGGAATCTTTAGCAGTTCACCTAACACATCATAATATCTGTCACAGACTTTCCTAAAACACCAGGGAAAATGTGTACCTCAGGAGAGGAATAAATCTCTTAAAAGGTATTAGTGTAATTAAGTAGGTCACCCTGTAGAGGTGAAGCGCCTGTTATTATTGGTGGATTTTAGTCCTGATTCAGCAGAGTTATTGAGCAAGGTCCACTAAAATTTGTAGGCAAATATATGTGCAGTAAATGCAAGTTCTTTCCTGAGACAGGGTCCTACATGGCTATTACACTGGTTCTGGGGTATTCTGCCTTTTCCTTCCTGGTGGAAAGCCAGCCTTACAGCACGTGACAGAGACAGGTGTCCAAACACAAGTTATACCTGTGTGTTTCAAGTTTATTGCTCTTCTCCTGTGTTGTCTCGGTATAAATACTGTCTGAAACACACATGCTTGAGAGTAGAGTTCAAACCCTTGTATATCCTGTGACAAATCTGCAACAAAGCAGAGCAATGAGTTCAATATTTACAAGCCTGTGAGTGTTCACAGAGAATCACAGAGAAGGGTTGAGTTTGGAGGGGGCCTTTGACAGCTGCTGCATCCAGCCCTCCCTGCTCAGAACAGGGTCAACTAAAGCAGGTTGCTCAGGGCATGTCCCGTGGGGTTTTCAGTTATCTCCAAGGATACAGACTTGACAATTTGCCTTGACAACCTGTTCCCATGTTAGACCAGCCTTACAGTGAAAAAAAAGCCCTTTTTCTTATGTTTGAATGGAATTTCCTGTATTTAGATATGTGTCTTGTCCTTTCACTGGACACCACTGAGAAGCCTGGCTCTGTCTTCTTCGCTCTCTACCATCATATAGTTACACACACTGAGAGAATCCCTCCAAGCCATTTCTTCCCCAGGCTGAACAATCCCAGCCCTCTCAGCCTCTCTGCATATGTCACAGTCAGGAAATAAGATTAGGCTCCTGCTGTCCTGTGCAAGGCTGAGACTGTTTGCCTGAGGGACCTTGCCCTGGAAGCAGGCATCTGCGCTGCTGAGAAAGGTTTAACTGAAAGCTTCTGGCATGCAGAGACAGGACCTAAGGGGAAACAGGTAATTTTTTTCCAAGGAATGCTAATTTAGAGTATGGACTAAGTCATCCTGGAAGAGGGATTCTAGGAGTGGCCACCTGAGGCAGAATGTATGATCTGACTTTTATGGTATAATCTTATTGTGCTGGTTTTTTTAAATGAAAGATGAACTCCATGAAAGATGATGAATGAGTAAGTTCCACATTGTGGGAGAGCACTGGAAGATTGAATTGGCTTTCACATACTTTACTGAAGAGTGAAATGTTGCTTGCAAAGTCCGTTTCTGAAGCATTTCATTTCAGTACAAGCTTTGGAAACAAAGACTGGATAAAGAGAAGCAAGGTTCATGCAGCACATAAAGCACTGACCATCAAAACAACTGGCATGTGTACTGCTATTTTAGCTGCTAGATTCAAGAGTCCATAGGGTACTTGCTGCTCTGACTCTGACAGCCCTTTGCATGATTCTTGCAGGCTCTTAACGTCTCCTGTCTCTGACATTCCTTGGTCAGGTCTTCCCTGGCCAGTTAAAAATCTAATTTTGCTACTTTTCATTGCTAAATCTGTCTTACGTTGGGAAGTTTTGAAAACAGTGATGTAATCTGTCTCTGTGATTGCAGCTGAAATTAATTTGCCTGCCTGATATTACACTACAATGTTGTTTAAATTCACAATGGGATGTAAAGTATGTTTCCTTTACCTTTCTGTTTTCTGGATCTGCATGGACATGGCAGGGAAACTGATGTTTCTGATGTCCCTGTAGATAAGACTAGCCTAACATAAAAGATGTATCCCAAAGGACTGAACAAACAAATGGAACAGTCAGAGGAGCTGACAGACCAGCTGTCACTGCACACAGAAGCCAGTGAAGGAGAAGGTATGTTGTGAAGTCTTCACTGGGCTGCAAAATTCTCATAGCTGTTCAGGCAAGGAAATTCTTTCCCTTTTTTTTTTGATCTTAAAGATTAAATCATAACCACTCAAATGCAAGCATTTTATAATTTAGTCATTCTAGAAATGGCTGAAGAACACTTTTGCAGTCATGCAGGACGTACATACAGTCATACAGACAATCCTTGCTAAGCATGCAGGTGTTTCAACTTCCTGCTTTCCCAGCCCCTGAGACCCTGTTCAGGTCGGAGAATAGATACTCCCATGAGCTGAGTTGCCTCTTTGCCAGGCATTTGCAAGGGCTTTGTGTACTGAAGGTGCTCCAGTCCCACAAGGGATTTCGCACGGTTGCATGTTGCAGTTGCAGGTGAGGGAAGTGGTTTTTGGTAGGCCTGTTTCCCAGAAAGATCTCACAAACCTGAGTGAGTGGACAAAAACCTATCAAATTAATGTCAGTGTGAAAAATATGAAGTAATTAATCTTGAGGGAAAAGTAGTCTAAACCATGCTTCTGGGATTGTGAACTTGTAATTGGCAGTTATACCTCAGGGAAGAGAGCTAGAAATCATCACCAGTAGTTCTCTGAAGTCATTAACTTAATATACAGTAGTAGCCAAGAGGAAAAAAAAGTCAAAATTCATCAGAGAGGGCATTGAGAACATAACAGAAAACATAATTTTGCTACAGTGCAAAATCTCACACATCTTGGGCACTGTCTGAAGTTTGATCCTCACATCACAAGGAGTCGTAGCCGAGTTAGAAAAGGTACAGAGAAAGGCAGGACAAGTGATTAAGGATGTCAAGTAACTGTATCAAAAGAAGAGACTTAAAGGACTTAATTCTAAACTTGGAGTGGAGAATACTCAGTGGGAAATACGAGGGCAATCAATGAAGTGAATGCAGAGCTGCTAACTCACCAAACCCTTCATCGCCCGTAAATTTGTTGCCGCAAATTTTGAGACAGTTTCAGCAGAGGATACAAGGAAGTAGGAACTCCTAGAAAACCAGTCTAACACTATATGAAGGAAAATTAACAGGAATTCCTTAATCAATGACTATCGACGTGGGCAGAGTGGTAGGGAGATAGTGGCCGAGAGCACATGCTCTCCCTGAATAGTATCTCCTAGACAGTGGTGGAGGCAGAATGCTGGTCCTGCACTGTAGGGTGTTCCTTACGTTCTTATTTTCAACACTGAGCCCTACTGAGTTGTAATTCTCATCTGCTTCAGAGCATCCTAGTCTCCTTCCATTTCCCCAGCTTCGTGTACAAGAGCCAGCTGGGGTGCAGATTACAGAGCAGTAATATGTCAAGCTAATACTTCTGGTGTGGGGGCTGACAGTGGCAGTGAGACTGCAGCAACATGCAGGAAGTACATGAGAATCTCAGACAACTTCTGGAGAGTGAGAGATGTAGTCAAATGATTGAGTCATCTGCTCCATATCATGCCTGGCTGTTTAAGGACTTCTGTCAGAGGAAAGCATTGAGAACATGAGGCTCATATACAGTAATAACAAAAAAAAGTATATAAATTATTCCTTCTGATTCCATCTGTTCTCTTTTTGGCTCCTTCAACAGGAATTGTTGAGAGTAGGATTATCGGAGGCCATGAACAAGTTTAAAATCTGTGCCCTACTTAACCATCTCTGATTTTGTCTGTGGGAAGGAAGTGGCCTAAATCTGACCTGTCTAATATATATAATATATTCCATGGCATGTTATGTTTTGACAGCTTAAGTAGATATACAAGCACTGAATTGGTAACTCATTCAAATCAAAATTGCTATGCCTCCTATCTAAGTATTGCAAGTTCTGGTTTTATTCAGATAATTGTGTTTATTTTTTCTTTTCCAACAAGATAATTGTGCATATTACTTCAGTCTCTGGTATGTGTTAGCCTTGTCCAGGTTTTTTCTAATGCACTCTCATGAAATTTTAGATACAGATATCATCTGTGTCGGAATGTAGGTGGACAGGAGCAGGAGATTAGGAATCGGCTTTTCCTGCCCCACAAACACATTGTTTATGTCAGAATTTTTTTTCCCCCAAGTATAACACTATGTGGACATTAAGATGTGTGAACACATCTTAAATGGGTTGATCTTCATAATGTGTTTGCTAAAAACATTTCATTTTATACATCAGGAGCTAAGCCACTGAGAAATTTGTGTTTTGTTAGAAGTCAGTAGCAAAGAGAGAAGAAATGACTCTTGAGTGCCTTAACCACAAAGCTGCTATAGATCAGTGGAAATGATGGGCCATGGAGCTACTCATTCAGTGAGCTTGACAGAACTGCAGAGCACTGCTAGGGACACAGTGTCAAAGAGAGAGAGGAGTTTTATCTGCAATGTCTAATCTCCTCTAATAATGATAAAATTCAGCACATATTGGATGATTTCTTTCCAAGTATTTAAAGCCCTTCAGCACGCCTTTTGCACAGGTAAGTGGTATACCAGGAATTGTACCACTGGGAGCCTGCACAAGGAGAGGTGCTAGGTCTGTTTTAAGGAAAGCTCACAATAGATCCCTGAAGCTTGGACCTTCAGTCATTTGTTGTACTCACATGAAAATTTATGAATTAAGTTTTTCTTCGGTGCTCCCCTGCTCTTCCCTTCTTCTCTTTTTGCATTTCTTTCCTCAACACTGTTTTTTCTTTGCCCAGTAAATGTCTGGTTGCTCCTGACAGCTCGGCCTCTGAGTCTTAAACAATTTTGTGTCCCTGCTAAAGTCTTTTCTGACTTCTGAACCCCCACTTGTGGTCTGACTGGTTGGGAAACCTGTATTAACACTCAAGAACATTGTTCTCATACTGCACAGAAAGACAATCAAGGGGACAGGGAGTGTATGCTGATCATCCTTTATTCATATAGAAGTCTGACAGGCAAATAATTGCTGCCGTTGATCACAGACAGTGAATTAACAGCTTGGAAATAGTGCTTCCCACATATCCACATCTTGTCCTCAGGCCTAGGATCAACATGAATTGTGAGCAGATGTGCTTGCAAGTACTCTGTTCGCATACCAATCTGCAACAATGCTGTAGTGTCTAATTATTTCTGCAAAAAAAGTTCTACCTGAAAAATGTTAGATGTATCACTCCATAAATAATACCTTTCCCTCTTAAAGTAGCATCAGGAATACAGGTCAACAATTTACTGTGGAGATACCAAAGGCTGAGGAAGTGGACTGTTACCTTTGTCAGTGGCTATCTTGTTGGCCAGGTAAGAAAATAAAACATGTGGACATGATTTTGCAATACTTAATCCCAAAACTTGAGTTGAGATTCTGAAAGGAATCTCTGTCTAGATACAGTCTTTGTCTGCCCTTTCCTTCCTTGGTCTCATTTTGTTGCCAGTTTTACCCTGCCTTTTACCTTTATTCTCTTTTTTTTTTTTGCCGTCTGTATTACCTCTCTTCCAAGAATTTGATAGGCATTGCTATGGAGGTCTTCTGAGAAGACTGGGAAATCAACATGGCATTTGAGAGACATTTCTGCAGCAGACGTAAAACAGAGCTGTGGAAGCCACTGAAGAATTCGTGCACTCTTTTGGTTTTACCCTTGAAAGCTCTGTTAAGCTAGTTGTTCCTTTAGGTTTCTAGAAGTCAGAGCAGCACCAAAAGTGATTAAATGAATAAAAAAAAAGAAAAATTATTTTTGTAAAACAGATATTGGCATAGTTTCTGGAAAAAAACCCAATCTTGCTGTTTCCCAAACCCATGAGAAGGAGGATGGCTGAAGGAACCTTGTCCATTCACAGACTGTAATTATGAGTGAAATTTCGTATTGATTAATGGCTGAGATAGAGTTATGTGTGTCAGTTTCTCCTGTTTAATGACTCACTTTAGAGTGGCCTATAAACAAGCTTCCCATTGCCTTTAATTTCCTCCACCTATTATGAGGGAATAATACATCTTATAGTAAGATGGGTTGAGTTATTTGGGAATAAATGTGTCCTTTCAGCCCTTAGGCAGGTAAGCATATCTTGTAATCTGGATTTTTGGGGACTCAAAAAGGTCACTCTATTTTTCAAGCAGTCAAATCCTTGACTGCATATTTGGACACAGTATCAATACAAACATAGAGTTGAGCAGTTCAAAGATTACAAATTAAGAGATGCACTGGCTCAATTTCTTTTTTCTGTCAACACAAAAATGAAAGAGTAACTCCAGTGGGAGCATATGGATTAACATGAACATAGTTGTAGCAAAGAGCTGAAACATATTAATGAATTTCTCATGTATTTGACATTGTATGCCCTTACTGCAGACTACTGAAGTCTTTGATTAGGAAAGCCTGGAACCAAAGACAAGAAAACTCAAAAATAACTGGAAAATTCCCTGTGATATGATGCAAGACTGAAGAGTAGAAATTGTAATTCAAGGCAGAGAACATTCCATTCTCTCAGAGGAGCTCTGAAGGAATGGATGAGGAACAATTAAGTACTGAAGTCTGCTTCACTATACACTCTCTGGGTTATCCTTGTATCAACATGAGCATTTCTCTGTAGCCACAAAACCACTGAAAAAGGTGAATTCTGACATGCTTGCTAGAAAATACATGACAGAAAAGTTTTTGTTACATACGGAGAATAGCAAAACACACCATTGTTAATGGTAGATCTTTACACCTCATTTCTACCCAATTTCTCTTTGGTTGCACAGTCAAGTCTAAAAGATCCCTTTGCAACTTTCATACTTAGACTATTGGATGTGTAAGTAATGAAGTTCTATTAGTAATTAAAACTTTTAAGATGGCCAAGGACTCAAATAAGTAGTATGTTCCTCATAACCTTTTTTTGTTGTTGTTGCCATTTATGAGACTGTTTTGATGTTACGAGGATTTTTCTTATTGTCTCCTGTCAATATCAGGTCTTATGTTATTAACCCTTCTGACTCCAGCCTGGCATAACTGCAGCACAATCTCTAAAGGTGAGAATGTAGATATTTAACATAGGCATCCTGGTCAAAAATCAACAACTGGTCTCCATGTTTCCCTTAAAAACATGTCAGAGATCCAGGCACATTCTTACATCAAAGAAAGTTTTATTATTTGGAAAGTGTTCAAATAGAAAACTATTTAGGTAGAAGATAAAATAATGTGATCATTAAAGACTTTTTTTGAAGTCACAATATGTATCTGGTATATATTTTAATTAATCTGTATGACTTTTCGTTTCTGTGGTTGCTCAGACCTTCATAACAGTAATTCGATGTGAACTGGGTCCGAATCCTTGCATACACAGGCTTCCAGATGACTTACAGCAGCACATTCAAATCCCATAAGGAAGCCATCAGACCTACCCATGCTGTCTGTGGGACAGAGCACCGAGGCTCTCTTTAAGACCAAATTCACTGTCTGTGCAGACGGTGAACCTGAAAACATGGCCCCAGATATGATGGAGCCATGCCTAATGGAGCATGCAAGCTGCTGTGTGCCTGAGCATCTGAAGGGAGCTAACACAATGCTTGCATATCCAGACAGGCTGGCTGCTGCCTGCTTGCAAGTGTCCACAAGTCACCCACGTCAGCAAGAGACGAGCAGGTTGTTGCATGCTCACAGCCTCTTCCAGAACTGCTTTTAGAAGAGGTGGGAACATACCTGCTAGGGATGATTCATGGCTGCCTCTTTTCAGTTTATCAGTGACAGTCTCATGTGGCTGGCAAGGGGGGAGCCGGTGTGTAGCATGAAGAATGAAACTGATGTTATCAGAATGATGAAGAAAAGTAAATAAATAATAAGCAAGTAGCACCTGTGTTATATAGTGTTGAAAAGGAGGAAACATGCAGCATGAGGCCGTCTGAGGAGCTGGCATTGAGAGACACTGAGCATCTGTACTGGGAAGAATGACTTGCATTTGTCCAGCTTCATAGTGTTTGGCACCAGATTATGCCGGTTCATTAGGATCCCATTAAGAAAGGTGCTCAGACTCTGTAAAGTATAGCTTAAAATTCCTGTTATTTGGGTTAATGCTATGAAGAAGAAGGTTGAACTTGATCTTAGAGGTCTTTTCCAACCTTTGTGATTCTATGATTATACAATAGTGATAGGGGACATGTGTCAAACATGTTCAGCTGTGGGTGGGCAGACAAGGAGTGAAGTGTATTTTCTGTGATGTATTTACTATGTGTCTTGAACATATAGCAGTGTCGCCTGAAATGTCTTCAGTGCAACCACTCTTGCCCATTTGTGCCCTTCTGTCACCAGCTCTGGAATTGGTCCTGCTGTGGCTTGTACCAAGGGGAATTGAGTGGGTCCTTCAAAAGCAGCCTTCTTCAATTTTCCCCAGTTTCATGGAAAAAGAAACATAAAGTTCCTCTTTAAAAGAGAGCTAGGTTGACTGAACTTCCATTCTCAGAAAACTATCAAACTGGGTATTTAAACAATGTATTTGTAATTACAAGAAGGTAATAAGTTAATAGCAGGGTGAGCTTATAAAGAACAAGTGATGTAGTACTAATCTAATTTCCTTCTCTAACATGGTAATTGGCCATGTGGATATTAGAGAAATAGTACCTGGTTATCTTAATTTGGTCTTAGATGATATAAGCAACTTGGGGATGTATGGTAAGGTAAATCTCATAACATGGGAACTGAAAAACTGATTAGAAAACTGTACCCAAAGGATAGTTATTAATATTGCTCTTTCAAAATAGATGACTGTGTTAAGCATGTTTAGGAAGGTTTTTTCCTAAATCAGTATTTCCACCATTTCCACTATGACTTAGATGCTAGGGGGAAAAAAGTATTTTATTTTAATTATTTTGAATTATTGAAATATTAAATAAATAAATTATGTATCCATAAGTTCAAGCACAAAGCAGTAAACATTGAAATAATTATTTTCATGATTAAAAGATGCAGAACAAATAGTTAAACAGCCTCTCTGGGCAAAATGGTTAGGAGATTAGTAGATCACAACCTGAATATAATGACCAATGCACAAAAATGAGTAAGACACCTTAAAAGTATGCATTGTAACTCTCTCAGTTAGCTCTGGCAAGACCTCACCTGGAGCCTTATGCTCAGCCTTGGGCAACCCTTTTTAGGAAATCTTTGAACCAGAAGAAAGCAGCAAAGATGATCAAAAGCCCAGAAAATCTGACTTCTGAGACTTAAAGGATGAGGTTTGTTTAGTCTAGGGAAGGGAGAACTGAGGAGAGATGTGAGAACAGTCTTTAAATACATAGAAACTGCTGTGGAAAGGTTAGAAACAAATTGTTCTTCTTGTGTATTGGAGGTCAAGAAAAAATAAAGTGTGCTCAAACTGCAGTGCAGGGAATTCAGGTCAAACATAAGGGAAGACTTCCCAGCTGTAAAATGATTAAGCACTGGAGTAGATCCTCCACCAGACACAATGCTTCAGGGCCCTTTAATGCTCTTCCAGCCTTCTTACATGGCATGAAAAATCTCTTCCCAGCAGTTCAGTTTAGGAAATGTTTTGTGTAAGTGGAAATGAGAAACACTAGAAGGCAAGGTGTGGAGACAAGTTCATATTTTGGCTTAGATGGAGAGAGCTGGGTCAGAGGAAAATTCATGCAGCAAGAATAAAGTAGTATGAGCAGTAGGGGTCACTCAAAAGTAGAGGAGAAGAAAATGGATCTAAAACCAAATGAGTTTTCTGATAGGGTGTGAGCCCCCATCATGACTCCAAGTTAGGAGAGCCCACTACACTTGATGCTTAAGTATCTACCAGAGAGACCCTCTGAAACTGAAAATGCAATTAAAATACCTTGAGTTTTTAAATTTTGTGTCATTGCCCATATAATGCATAAGGCATTTTACAAAATGATCTTCAAATACCCACCATTTGCTTAGGTGGCTGTCAGTGGTGTGTTACATGGTAAAGGTCAATTGCATTACGTTTCATGACCTTGTTTGATAGAAGAGGTGCAAAAAGATTTTATCCAAGGAATGGTGTTTTAAGAACAATTCATAGACTTTTATAGACAATATTTCCTTCCAAAATGCTTGGACTCTGCATGCTAGTGTACACATTTGTCAATTTGCTGTTCAGAAAGATTTATCTTCCCTCATCTCATACGTTGTTGAGGCTCTTTGGGAATTCATGCTTTGAATTCGGCTGACAAAGCAATCTTTTGCTTCAGGATTCAGTATTTTATGCTGCTTAGTGCTAACCACAGCTGTCCAAGGCCACATGGTAATTCTGGTCAAAAAAATTAATTGAATCGCATCAGCAGAATATTCCATGGACATTCATAATGAAATCCTGAACTTCATAAACGTCCTGGGAAAGTTTGCTTTCTGCCTAATTATCTCTAGTGCTCTTGTACTAACATACTATTTCACGTGTGATGGTGAACTGGTAACAGAATACTACACAATATTATAGTGGAAAGCTATAGCTGTGGCTAAGTAGAGAAATTACAATGTTTTACTCAAATCCAGCTAATCCAAAGATCTCCCTCTCAGATGAACATAACCCTTCTCAAAATAAGACTGAAACCAGAAAAAGCTGAAGCAACAGGAGTGGAGTTTAGACCTGACTGATGATGTTAAGACAAGTAACCTGCACTGTGAATATGTTTAAAAGGTTATATTGAAAGTGCATTGATGTGTGATAGCTGTACCTAGAAATGCCCTTCAAAAATGTGTCCCTGGCTAAGTGTGTTTGCACAGCAAGAATAAGTTTCTGCCTCAAAGGGTTTTTAAACTAAATAAATAAGAAAGAAAAGCAATGGAAGTATGCAGAGAAGTGAGCATGTTCAAGATGTTGTAGCCAGGGAGCCAGAAATAATATCGGTAGTGTTTCTGAGTCCCAGCTCAGTGACTCAGTGAAGCACATCACCTGAAGAAATCTAAGTTTCACATGCAAATACTTCTTGAAGGTCTAGCTGCATCTGGCTTTCTCATAGTATTTGCCTTGTTGATTTCAAAAGGCTACTTATATGAATAAGGTAAGACAGTCTAGCCCTAGAGTTTTCTAGTTTTTCATCTTGTTAGGCTGCTTGTATCCTTTCTTTCTTCGATAGACTGATCATCAGATCTTCCCCATTAAGATACCTTGTGAAGGTTTTGAAAGTAGTAAGTCTTCATCAGACTCTTCTCACTTTTCTGTCACACTATTCTCCCTTTACACTCTCTATTCTTGTGTAAGTAATTGTATCAGTTTTCTGGTGACATGGGGAATCTCTCTCCTCTTTATTACAGAACTTCTTTCAGCATTACTGTTTCCCTACAAATAGTAATTTTCCTTTTCTAGTATTATTTCCTCCTGTTGCATTCCATATGTTTTAGATTATTTTCTCTCAGTATGTTAGCTTGTAAGACATATTCTTTTTACGCATGGTTTTCCATCCATGATTTAGTTGTGTTACTGTTGATCTGTCTATGCTGTTATTTGTATCTCCTAACAAATTAGAATCATATTGTAGCATTTTTCTATACAATGGGGATTTTTAAGTCCTTAATCAGGAAACATGATGGCTTTGTATCTGATCTCATTGGCATAGCAGATACTACTCCTTAATCTCCACCTTTGCCTTCTTCCTCCTTCCTCTTCCTCTTCCTAATTTTCTCTTACTTCTCTGTTGCTTCTTCAAAAAGCCACATACATGCAGACATCACTGTGCATGTTAAAAAAAATCATGTCTTGATCTGAACTCTTGTTTCCGTACTAGTCATGTCTTTTTTAAGGTAAGATCACCTGAAACTAATCTGTTCTGCCAAGGATTACTGTATCTACATTTACTCTAATTCATGCATTGGTCTGTCAGTCACAAGGTTTGTATTAACCCTTTATATTATCATAGCCCTGAGATGATAGGTTTTGTTGGATTTTTTGTTTCTGGGTTCTTTGGTGGAATTGAGCACCTGAATCAGTGCTCTGCACAGTCATAGATAATGAAAATCTTAGCAGAATCATCAATACTTGTCTTTCACTGAAAATAAGGCCACTAAGTAATGTCTATGGTGACTTACATGAAGTAAGAGTTTCACCTGTTAAATCTGTAGCAATTTTCTTGTGCTTCTGTAAAACTGCTATAATGCCATGGGAAACAAAGTGTAGGGATCAAAACAATGCTTGTAGTGACCTGGAGAAAAGAGTCTGATCCCAAAGGTCATCCTTATTTTTATGTTTGTTCTAATGTAAAATAGTCAGGTGACCTAATGTAAAATATTGCCTCTCCCTGTAAGCTCCGCTTTTCTGTAGTGTTCAACATAATAACCTTTCAAATATTCTGAAGCAAATAAAAGCAAAGGAAACTAATACCTAAGTATTCTGGCATCTCAAGCTTTAGTACAGACAGGAATATTTGTTAAGCAGCTACTGATTTATTTGCTAATTATTGCCCATAACTTCATCTCTTGGAAATGTTCTGGTCACTGGAAAGTAGAAGTTGAATGACAGGATGGCAGTAAGTATATTCACCACTACTATGACCAGTCACAAGTACACTGATTGTATTAAAGAGAAAGATGGGTTTATGTTTAAAGATAAGAGCTGGAGTCAGACCTGGGTTCAGCTGATGACTGGATCACACAGGCCCACAGAACTCAGTGATGTCCCCACCTGTCCCCCAGGTGATTCTGCCACCTGCCCATTGAATGAAAGTGTTATTCTAGCAGCAGTAGCCATTCAGTGGTTGCCCAAGGGCGTGTCAGCCTGGACCTCATGGCAGCACAGAAATTGGTGAGAGAAGAATGAAACAAGCCGTTTGAAGAGTGAGTACTAATGAGAATGGTGAGTTAATGAGCTCAGGGACACCACAGTGTTGCTGGGACTCCAAGTGGAATCACTGGATCTCCAAGTAGAATTAGCTCACACAGAGCTATCTCAGGCCTCTTACCCAATGCTGCAAAGGTCTGAGTGGTTAATCCTGGTCTTTTGCATCTCTGAACATTAAGGTTTGTCTGATTTGGCACTTTGGTGCCCATCAGGAGTGCATTTGTGGAATGGATCTCCTCACAGCCCTAGCTTGTGCACTTTGGCTTGCATCATGGAGAAGCTATGGAGTATGCAAAACAGCATTCTTCTGGATGAAGCCTAGCTGGGAGATTCTCCAAGAGCACACTTAATGTATTTGAACTGCTTATAAGCATTCAGTCCATGGGGGACACCAGTGCTGCATGTGAAACACACAGTGTTGAGGTTGGACCCTCTGCAGTGTTTCATTCTGCAGATCCAGTTCTATTACATTGATTGGTAATATGGACATAGCCAAAAAATATCCTTGCTCCCTAGTTTGTGAGGTTTTGCTACAGCAAATGTGTTAAATCAGAAAAAAGTATCAAGATGACTTTATCAATGATGGAACTCTACAGATTTCACTGGCATAACATCTGGGATGATAGTTAACTGATGACAACATAAAATGTGGATCAAATCATTAATATAGGCAAAGCTGATAAAAATGATGGCTCTTTAATTATACATCACCTCAAGAGAGTGAAGTATCTTCCAGTAATAATTTATTAGCTAGTGAGTACTACATGGTACTTGTGAATACAGACACGTATATATATCTGTTAGTTAGAAAGCCTATAAATCTTACAAACTCTGTTATGGGAGTTATAAAACTACTGATAAAAAAATATTAAAGCCCTATTTACTAAAACAGAAACAATGTTTAGATATGAGTTTTGTAAATCCTGCTTATGACATTACTCATCCTCTCCTAGGAAGAAAAATCCTGAATGCAGCATATAGAGGTTTGATTGACCAAGTTACTTCATTTGGAGCAGATTCATGAGGAAGTTTGCATCCCTTCAATGAAGTGGCTTGGAGGATGGTAGGAACATGTTCAGTAGACCTGTGTCAGTACAGAGTCCACTTCCTTTGTCTCTCAGATATGTTGCCAAGAAATATACTCAGCATAAGAAACGAACTGTACAGCATTTGGGCATCTTGGCAAGCAGAGTAGCTTTAGACAATCTTTGCACCTTTTAGTGACACCCCAAAGGCTGGATAAGTGTTTGGTTTAATTTAGGCAGCACTGTCTTTAGTTTTCTAAGCATTGTATGGCATTTAACCCTCTTTGACTTTATTCCTTCTGACCTCAGAGTGCTTCTTGTGCTTTGAAAGAGATCTGAGAGGAAAAGTTTTATGGTTGCCTCTCTGTATTGTTCAGGGGCTTCTTCCCTAGAGGAACACAAGAATTTTAGTCTCTTTATACCAGAGATGACAGTTTGATTTGTTCTGACTCTTGCATTAGAAAACCTTACCTCCTAATCATTAAGGTATTGGCCACATTAAACACCTCTGCTGTTTATTAGATGCATATTCCAGTGGTCCTTACCAGGCAGTCTCAGAGGATATGGTGGAGAATGATCATCTTTTTATGTTTTATTTCCAGGATTATTTAATGAAACCTATGGTCTTTTTTTTTTTTTTTTTTTTGCATTTCTGTCTTTATAAAAGCCTGTTAGTTTTCTGTCTTCTTACATTCTATGGCTTTTCCACAAATGCTTCCTCAAGTGGGGAGAAAATATTTCCTGGGTGTAAGTTTTCAGGTTTGTTAGTACTGTGTGGAACTAGACAAGGATGTTCTACTTGGCCTCATAGAAAAGTCCTAAAAGTTTAAATTTAATTGTGACCTGAAATTAGAAAACATCTGAGAAAAACAAAAGCAACCAACCTTACCCAAAAGGATAATTTAGTGTTAGCACTGCATCCTGTCTTCCCAAATACTTCTACAGCCCACTGCTTTGCTCTCCCTCTCAGCTGGCCTATAATTCTCTGTTTTATTAAAGAGGGCTTTGCTGTCACTTTCCTGCATTTTTTCTCATTCTCAGGCACTTCCTTGAGCTTTTAGCACTGCATTTCAAGCTCCAGATCAGATCCTGCTTTTGCATACATCTCAGTGAGGGGATTATGGCCCCCTCTCCCTTCCCCAACCACTATAGCTTTATGAGCAGTGCTGTGTTTCAGTAGAGAAGCTGGGTCCTATACAGTGCTGCTCTCATCACACTGTTGCTACCAGGGCAGGTGGTACTGTGACCTGATGGAGTTCGACAGATTTTGTATCCGTGTTGCTAACAATGTAAAGGGCAAAAAGCAAGGATAATTTGGACACAAGTGTACTGAATTCTCTACTTGTATATCATGCAAGCACACCCAAATTTCAGATTCAAGAAATATATCACACGTTTCCACAGGAGATCACCTTAGGCATGAATTGTACTTTGTCTTCTTGTGAATTACAAAACAAGCCCCTTGCAAATGCAGATAGGATGGCAGTAAATAAGATAATTCAGCAAAACCTAATTCATAAAAATGTAAATGTGTACTCCCTTCCCTGTGGCAATATGTTCCAATGTTTAAATCAAGCTTCATGTTTCTTTTAAACAAGTCTTTAAACCTACCTTATTGGAAAAGTTATTCAAAAGTTTGAAAATATCCTCTATCACATTATTTATGAACTCAAAATATTTTTCCAGGACCATAAATTATTTCTAAGCTTGTTTCCCCAGGAGTCCCATTATGAAATGAGCTTTAAAGCTACAGTTGGAAGGTGAATTTAATACCAGTCATATAAAATATAAAGTTTCAGCCCTGCAAACGCATCTATGTCTGACTTTAGGCTGCTGAATTTTTCTACTGACTCAGTGGAGGTACTCCCACTAAAGTTAAGTACATCTATTAAGTGTTTGAAGGCCTGGATCTGAAAGTACCACAATAATAATCATAAGTAAATATTTGTACAGCCTTTCCTTTCTCTAAATGTTTAATTCTTTGAGCATCTTTAAGATTCCTAGCTAAGAAGTTTGTTTTGCAATATTAAAAGTTTTGGAGCAAACCCAAAAGCTGCAGACCTTGCCAATTTTGATTTACATGGGTATCAGTGATTTCTGGGTACTTCAGTTCTGGTTTGTATTCCTTCAATTTAAGATTAGTATGCTGTGTTCAACTTAATACAGACTAAGAAAATTTAGGATCTTCAGTTACAGCATTATGAAATATAAAAGTGTTGGTCTCGGGCTTGATTGAAACCAGAAACTGGACAAATAGCTGCTTATTTGGAAATTCTTAAAGGTAGGTCAAATATAGAAAAAAATAAGTTTGTTTTGGAGACGACAATGTTTCCAACTTGTCTAGGCTATAAAACCAGACTTTGACTGAAAACATGTAAATTCTTCTATAGAAAGAAATTTGCAGTTAAATAAGTGTAAACACAATTTGACACCTTTTTAAGTGTGTTTGTCAGCACGAGTCTGCATTTCAACTGTAACTACCAAACTGTGTTTTAAATATGGACTGTTCTTCTGATCAGAGCCAAAAGGAGACAAGAGGGAGGAAAGTGAATCCTACAGGCACACAAACTTCCCAGCAATTGTCCTTCATAAGGTTCATTGTAAGTCAGAACTGTTGCATGTTACGTGTTCAATAGGTTTAGAAATAAGTACTCTTTTATTATATATTCCATATTTTCTTGTATTTTGCCAGTGCACATGTGATGGACACAGCCCATCAGCATGAGCATTTCAGAGACTGACAGAAGTTCACTGTAGATGTGCTTAAAACGTCTACAGCTTTTGTGGAAGGAAAGCATCCACTTTGCAAGCAAGTACATGATAAGAGAATTGAAAGCAAGTACCAAGCTTGCTGCTGTGGTCCCAGCTGCATTCACAGGTAAATCAGTATCAGCTTTTGTAGAAAGTGCTCTGCAAACACCGAGGTGGAGCATATTTCGAAAGCGGTGTATAGAGGACCTACAGATCTGTCAAAATGTCCTTTCCAATGCTAGAGATATGTGTGAATGAAGGCTTCTTAATACGAAAGTGGTGAGAGAAGTATCTTATTTTCACATTTTGGGGGGTGGGAAGTATGGTAGTGGCAAATGAAGCAACTTCTTTTGGAATAAAAGTAATTCTGATGGCAACAAGAAGCATTCATGTACATGTGGAGGCAAGCGTGGCTGTCAGTAGGTGGAAGTTAGCTGTGCACATCTGGGCAGCATGCACTGACAATCACCAGGGATCAGAGAGGTCATTATAATAGGAATTCCACCTCAGATTAATTTGCTGAGTGTAACTGATGCACAAATATGAGGAAGGAATGGAATTTTAATGCAAAAATTATCCATTAAAATCACAGCGTAAATTTGTGAACATTTGCAGTATGTTATTTGTTATCTTTACTTTTAAGTAAACTTGCACTTCAGCTCAACACATAAACCTCCAAAAGATCTCATAATTTTTTTAATAATAATCCTGTATTTTAAATGGCAGTAGGAAAGTTAAACAAAACATAAGCAGAGGAGATACTGCATGACTCCTATTATATGAATTCTAACATCAATTAAATCAAGCTCAACTACCACATTTGGGGTTTCCAATAAAGAGGAAAGAAAATATCCATTTGGACAAATCTAGTTATTACCCCATTCTTAAAAAAAAGCAAACCAAAACCAAAGCAAATAGAACCACATCCCACAGTTGCCATGATTTTGTGACAAAAACCTGCTTCAAAGCTACTCTAAAAATAGAATGAATTGTCATAAAACACTTTTACTCAGCGAAGAATTCCCGGCTTCCTGAAGCATGCAAATGCCAGTTAACTTCAAATGTCCCCAAGTCTCCTAATACAATATTGTATAAAAATCTCCCTTCCCCTGGCACACCGCTGCTCCTCCCTGCCTGGGTTGTGCACATAAGTTGAGAATGGGTCTGATGGAGGCCCTGGTTTAGATTATTTGTATCTTTTCATCAGGCTTCTAGAAAGAGTCTTGTTTCTATGACCGTACCCAGGGTTGTAGTAGTAGACAAAAGGAGAAAAAAACCCAGCACACAAGTCAGGAAAAGCTAGGGTCGACAAAAGTCTTCCTTCTTCCTTACTCACCTTTTCCATACTGAGTTTTATTATACCCCAAGATTGGCTTCCTTTCCAAATATAAAAATACAGGACAAACACTAGGATGCCTTGCGTGACTGAGGCTCAAAAAATACTGTCAAACCAACAGTCTGGGAAATAGCCAAACAAATGTCAGTTCTCCCAGTTTTGTTTCTTATAATTGAACCCAAACTATAAAAAGCTTGTACTAGTAACAAAATTCAATCTGCTAGAATAAAACCCTTCCTTGGAGCAAAAAACCTATCTTTTCTCCATCTCTCAAATTAATCTTTGCCAAGAAAGTATACATAGCCCAAAAGTTAAACAAGATATTTTTGTTCCTAGCTACCCACAAAAGAACATCCTTCAATATTGTTTTGGAAATACTGCAGCACAAGTAAGATAGAGTGTAAATCATAGAAAGAATATTTCCTGTAGCCTTTAAAACATTCTAAAGCAGCCTGAGTGAAAGCAAAGCCCTTTACTGTTGCTTAATGCCAAGTGAGTATTCCTGTCCAAGAAACCAATTTATGATAAAGATCTCACAAAAAAAAAAAAGTTCTCTTGTGTTTCAAAGACAGAAAATATTACAATGCTTGCATATATTCTGTTTAAAACAAAACACCCAATAACTGCTAACAGGACTTCATGACCCACTGGGAAGGTAACAGCTTTGGGCCATGTTCAGATTCCAATTGCCCAAGTGACTTTAAAGTGGAAAAGAAATTTTGGGGCAAAGGAAGGAGAGTCATGAGAGAACAGTGAGCAGGGTACAAAGGCGTTTAATAACTAAGGGCCTCAAAAAGAAGATCCTTTATTTTAGTCTACTATGAGAAAAATGTGGGAAATGAAGAGAGCCTGCATTTTCTCCCCTCTTCACCCAGCCAGGTTGTCTGAAGGAGCTCTTGAAGACAGAGGAAATGGTTCAAAAGTCCTTTTGTGGAGGACCTTGATCTCCTGACATGTATCAGATTGCACACTGGCTCAGCTTATTAACACACAAGCAAACCCATGTTTGCGCTGAAGTCAGTAGTCAATTTCCCACTTAATTCCCTGACATTATCAAAGGTACTTCAGGAGTTTATCTCAAGATATTTGGTAGACACAGAAGGTTTCCATTCAGACTCTGTAAATTCTTGCTTCTCGTCTGAGCATTTGTTCTCAGAACTGGCTTAGTAGATACACATATCTCCCCTTTGATAATGAAGACTTATGAAATGCCACTGGAACATTCTCATTTCTGGCCTTTGCTTATGTGGAAGTCTGAATCATCATCAGTCTGAGGCAAGGAAATACCATGTGAGTAAATAGCTGCACTGGATCCATAGAAAGAATGAGGTCAAAGGGTTGACATACCTTTTAATAGTTTAGAAAGTGCATGCACATTATTATGCCATTGTTTTTCAGCTGAGGTAGTTACAGAGACAAAAGCAAAAAAACCCAAAACACAAACACAGAAGAAAAACCCCAACAACCTCTGGATAAAAGAAGTTATTGCTGAAATTACATTATTTTTCCAATTTATGCAAGCTGATCAAGAGTGGATAGACCTTCATTTGTTACAAGTGGAGAAATAAGAAAATGAAGATAGACACAGTGTCTCCTCTACTTTATGTAACAGCCACTTGATGTTTTTAATAGTGTCATCTAAACAAGCAATAAAGTGATCAAAGTTCCAGTCTTTAAAAGTGATCAGTATAGAAACAACATTAATGACACAGGGATTCTTCAAATAAATGTCCAGAAATTACAAGTTTAGTAAACACAGATGCTCTAAGTTAAGTGCTCTGGTGCTAGTACACTTGGAAGCTGGACAGCTGAGACATCATTTAGAAAAGTATTCATAGCTAGATTCCAGACATTTTGAAATGCAATCTGTCCTGTACTTACATTTGTATCCAAACATTGCTAACAGTGATTTTAAAAAGATGTATAAACTATGTAAGATTGAGTAGATTCAAATGGAAATTGCTCAGAACCCCATAAAGAAATTACCGTGTTAGAGACTCTCTTTCATTGTCTTGTAGTGAACTACATTTTATGTAAAATAGCACATTTCTTTTCCTGATTCTTGAAGTGGGGTGTCAGGAAAGGCACAACTTATGCAGGCAATGCAAATATTGATAATCTTGTATTTTAAAGGAAACAAAAATTTTTCCCTTAGGAGGAGAGAAAGCAGGAAACCGTGACATAAAGTGGAAAGCATGTAACATGGGTTAGATGAACTAATCTGATCAAAATAAAGTTCCCAGAAGCTCTAACTAACATAATTTTCAAGAGTATTGTGCTGATTTCTTTGGGTTAACAATGCTTATTCATTTTGGGCCTGAGATTATCAATTAACTTTGAGGGACTGACTCCTGATTAACTCAGCTGTGAGACTACAATCCATCTCTCTATACTTCTAGTTATGCCTCTGAGTACTGATGGCATCTAAATGTGAAGAGAAATAGGAAGCTACTATTAAATTAGTTTGACAAATGATAGTATAATAGAGTCCATAACTATTCAAAAAACCCTACCAATATTCCTATGAAGAATAATACTTTTTTCAGATGACATATGTGTTGTGACATCTAGTGTCAGGAGACTTTGAAACATAACCACAGCTGAACACATCTGAAATAAGTATCATGTCAGTTATGTCTTCTGAAGAAAAATATACCGGTGAGACAGCTCTGAAATTGTTTCTGCAAAATATCAAACATTGTTAGCCTAATCCAGCAAAATCTTCAGGGATGGAATTAAAAATAAATAATAAATAGTAAATTATTAAGGTCACTGAAATCAATGGGGCTGGTCTAATAATGGGCAGCAAGGTCAGCACCTTGCAGTTTGATGTCCCCAATGAGAACAATAAATGCCAAAGTCAATGTTCACTTTCTAATCCAACCACTCTTTGCTTTGTTTTCTTCTATAGTAGAGCTGAAGGACACTATAGGTGTCCATGATACTTGTAAGCAACACAGCTTTTCTTTGTCACTGCTTTCAACTCCAAGAAACCTGAGAAATTACATTTGCTGCCCTAGAAATTCTCTGCAATCACAGCCACTTTCCAATACCAGCCCATTTTTCTGAATGTAATGTATTAAAGTATCCAGTGTGAGTAGCTGCCTGTATACCTTCATGTGCCTTGCAGCATGAAAAATACGGGGAAGCTGTGCAATCTGAGGATGGAAAATAGCTTGCTCGAATAACTCAATGCCACTTTACTTGCTGTATGTGCTATAACTCAGCTTATATATGTTCTTACCTTTTCTTAATCAACACCTTCACCAACTTCAGCTTGAAATTGAGCCCCAATTGGAAAAAAAGAAAAACAAAAGAATAAACAGACCAGTGACCCGAAACCTGCATGGAAGTGTTGTTTTTAGCAGTAAGGCATACTCAGTCTTCAACCTCAAGACCCAAAAGCCTCTTTTCTCTTGCTGTTCTTCAGGCTCTTCACTGCTTGGTTTCTTGTCCCATCTTGCTCCCTGGACAGATGCCTGGGGAACTGATGAAGACATCATGATGCTTTTCAGCCAGTCCTTTGAACTTGTGTCATAGCTGAGTCATTAGGCTTACAATATCAAGAGCTTGTTTTCATCCATAGAGAAAAGGGCTGAATTTATCCTAAAAGCCTTCTCATAAACACTGCTTGGTAGATTATTTTTCTATTTATCAGGAAAGCAGCATTACAGGACATGATCCCACCACCCTTGAAACTGTAATTTCTTACTACTGTTTATCATAGTACGGCATTTTCATAACCAGTTAGTTCAACACTAGCCATTTAAAAATAGCTGTTCTTCTATTTTCCAGGGGCACAGCTGTCTCACATCAGAAAGGCTATTTTGTGAGAGGTTTCAGTTGCTCTGGCAACAGCCTTTGACGAGTTCTGTCTGTGAGGCTGCAGAGAAGGGAAACTCCTCAGAGGAGAGGTCCATCCCTTCCCACTGATGCTCTGACTTGGCCATACAAACAGTACCATGTCTCTGAGAGACGTGTAAATGCATATTAAAGAGGAGGACATTCCCCTGACTGTCACTGAGTACTTCAGGGAAAGGAACTTATGGAATAAATACACTGCCTAAGAGTTAATTGGTTCTGATTCAACCACATGCAATACATGCAGAAACAGAACTGGGTTGTTATGCATGCTCTTGTCTGAAAATGCCACTTTAGAAATGGTGGTAATACAGCTGCCAGGCTCACTATTGTCTTCATATGAATACCATCAGAGCTGAAGGGTACACAGAATGTCAATAATAATCAGATTTTGAAGAGGTAATATCATGCATATTTATTGTTTGCATTTTTTGCTATCAGAAAAGTTAATGTTTCTTGACATTTTCTTTCAATTTTTTTTAGGCAAAATGATAATTATGCATATGTATTACAGTATGTCAGTACAATGTAATTTATTTGCAATTGAGGCAGAAAAATATTTTTTTCTACTAATTACTCTTAGCTTTGGACAGTATCTCTGTAAATTTGCTTCTTCTATCATGATCATGCCACATTAGAGCCCTCCAGACCACTTTTTTTTCTTTGGATTTTGGGTTATCAAAATTGTTTATTTATGGAGCCTCTAGCTACTGAAGTCCAGGGAGCTTCTGAAAAGAGGGCCTTGAGTTAGCCCCTTCAGGTGTATGAGTGCAGTCCCTATGCTTCTAAAAGTATTGCCCAAAGATTAGGTGTAACAATCCTTAAAGACTTTACAAAAGCCAGTTTGGGCTAGGTGACTGTACAAACAAGAGAATTGAGATTCTCTCAATTTTTCATTGTATTTCAGCTGTTGACACAGTCAGGAAGCAGCTATCTTAAGAATATTCGAGCTCTCAGGGCTTAGAACATATCCACAGGATTTTGGTGTCACCTATTAAAGTAAGTATCGAGATTAAAGAACATGAGGTTATCCTTATGCTCTTGTCTAACAGCACTAAGCTGCAAAATTAGTTCTTGGCTGGATGGCAAATTTGGGATCAGGAAAAAAAATCAGGTAATTTAGTAAGGAATCTATGGCTGTCTAATATCTATCAAGGTGACTCTACTTAAACTGTCAATAGCTTTATGACTGAAAGTTAAATGTAGAATGTAAGTAGCTATCATTTATCACTTTGTTTGATGTTGAATAGAAAGAAAATACGATAAATTCGACAGCAATGAGCAAAAATCTGCTTGCCATTTTCAAATCTGCTGCCTACCAGACTGTAGCTCCTGTCCTATATAGTTGCACAGAAGAGTTCATTTGGGATTGATAGCAGTGTGAGCCCACACCAGATGTTACAGCAATCCAGATCTTGCTTCTTAAGTAACGTGATAAAAGGGGCTTTTTCCCTGTTCTAGGATTGTTTTCTTAACTTGCAGTAACATTTTCAAGTTCTTTTTGCTGCTGTCTTTCAATGAATTTTTCTCTTCTGTTTTACTGTGCTTTATGTTTCACAATAAAAATCATGTATCAAACATTCTTAAAAATGGAGGCAGATTCCCCAAAACTGAGACTGGCTTTCAAATAAAATTACAATCTAACAGTA
Source organism: Corvus moneduloides (assembly GCF_009650955.1). Taxonomy (NCBI): domain Eukaryota; kingdom Metazoa; phylum Chordata; class Aves; order Passeriformes; family Corvidae; genus Corvus; species Corvus moneduloides. The sequence continues at coordinate 85,255,297 of NC_045478.1, read as the reverse complement.
TTAATGGATTTATGGTTCTCTTTAAATGTTTCTTGCTATCAGCATTTTAACTCTGCATTTTAAAATTTTAATCCTCAAGACTGGAATGCTTGAAATTTTTGTCACATTTTTTCAGTATGAAAACACCTGCAGTCTTTCGGTATCCTTATTGTAGCATTTGAGAATCTCAGGGAACAGCAGCTATTGCAGGACTGTTGAAAAATTAAGAATTGAAAGCACTGATAATTGTCTTAATTTTATTAGTGCTGAATCCTTACAATTAGATTTCCAACAAGGAGCAAGAGTAGAAGAAGTATAATACGGACATTGTCTCTAAATTTGCATATAAATGAGTGACACATTTACTTTATGATACACATGACTATAAAATCCTAATATAAATAATTCTAGCACTGCTGCTGTATAATCAAAGAAGTAAAGTAAGGAGCAGAAAGGAGGCCCTAACCCTGGGAAAAGATTAGTGCTGACAATGTCTTAGAGCACAGAAGCTATAATCAGTGCTGAAAACTGCTATATCCATTTTACCAGTAGATACCAGGGAGTTTGTTTTATTGATGTTCATAGCTCATCACTGCTTTCAACAGTGAATATGTGACAATTAAAAATCTCAAAGAACATGGCATTTATGGCAGGCGAAAAATGAAGTTTGCTTATTCATTGACTTAATTAGATGTAAATTGAAGGCTCCAACAAAGATTTTGACCCCACCCTGGGCTTCAGAAGCCCAGCTCACAAAGGGTTTTGCAGACTGCTGCTGTGAAAAATCAGGGAAAATGAGCTTCTTTTCAATAGGTTAAGGTCTTGCAAGGCCAGCAAGGATCTAATGAGTTTTTTAGAGGAGTCACTGACAATTGTAATGATACACCATGCTGAATGAAATTGAAGTCCTTCCGAATAAAATCATATGTGAGCTTCTAATTATTGGTACTATATGGATATGAAGGGATGAAATGAAGGATTTATAGAAAACATTGTTATTCCTTTTGTCTAAGGCCATCACAATAAAATCTGAATGTTCTTTTATATAATTTTCATATATTTCTTACAGTTCTGTTTAGTATCTTTAGTCTGATAACTGTTCCAGCAATGTAGAAATGAAACTAGGAGTTGCACAATAGCAGAAGGTTTGTCTGTCTTTCATTGTTAGATTGCATATGCTCATAATGATTCTTTAATTATTCTCATCTTATTCTTACATGTGTACAGGCAGATTAAAACTGTAGAAATTATTATAACACCGACTGAAATATGAAAACAAACCTATGTATGTTGTTTGAATAAATCTTAATGATTATTTAAGTATCATAGCACTGGCTTGAAGTTTTAAGATCATTAGTACTAACTCTTTATAGATAGTCTTACAGAAATTCATAGTGACCGGATGTATACAGAGAATTCAGGTTTGTCAGTAATCCCAGTGAAAAAATAACAAATTCAACTCAAGGCTGTCATTCAGCTCCATTGCTGGTCTCTTTCTCATAGACTACACATTGTCGTCTTCCCTAGGTATTCTTTCTGGACTTTTGCAGCCTTGTTCACCCAGTGTAAGTGGGTGCTATATGTCTGCTCTATCATGTTCCCAGAAAACAGAAACTTCCTCCAACATTATGAACAAACAAAGAAGTGAGTGATGCAGGGAAGGTGAGCAGACCACCTAGGCTCCTTTAAAACCCTCTGGGTCTCACATATTTTGCATTACTTCATTTTTTAGGAATGTTTTTTCATCATGACTGGTGGGCCTGATAACCGATAAAGATAAGAAATTCAAGAACACATACGAATTTACTTACTGTCAGCACTTCCAGGGATGCAAGTTTGAATACAGCTGCATCAGGCTTGTTACTTTTCCTACCCACATCTATATTTTTTTCCTACCAAAGAAGTGGACAACGAGAAACCTATTGGCAGTTTATCAAATGAAACATCTGACTACATGCTTTGTGCCTCTAGCGTATTAAAGCACACGGACATTTAAGTTGTGAAAACTTTGCAGCTCTCTGTTACAACAGAAGAACACAGTAAGGTCTCCTATTACCCAGCAAGTTGGAACTTGGTAGTCCATGTCTTTCCATGACATTGGTTCTTGACAATAATTTTTTGTATCCCTGTGCTGAAGGTAGTAAGAAGTTACGATCAAATCAGCCAAAATATTCTAAATGCAGTTTTTCTGAACAGGAATTCAGTCATGCTGAAAGAATTTTGAGCTTATTTCTCCTCTGATTAAATACTGCAGTTTCCACCATTTTGAAGGAACAGACTACATGAACCTTTGCCACAAACAGATTTGTGGCATAAATTAGCTATTCCATTTTCAGTCTTAAACAAGGAAGCATACTGAGGCATTTTGTGTTCTTTTCCAAAATGCTTTAAGCTTATATTTCAGCTGTATTCTAGTGTGGTTTCAGTCTCCTGCTGCTAATTAGAACAATCTTGGATGCCATCTTAAAAAAAAAAAAAAAAAAAAGGAAAAAATGGAAGAAAGGGTATTTTATGGTTTCCTTTCTGGGTGTAGAATCAAGAGCGTTAAGAGGGAGTGCATTTTTCCATGTGGCTGATAAGACTTCATGATAAGTTGCAGTGAGAAGTAACTAAGTTCAATTCTTTAAAAATCCTAGGTTTGATCCTAAGTTTCTTCATTTAACATTTCTTTCTTCTCTCTTTTCTGTTACTGTTGCATCTAGTAATGATTCTAGAAATGTGAAACACATTGGTATCATCTATCCTAACAAATATAAATACCAATTCTGTTGTAGAATTGATCCTAGAGATCCCGTGTAGTGCATGTAGAATCAAAGAATCACAGAATGTGCTGAGTTGGAAGGGACTCACTAGAATCAAGTCCAGCTCCTGGCCCTGCACAGGACACCCCCAAGGATCATTCCTTGTGCCTGACTGTATTGTCCAGATGCTTTTTGAACTCTGTCAGGCTGGTGCTGTGACCACTTCCCTGGAGAGCTTGTTCAAGGGCCCAACCACCCTCTGGGTGAAGAACCTTTTCCTAATATCCAACCTAAACCTGCCCTGACACAACTTCAGGCCATTCCCTCACGTCCTGTCACTGGTCACCACAGAGAAGAGATCAGCGCCTGCCTCTCCTTTTCCCCTCATGAGGAAGTTGTAACTGCAAGGAGATCTTGCCTCAGTCTCCTCCAGGCTGAACAGACCAAGTAACCTCAGCCATTCCTCATACAGCTTCCCCTCAAGGCCCTTCATCGTCTTTGTTGCCCTCTTTTGGAAACTCTCCAATCACTTTATCTCTTTCTTACTTCTTGGCACCCAACACTGCCCCAGCACTCGAGGTGAGGCTGCCCCAGTGCAGAGCAGAGCGGGACAGTCCCCTCCCTTGCCCGGTGGCAATGCTGTGCCTGAGGCACCCCAGGACACGGTTGGTCCTCCTGGCTGCCAGGGCACTGCTGGCTCCTGGTCAGCTTTCTGTTGACCAGGACCCCCATGTCCCTTTCCACACACTGCTTTCAAGCCTCTTTTTCCCCAGTCTGCACAAAGGTCTGGATGACATGTTTACACTATTTCAGAGCTGCTGATAAATCATTCTGTTAGTCACATAAAGCTACAAATGTTCAATATAAACTTTGCATTGGTAAGATATTAATCTTCTCACAGAATCAATGCTCTCACATGTGGGAGAATGTATTTTGGAAAATACCACGTTATCTGTAAATGGATTAACTCCCCAGTTCCCTAAAAGTATTCCATTAACAGAGTTTAAATGTTTTTCTTTTACTTAATTTTACTGTTTTCTCAAATATTCTAATTTTATCTCTTATTGTTAATTTCCTTCTGCATGTGGAAGTTTTTTTTTCTTTGTAAATATACCATGTCTGCACCACTTCACAAAAAGTTTCCAAACAAGGTTTGTGATTTAGATTTAAGCTACATGAGCCTGCAAATAAGTGTGGATGCATTTAATAGAAAATTTGCTTTCTTTCCTGGAGTATTTAGTGAGTCCTTTGTACTTCACCTTATTCCCTTTAAATGGTTGACTCTGATGTGTTTGCTTTCTCCCAGACAGGCCCACATATGTAGAGAACAGCCAAGCTTCAGTAGCCCTCTTGGGCAGCTGTACATCCTGTTTCTTGTCTCAGGAGCTTGGGGAGAAGCTGGTAGAGGGGCTTACAAAAAGAAGATGTTGCTTGATCTAAAAATATTGCTCATTTTAATTTCCTGAGGCTTCTAGCATCTCATTGAAATGTTAGAGAATCCAAATAAACAGAGACTTAATGGAGTGCTCAGTTCAGCCAAGTAAAACATAACCCTGTAACACTGTTCTTTGGAAGTCTTTTCTGGTGGATAATAGACAAATGAGCACCACCAAAACTTTCACTCTGTCTTTCCTCTCTCTTGCCTCTTTCTCCACTTCCAAACACTAGTTAGGACCTTGCTCAAAGCCCCCACCAGTGTCAGTGCCTCTTTTTGTCAGGTTGTTTGGAAATGAGAGCGGATTCCTTCCCAAGCAGACTAATGGCACACACAACACAGAGCTTTTGGCACTGGGTTTTCACTTGTGCCCAATCCCACATCCCAGTTTTGCTTTAGAAGGTATTAAGGAGCTGCTGGGAACACACTAACGTTCAGCACTGTGGCTGGCCAGCAAATCAAACCAAATGGAGTCATTTATTCAATACTGCAGATATGCTGACCAAAAATAGGCTTAGTGGTCACTTGCATTGTCTTCCCCAAATGCCTCTTGTTACCACTGTGTGGTAATTACTCACTAAAGTGAGTAATAAGCCACATTCATTGTTCTTCTTTGTGTTTGGGAATAAAAATTTTTATGTTGTAAGGCATTATATGTAGATGATTAAAACTGTTCACACCAGCCTGCAGGGCGAATTTCAGTCAGGATGAGTAACTAATTAACTCTGCACTACTCAGAATCTTCAGGAAGTTTCAGGGTATTTTTCCACATTAGAATACACATTTCACATGTGGAAACCTCAGACAGATTGTTGGTTTGCTGATATGAAATACTCTTTCTCAAGTATAATTTTATCTGTATTTGAAGGCAATTTTACACCTCTAAAATGGCACCTCAGGAAGACATGGTGAATGGAGTGGAGAACAGGGTTCTCCCCTCCATCACCAGCAAGCAGTCTACTCTGGCACAGTCTGGATGTGGGACACTGGGTTATCCCTGGTGCTGCATGACTGTACTGACCAGCTGTAGTCACAAGGCTAACCTCTTCTCCTCTTTTCTTCCATTATTTCTTATCAGCCATTCCTGCTATGGCTGTTCTGATACAACATTTTTCCCTGTCTTCTTTCAGACTTCTCAGAGGTACCACCAATATACTGTTCTGGGAACACAAAAGGTGGGGGAGCTGTGGTAGGAGAACAAAGAATGAAAACTAACAAGAAGACAAAAACCCCTCCATACGTTCTCTCTTGCCCAACAAATTTATGCCTCCTAAGTGTGAGGCAGCCATGGCTTTAATGGAATATGGTCCACCAGAAACTGCAAGTTTAGTGCAGTTTTAGGTTTTTTTCTAGTTTAGTTAGGTTGTCTATTTTTTCTGTCTCCCCAGTTAACTCTAATTTAAACAAACCTGTGTGTAGTGTTGTCTCTGGAAACAGCATCAGTTCTGGTGAGTTCCACTAGTGGAAAATAAGAAGCAGGGGTATATGGAAACTTTGATGGTCGAAATGAGAAAGGAGAAGACAAGAATTCATGTTTTTAACAATGTTCCTTTTCCCAAGAACTTGTCAGTAAAGGAGATGTTTGAGAAAAAGTTTCATGCCTTGTTTGTTTTAACAAAGGTGTACTGTACCAGTAGAAGTTCATGCAGTGTTTACAGTGGAGAGAAACTGAAAACGGTCTTGCTCTTCAAACCTAAATACTCTTTAGCATCTTTGCTTATTAAAATTATCCAAGAGTAAGAGCCTATTAGAGTTACGCTCCTGTGGCTCACAGTTTCTGGTACCGATGCTAATTCATTTGCAAGGGAAAAAATGAGGATTAATATCACTGAGGTGAACAGCTCTATTTTGACTAAAAAGGAGTATCAGAACTGAAGGCATCGTACAAACTTTCTAAAATTTAGCTAGGCTATATAAAGGCAGGAATTTCAAGAAAGAGGTCCAGAAAACCTACTGCCTCAAAATATATAATCTTGAAAGTACTTAGAGATCAGAAGTTAGTTTGATACCTAAAAGCAGATACCATGCATGTTCAGAAACAACCTAATCTGGGGGTGTAGGTGTTGTTACCTAGCTCTTCATGCCTCTTTACCTATGACCCCTCACAGACCTGCTCTGAAAAATATGCTCAAAGGATGTCTACTATGGCACATGTTCAGTTTCTAAAGAGAGGGCTGTGCTGCTGGGCCATGACAGGAACTTGGGGAGAAATAGTGCCTTGTCACTTGGAGCAAGAAAGGAAAGGTGTTGATTCTTCCCCCTTTTTCAAAGCACTCAAATGAAAAAGAGACAAATCCTTTTCTGCACACCAGAAAGGGTGTAATGAACAGTACACTTCTGTTGGATGAGAGAAAAATAATTCAAGAGAACTGGCACTAGAACCCATATCTGTCCACTTTAAGGGCTGAGGATGCCTATTATTAGAGTCTCTGGAGCAAGGCTGGAATTTTCCCACTCTTTTCCAGCCCTGGGACTCTTGCATTCTCAGATACTCAACACAAAATAAAGGCAAGACAAAGCTGCTCAGGAATTTGAATGCTCTGAGCAGAGATACTTTGACTGCATGAGGTTCTAGGAAAAGTATGTGTGAGTGCATGTGAGTGGATGTGCGTGCCTGCATGTGTGATATGGCTCCAGGATACAAGGAGTGAGACCACACACTGGAAGACAGAGAAAAAGCAGCCTCAACAGTCTGAACAGAGATGCTGTGTAGGCTTGTGGAAAGCCTGGAGAACCTTGGATTAAGGTTCTGGCAGAAAGAGCCTTGAAGGGGTAAGTGAAGAAGCTGTCATAGGTTGTTTAATTTTTTTCTGTGGTCAAAGTGGGATTAGTACATTCCTGTAAATCAAGTTGTGTGAAAGATATGTGATTGAATCCATTACTAATTTTTCTTCCCAACTGGCAGATCTAAAGAGATCCTGATCTAGCAGCTGCTTAGATGAAAACATGCTGCTAGTAGCAGTAGCAAGTTTTCTTCTCGTCTCATGGGGAATGGGAAGATACTTTTAAGAATTTTCATATTTTTATGTTTCAGTGCTATGCCTACTATCTCACTACTGCTGGCCCTTTTTCATGGTATTCAAAGATACTATTATTTCACAAAACCAGACTTCAGTTGTAGTCTCCATTTCAACCCTTTTGTTTTGAAATGACTCAGAAAACTCAGAGTTCTCCCAAGAAGGAGATAGGCTGGCTTCCCATGTTAGCTGTACTCCTGTAAAGCTTCATCAGTTGACTCTAAGTTTGAAATCCTGCAACTCATATCATTTAAGTTACTTCAAGTTTATATAAGAAACGGGATCTGAGACTCAGCTGACAAGTATGGATCTTAGTGGTATATATTACCTGTCTTTTCTCACAATCAGTGCATAGCACATCACCCACAGAGAGGAAGAGATGCTGACAGGGAGATGCACAACTAAAAGTCCAAAATAGTCTGAGAGGGGCTAAGGCTTGCTTTTGTTAAAGGGAGAAAAGATGCTGGGGAAGTCAGTCAGCTTACTTTTGAAAGGAGCTAGGAGGCTTCTTTCCACCCTCTAAGGAAACCCTCTGACTTTTGGAAGGAATAACCTATCTACAGAAACCAAGATGGCTCAAGCTTAAGAGAAGTGAATAAACTGCAGGCTGGCTGCTCTGCTGAAAGTGATCAGTGCTGGCTTCTGCAGAGACCAGGGAAGTAAGTGAATAAGTACCTTCCCTCTGACCTCAACAACCCAGTAGTGCTGACATCTTTTAAGATGTAAATTTAATTTGTATACAAATGATGCACACACAAATCCTGCTAGAAGTGGGACAGTGCTCATGATTCACATTTCCTACTGCATGAGTATCCTGGTGAAATTTCTCCCTGCTCACTTTCAGCAGTGGCCTGGGTCTGGCTTAGGCTTGGGCTCAGGCTGAAGCTCAGATTCCACCACAGTTCTTGGGGCTCATCCCATTAGCTTCCAGCAGTGTGAACTGCTCTGCAGGGCTGTAAAAAGCCAACATGGAATTTAGCTGAATAAATAGTTTAGCAATGAATATTACAAAGTAACCTTTTACTTGGTCTTAAAAAAAACCAAAAAAAACCAACCAAACCAAACCAGGGGATAGATGTTTTGCTGGCAGTTTGTGTGTTTATTTTCCAGTTGCCATAGAAAATAATTGACCTATTTTCTTCCAAGAATAAATATCTTTATTCAAGCTCCCTAAAAAAACAGGCAGCCAAGACTTGCACTGAGGCCCCACCCATGCTGTCTGCTGCTCCAGTCCACAGTGGACAGATTAAGCTTTACCATTTTTAATGAGGCTTTTGAACTGTTGGATGAAAATGTGTTTCTTACAGTACATTTATCCTGCTGACTCCTACTGTTTCAGACCAGAGATTTGGTTCGAATGAGAAGTCTGTGTAAAAAAGACAAGACATTCAACGGTATCATTGCCCTGGGCTCATTCCTGTTCCCTCTCCATTTCTTTAAATCCTCTGAACAGACAACTAAGCCACATTTCAGAATCTTTCTCCTGATCATTCCATTTTATTTGCCCTGCTCTGGATATGCCAGGGCTTCATCAAAAGGCCACTGAATTTATGGAAAGAGTTAATGGCTCAGGAGTTGAGAATTTCAGTGTTAAGTAGATTATCCTTGGTTTCTGGATCATTTTCTTACTTTTGCTCGTGGATATAGAATGGAGTCCCTTTAGAAGTCCTCATGCATCTCCCTGAGAACCAGGCCACTTGCTCTGTTACCTTCTCTTTAACCCCAGAAAATGTACTCAGACACTACTCCAGATGCTTTTTCTCCTTACACTAGTCCCTGAGTATTCATCTCTTTGCATATTGTTCATGTTTGCATACTTCTGTCCACTTCAAATAATTCTAAAATTATTTCTGTCAGATTACAGGCAGTGTTTCTATTTATACACTGTGAATTTGTTTTTTCATTGCTGCACTGAATCTCTGAGAATTTTATCTATGGCTTTGTCCGCAACATTTCTGGTCAATGTTCAGTGGTGTACATGGCAAATGAGGTAGCCTTGTCATGACTGAGAATGTCTGGAGCACTCCTACCTTATTTGCTGAAAATGTGGAAGCGTGTGGTAAAGGCAGCACAATGATATACAAAATAAAAGAACAGGCATGTAATTCTGGTTTGATTTTATGTACCTGAATAAGTAGCTGTTAGGAACAGCAAGTTGTTAGGCTGCTTCTTCTGTTCTTCTTGTGCAGAAGAGTCCTTGTATGAATGGAAGGCCTGATTTGGCAATGGGATTAGGCACATACTAAGGGAAAAAGTCAGGGAATATCCTGCACCTGAGTGCCAGTTCAAGCCCCCTTGCCCACGAGCTCTTTGCTCTGCCTGGCGGGTACTGCTCTTCTATCAGGCCAAGAGGGCCAGCCCTCGGCTGCCCTCTGAGCTGCAGGGATGCAGCTGGTGTGCGGCACTGCAGGAGTCCTCTGTCCTCCAAACCTCCATACGGAATGTACCAGGAGGACAGTTGTATCTGCTTCCCAAGCCTATTTATCACATCTGCAAAGGGAAATCATTGTAATCCACAAGTCCTGTCTCCCAGCTACCCTTGAAAACCATCATGTATGCTTTAAAATGCAGTTGTTTAAAACAATCCATATTATTTGTAAACTCCTTTTAAAAATAAGCAAATAACTAAAAAATGCTTTCTTAGTACATATTACAAGATTTTATTTCAGATACTAAATTAAAATTGAGAATAGCTGGAATTTCTGAGATAAGTAAGACTGATGACTGCTGGGAAGGGGAAAGGGAAATTATTATTTACTTAGTGTTGACTGTATCATTAAGTTCAAGAAGGGATGGTTTTGATCTTATGTCTTTCCACTTAGTTTTCATGTATGTAAGTGAAATGATCCCAAAGATGCTCATGAGTATCACCATTCCAGCATGACAAGTTGTTTCATGTTCTCCATGGTATGATAGCCAAATAAATAGAGGCAGTGTTTATTTTGCCACTCAGCAGATCTTTCAAATATTATCACTGTGGCATATTTTCTTTGTTTTATTTTATTTCAAGTCGAATGCTATTTAAGACTTTAGGTCACCGCTTTATGCCCTTGGGCCGGGTACAGGTCTATAACCAAGGCACTGTAAATAAATGGTAGTGATTTCCATGATTGCAGATCATGACAACATTGGCGGGAACATTTTCTTTAAATGTCATGTCACTTTCACCTACTGCCTTCAGGCCAGTGCACGACACGCAGTAAGTGTCAGGCGAAATGTCACAGCTGGGAGGAAGAGCTTGTGTGAACATTGAACTGGAATGTGGAAAAATGGTGTCACATACCCTGTAATCTAATACTGTTCTCTCTTAAAAGGGATGTTTTCTCTATGGAGATACGTGTTTACCAAAAAGACTTCTGCTTGAAGTTCAACAAAAACTAACCTTAGCTACCTATCCCCAGTTTTCTTGGGAAGCTCTTGCTACAGTGGTTCATTTCCAGGTCCTTGTATATTTTGCTGACATGATAAGAGTCTTCAGCAAATAAACTCAGAAAATGGAAAGGAGAGGAATGAAATTAATTTGTGCTATGAATGAAAATAACCTTCTCCTAGGACGTGAGAACAGCATCCTACCCCTAAGACTCCAAGTCTTACAAGAGTCCCTATTCTTTTATTCGGAAGGATCCAAGTATAAGAATAGGGAAGGTATCTAATAATGCATCACTGGTCCATACTCAGTTCAGGAATTTTGAGGACTTGGGATGCATTGTGTGAAGTGCCTCTTTCTGTTTGTTTTGAATCTGTCACCTGCTAGGTCTATTTGATATCCATAGATCTTATATTAGAAAAGGCAGTGGACGTATTCCTATTCCTATTCATTTTTATTTTGCTATTCTGGTTGCAGAACTCTACCACAGCATTTCTCCGTTGCTTTCTGGCCTGCGTTCCATTCCCCTCATGGAAGCCATTGTCTGGTTTCGAGAGTCCTTCTTGTCCTTGTCTTTATATTTTCTGGTTTTACTATAAGCTTTTTGAGATGATGGCACTGGAAGTTCAAGTTCTGGGTCCACTGTGGATTCATGCCCTATTCTTTTGCAAAGAATTCCCAGCATTTTAGCAGCTTAATAGTTCATTAGTAAGGATATCTTTCAAAATCTCTCTCCTCAGTGACAAACTAGTTCTGAATCCAACATGTATATAGGATTGTTTCTCCCACAGGCATTACTTTACATTTCTGCATTCAGTTTCATTTGTTGTTCTATTACTGCCTTAACATCATAGAAATCAACAAATCTTCACAAAATCACAAAAAATCTTCATTGTGATTACCTTGAACAATAGAGTAGCATTGGCAAATTTTGCCACTTCGCTGTTAACCTCTTTTCCAGCTCAGTGATTACATTCTCTATCACTGCTTTTACTTGTTTAGGTAGTGTTTTCTATGATTTTGAATTCTTATTTCTGACAAATATAAGAAATTCCTTTCAGCTGGTATTGAGGTAGTTATAAACAAGATGTTATACGTAACAGCTGAAAGTTCAGTTATTTCAGGCTTGAGATCCTTTATAACTCTGCTCTGAACTATATCTGGGTGCAGTGATTTGTCACTATTCACTTTGTTGATAGTTCCACTTCCACTGACAATTCAGTTTGTGACACAGCCTCAGATTCATCCACTAGGAAGAAGGAGTCTGATAGAGAAATACACCCAAAGTCGCCAAAGAAAGCACAACTACAAATTTTTTTTTTACAGTTTCTGCTGTGACCTTATGTTCTCTGAATGTTCTCTTTTATGTTTGGCCATCAATTACCCTGCTAAATTTCTGTCTGGCTTTTTATTCTTCATCTATTCGAAAAAGAACCTATATGACATTTCTTGTCTTTTGTAAGTTGTTCCTCAAACTCTTTTCCAACCTGCCTTCATATGCATTTATATTTAACCTGCCAGTTTTTATATTATTTTCCATTTTCCTCTTCTCAGTGTAGCCTCAGATATTTGAAAGCCCGTCTTCTTATTTCAAATACCTTCCGTTAACCTGATATTAAATCATGTCAATTGACTACTTTGGGCTCAGGGTGGAATGTGATATATCTGATATATCTGTGTGGTAGAAGTCCTGCCATCCTTCTGAGCCTCTGATGTACTGCTTATAAATAGTCTTCATGTTAACAGCAAACATTTACTCTTTAGTTGCCCCTTTTAGTTTTTGGGTTTTTTTCCAGAGTTCTCATTTTTGTATATGTGCTTGCTTTTTTTTGTTTGGTTCTTTTTTTCCCCCGCTTTTATTTTTGCTTTTTTAAAATCAACTACTACCGAAATAAACAGATTTTGGAGACTTGCTGCTCCCCAGAACTACCATTGCCTTTGTTACCTTGCTTCTGCCTTCTCACTTGTCTGAATACCTAGCTGTAACAGATTGTCTTTATGTGCCCCTTTCAAAAATGATGAGAGATTTTGCCCATGTCCTATTTTCAACTAAGAGGTCATGCACCCAGTAATGCATTGCCTCATTCAAATGGGATCCTCTGCATTGCAACTGCCCTTTCTTCCAGTTAGATAGTCCCTTCCTGGAACCATATAACTGGATCAACATTCAACCTGCCCTTTTATTTCTAGGCAGGAGGATAGTTATGTAGTGTCATCACAGACTCTGGAATGAAACTGGCAGTGGTGCAGTGGTGCCATCACACTGCATTTGACAAATCAATCACAGAACTGTTCATACACGCCATCATGTCAGCATCACTGCCTCTGCCCTCAGACTGATCATCTTCTTCATGCACCCTCTTCATTTCACCTCAGAAGCAAGTCTCCCAAACTCACATTTTTGGTGGGTTGGTACAGAGCAGGGCATACTGACCTCACTGAATACTTTGTTAGTGAAGAAGTAAATTATTAAAATGCATACAGATGGAAGGAGAAAAAATGGGAACTATGCTATAAATAGAGCAAACTTGCTGCTTGAGAGTTAAGCAGCCATTCATACTCATCTTCTAAATTATTTAACTCACTGCTTTAATTCACTAGTTTCTTCCAAAATGAAAACTAGACACTCGTGTCTATGGCAATCCTCTGAATTTACATTGAGCTGAAGATCTAGATAGACCCTGATATTTTACAGGGGTTTTTATCTGTTTAACCAAAACCTATAAACTCAAGTTTACCTTTATTTTTCAAAGATACCCTTGAGGTTAGCTCTGGGTCTATACACTGATGACAGCTATAACACAGTAGAAAAATGAATAAGGGAGGCTTAAATTGGTTTCATCAGGATGTTGCAGCCACAGTAACCTTGACATAAACCAGCTGCAAGCTTCTCGGGCTAAAACGGTCCTGAGATGAATCAGTTTTAATAATGCTTCTGGCTTGTGAGCCATTTTAATTGTATCTAAAAGTCCTCCAGGTTTACTGAGTTCAAGAGATATTGTTATTATTCAGTTTTATTTGCATGAGTCACATGAAACTTAAGCAATAAGCTCCCCACATGCTATGTACTTTAGAGGGTCTTAAGCGACCTGTAAAGAAGTTTGTGGTAAATCCTTCTACCATAGAGCTTGGCAGACAGAACCAAGTGTAACCATGAAGCTCAGAAAAAAACTTATGTCTGTGTACAAAAGACCAAAGAAAGAGAAATCTCATTCTTAGCTGCTTTCTTCAGTTATGATTGAGGGGTGGGCCTGGCAGTGCCTGATCCACCAGCAGCCATTTCATTATTGTACCTTACAAATGGTGCAGGGTAACCCCATCTGTCCATAGTTCAGTGAAGTTCACTGTGAAATCAGTAAATGTAAGGATTTTCAAATTGACCCACCCAAAGGCCCAAGTCTAGGTGCTTGCTCCTTGCTTATTTTTTTGTCTCAATGATGAAAAGTATGCATGTTTTAGCAAGTGTCCTTGGCACATAGTGGACTTATACAGCTGTCACTGTGTTTAGTTGCTTAAAAGTGGACTGAAAGGTTTTGGGACTGCATCTGCATTATGACTAGTTTGCACTGGGTCTCACTGTGAAGACAAATCTAAGCAATAACCAGGTGAAGTTTAATGGTACCAAATTCCTGTTTAATAGTTCCAGAATGCTTTGTCTCTCCCCCTCTGGTCAGCTTCTTATTTTCTCAACAAGGAGGTAAATCAGAAATAGCCTTGAGAAGCAAGTCCCATTACATTTTGCTTTGTCTTGAACTAAGCACTTCTGAGGCCAATTTGGATCATGATCTTTGAATCTGATTTCATCAGTCACTTGAAATGTAAAGGATTGAAATATTATAGATGAATCTTGCTGACTCAACAATATTACCCATAGACCTTTTCAAAACAGGGAACACTTCAGTATAATTCTGACACAGCTTGGTGCAAACCAATGTAATCTGAGAACCTCTGCACTCATGCTCTTGGTGGTGACCTTAACACTAAGGACTGCAGCGTTAAAATCATAGGATCTGTCTGGTACCACAATTCAGAATGGTTACATAAAAAAAAATAAAATGGGACGACACTCTAGCATTAATTTATGAAATAACGGATCTAGGGGTAAGAAACTGGATATAGTCTGTGTCACATTGTTAGGAGTTGCAATAGTGGGATAGAAAAGAAACATAGTTGATAAAAGCATGTGTAATATGGCAAACCAAGTAAGATCTCAGAGGTAAACCTGCACAAAGGGATTCTAAATATTTGAAGAGAGATGCTCCTGGTGAAGATCCCTCTTAGCTCTGTTACAAGTGTCTCTAACTGCTGGGTATTTGGGCATATGTCAGGTTAATCACAGCATGTGAGTTAAATGTCAGCAAATTCCTATAAGATCTGTAATTTCCTGCCTTACAGCCCCTATTTGCCTTCAACCAAGAGACATACATCCACAGAAGTTGCTTCTATATTTGCAGAATGGGGGAAGGCAATGTGTAAACACCGTGATTTCTTCTTGTTTGGCTTAGTCACTTTAACCATCCTTTCCAAAAATGTCATCAACACTTGCAGTTGTTTGCATTTGAATGGATGATCTCATTATAAACATATGCCTTTGGTGTTCCTCTTTCTCAGCATCCTGTGATTTTCACTTCAAGAAAAGGAAACTTGAAATGCAAACTGCACTTCAAAATAGTGACAAGACCCTTCACAAAGTAGAAACTCACAGCTTGAGAAAGGAACTTCAACAAAGCTGGGTTTGCTGTCCAGCAAGACTGGATGATGACCTCAGTGCTGTCACTGAACCAGAACAAAGACCTGTTCAGGAATTTGAGAACAAAATGTGATGACACTGGAAAATCCTGACCTGTCAAAACCAACATATTCTTTGGAAATAGTTTGGTTTCAACAAACTTCTTCCAAATCACTGTTGTATTTCCTTTTAAAACTTGCCTAGTTTTCTGAAAATTCATGTAGAGAGGGCAGTTCAGGAGTTTGTGTTTCAAAGGTCTAGAACTCCTGCCAGCTCTGGCAAAGCTTAAAATGAGTTGAGTTGGAAAGAGTTGAAGACACAAAGTTTACCGTTTGTGAACAGAAAGGTGGTTTCAGGAGAGAGCACTTAACAATATTCTGAAGAAATCCCTCTAATTGCTTGCTGTCTTCACAGCCCTGCATCTGGGCTACGGCAGCTGATGACAGCTTCTGCAGAGAACAAGGTCCATTGCTCAGCCCTCCTGACGGAAGAAGACCAGGCAGAAATGATCCAGTATCACAGTTTCCATCCTAGTAGCAACAGGACTGCTCCTCTCATTTCCATCTCTGCAAACTTTTATGGGAAAAGGGAAGGACCAAACAGCACCTGGCTCTGCCTGGTGTCAGGAAAGAGGATGTCTTTGCCGTTACAAACTTGGCAGGAACTGCCTCAGAGAACAGTTCTTCATAAATCTTGCTTCCACAGTTATAGACCTGCTTTGGGTTTTGAGAGATCAAATTAAATTTTTGACAGGGGTTGGGCCACTCTCAGACAGGCTGGTGGCCCCCACATAGATTTACCCTGTGGTTATAGAACATGCAAGGCACGGTGTACTTGCTCTTCAGACTAGCTGATGGTTAGAGGTCCCCAAATTTCAAGTCCCCTGCCCGTGCATCTGGCATATTCCCTTCTTGCTGACCTCCCAGGCTGTAAGACAGAGCACAGCAGCTCTGGGAGCCTCAGCTCCCACTGGGTGTCACAAGACCTCCCCCCTCTTCAGCAGAGGACTGGGGGCACATGTAGATACTAGAGTTTTTTGGCTCCCTGAGCTGGGGCTAGGAGCTGGGAAGCCAGGATACAGGTGGGGGCTTTTGAGTGTCCTGGGCTCTCTGCCACAGAGCAGAGTGCTGTGCCAGGCTGCAGGGCAGCAGCAGCAAACCTGCTGGGGAGCCCCCCAGGAGGTAAGTCAGCTTCCTCGCCTTTTGAAGACAAAAAACAAAGACAGAAACAAAGCAAGAAGACAGAAGAAATCTGGCAAGGGAATGACAATGCCTGTAGTTTCCAATCCAGATCAGAGGGGAAATATTCCACGTTTAGGAGTACAAAAGCCTAAGTTTTAGGCAATTCTAATTGCAACCACAAAGCCCCGGTCCTTGCAACTGCTTAGGCATCAGCAGACTCACAGAGGCAGAGCTAGCCACGTAGTTGCTTCAGCTCTTCACCAGAGAATGTTTCTAGTGCATTTTCAGAATTCAGAAGACAAAGTATGTATGATTTACTCTAAGTCAGTACTTGTCTCTCCTATTTTCATCAGGACACTGACCTTTCTGCCTCCCTTGCTGAGACTGATCAATCAGAATATTGATACCTACAGCTGCCTGTCTCTTGCATGAATACTTCAGATAGCTAAATATATATCACATTAATTTGACCCTAAAGAAAAAACAAAAAACTACTTCACCAGCATTTTTTGTCCATGCTCTGTGATAACCATAACAGCAAGACCAAAGCAATGTTGCATTTGAGATGCAGTCATCTGCCAGTCTCAATACTTTCTGCTTATGCTGGTGTTAAGTCCACAGATGCCAAGAGAGGATCACCACATATTTCTTCTGAGTTCACATATGCACTGGTCATGACAATTATTTGTGGCAGTATTTTATGGAAAAGGACTCTAAGAGGCCACTCACATGCTTGGATTTTAAAGTGAGGACTTCAAGGTATCCTGGTGAGTAGCATGCAGGTTCCTTCCTCTGACAGCAGCACCTCTTTCGGTCTCTGCTCTTCCCACTGTCAGTCCTGCAATGACCCACGAGGCCCTGCTGGCAGGAGCTCAGCACAGCTCAGCTCCAGGCTGGGATGCTGCTGGGGAGGTTCTCTCTGCAGTCCCTGCGAGCAGCACACGGTAACCTTCCCTGGCAACGACACTGTCTTGTGAAACCTAAATAGCTGGAGAACTATTCAGGGGGAGTAATATGTACAATGGTCTGTCCAAAGCCTGAAAGTCATCCTGGGCTTTGCCTTCTCTGTCAGAATGAAAGCTGTTGGTGAAACAGAGAGTTGGAAAACCAGAGTTTTGAGCTGTTGTGTGCCATAATCAATCTTTTTAAAAATATTCACTGAAGAAAGAGCTTCCTTCTGGAGAAAAGTTGTTTACAGGATGAATTCCATGCTGAGGTTAATATTTATAGCCACTATGAATCTTTTAAAGGCGAACAGCTTCTAACTGCAATAAGGTACGAGGCTTTAATAATACGGTATTTGCAGAGCTTGGGCAAAACGTGTGGTAGGTTTTCTTCGGAGCCAATGCATTGCAGAGAAAGAAATATAAAATGAACTCTGCCCGTGCTGATGCCAGCAGTCACAGTTACAGATTGTAAAAAGAGCAGAGAGAGTATCTTCTTCCTATGGCAATCTCCTAGGTGACTGCTTGTTTTCTTATCGTTACCTGTTCATCACTTTGGTCTTAAGAGTTTCATATACACTGGAGAATAAGCAACCTGACAGTTCCATGAAAAGCCACAATAATGGTAGGCATTATATGCAACTGATTTATTTTCTTAATATAGTATCAAGGCCGTTTTTAGCTGTATTTGTAGAGATACAGTGACACCCAGTGGTTGCTAATAAATATAACAGACTGACCTATAATTTATTTGGGGCACTGGATCTGATCATTATCTAAACTAGCTCATATGCCTTCAGAGAAGTTCCAGTGTGTGCTGTTTATTGAAAAAAACGTGAATCAGTACCTTTTTTTGCTTCATATATTTTATTGAATCTCTAAAACGAAAATAAAATAGAAATATACAAAGCTAGTCATGCAAGTAGTGTTTTCTTATAGCCCTTGCTAAATAAAATTGTGTTGGTTCAAGCACAGTTCAAATAATTAGCTGTTTTCATTTGTCACAAAACTTTGCCAACCAAGTCTGTAGAGGAAATATTCTGTTTTGTCTTTAAGGTAGAAGATAGGATGGTTTACATTCAATTTATTCTTCCATTTTTATTTTAGCATTTTGGGTAGCAGATCTGCTCTTACAGTTGACAGTGTGTGAAGACCATTTCGTATTTTAAAGAACAAATTGGTTTTCCTCTGTGTACAAAGTGTAGATTGGAATTTTATTGTGATTTTTTTCAGGAGCCAAATGAGACTTAAAAATGGAAACTCAGTGCAGGGTTTAATGAAAAGAATACATTGCTCTTGCATCAACTTGACATAAATAAGAAGTTTCCTGCTTGAAATTAAGTGAATGGTGAGGAGTGATTGCTGATTTCCAATCTAGCGGCAATAGAGTCATTGATTTTTCACATTATGTAGAGCAGATGCTCAGTAATTCAATTCCCTTCACTCTGCATTTTTAATTGAATCTTTGCTGGAGATTCACAGAGGTTATTCTTACATTCTTGTGGTCAGCAGAAGGAGTACAACAGTTTAAGGGTGGTTCTGTGCCAGGCACAGATGAGCATTAGTATACTGCAAAAGATGAGGCTGTGCATATTCAAGAGTCAGGGGAGGTGAAGGAGCAGCGAAGCCCAGGCTCCACTGAAGATCCCAGAGAAACTCCCACTGACATCAGCAGAGCACAACTGTGTGTAACTGGCCACGAGTGCTGGCCCAGGTGATTCCTGCTGTTGACAATCTGCCTCAGGGTTGGGGCAGAGCTATACCTGTGAATTGGCTGTTGCCACCCTGACTGCTGGGGGATATTGGCATACTCACTTGTCTTCCAGGCTGTGGCTTTAATGAAATACTGGTTTTGTCCTAGAGCCTGAGGAAGAAATCTCCTAGTCACCCTTACTTCTTTTCATGTCATACTGGAAAAGGTTTTGATTGCAGTCATGCAATCTCACACTCATCTTCTAATATATAGTTCAGAATAGGCGTTGTTTAGGCCTTTTTTAGGATTATGTGTCAGCTGACATACCCTCTTACCTTCAGTGCCTGAGCTTCTAGAATTTCCCAGTAAGGCACTATTGCTACTGGCTGCAGGGAGTCAGGTGTGCTCCACATTCCTACCTTCAAACCTTCAATTGGAAGTGGTCTGGGGTACTATTGAGTAGAGAACTTAAGGGAATGTGAGTAAAGCTTCTGAGACCTTTGTGTGCCTTGAAGAAGGACTAGGAGTAGCTAAGTTTCTGCAAATGTCTCCAGATCACTGCAATTTCTCTCTGGACACTGGGATATTCAGTTCAGAATTGAGTTTTAATACTAACAAACCTATTACTGTTGTTACGTTTTTGCCTTGTGGCAGGTAGTACCAGTTGGTCCAGATCTCAAGCTAATTTTTGAGGCCTCAGTCTTGAAAGAATTTGAGCAGTTGCAGCTCCCACAAAAGCAGTCTGACCATTCCAATATCCCCATGAAAATCTAGTTGAATACATTTTGTTAAAAATCTCTTTGTTTTTAAAAGAAGGATGTCAGGGAAGATTCACAGAAAAAAAAAAAAAAGGAGAGGGAGGAGAAAGGAGCAAAGTTAAAAAAGAAAAGGAAAATGAGTGCAGACGAACAAATATAAATGCCAGATGTGAAGGTTAGAAATAGTCCCAACCTTATTTCCCTCCTATTGGTTCCCAGTAGGTTTTCACACAGGAGAACTAACACAGTAAGGACGCTAATACACTTCTTGCGTGCTAGCTAGTTCTTAGAGCCTCACAACAAGGAAGGTGATCAGAGAATACTTGTCACATGCCCAAACTACCCTAAGTCAAGGAACCTGCCACCTCAGTGCGTCATATGAGGCAGGTCAAGCCTAGGGTGAAGCAAGCTTTCCGTGTAAGAATTTTAATTAGCAATGAGCACAGTAAAATACATAAGCTGCTGAAAGTTAACAAGTGCTACTGTTTGAGATTTATGTTCAAATCCATGCTGTGCACTTCCCTTTCCTCACTGCTAATGGATTAGCAGTATACTGGATAGTAATCAACAAATATTACAATCATCCTTCTAATCTTATTAACAAACTTGTAAGAAGCATTAAGGACACATTTATACCACTTGTGGGAAAGAGTCCAAATACAACGAACCAAAAGCTGCTTATCTACAAGCAAAACCAGCATTATATGACTGAAGGGGGCCAAGCTAATCAGAGCTATCAAGAGGCTAATTCAGGTCCAGAGGGCTGAGAAGGCAGATTAAATGATCGTTCATAAATCATTGAAAGCATACCGTATTGTAGCACACTATACCATATTGTAGCAACAAACAATGTTCTTTTGTAGGGTGCAGTTTCCTGCTTTCTACATGTCTGTGTTTTGATATTTTAAGTATCTCATCAGCATCTTTTTATCCTTAAGCTGTGAATATGTTATAACTCAGCTTGTTAATCATCAGATCTTTAGGAAGGAAGGGGATAGACTGTAAAAACAAACCTAAAATTGTTCATGTTTGCAGGCAGCACTACTGTGCTTACTACAAGCATATACAAAATAGAAAAGAATGTGGTTGCAAGATACTGTGGAGGAAAACTGGGGAAAGCAACTGAAAAAATCTGAAAAATTAGCTGTATATGTCTCAGGCACCTTTGCTTTATGGAGGATGGAGGGGTGGACACTGATGGTTAATTTTTCACTTTAAAATATTTTAGAGAAGCACTGAAATGTGCTGGTTTATGTAATGTAAGCTTATTCACTGATTCCACCATGGAAAAACTGGGATCTGGTCTTACGCTTTTTTTCTTATAGGATTGAGACTATCCACAGGCTACAATTGACTACTCTTTAGAACTGTCTTCCAAAGGCTCACTTACCCATTTTTGAAAGTGTTTAAAACACTGTTCTTCATCTGCTTTTTCCCCTCCTCTCAACAGTTCTAAGAAAGACTTTTCCACTATTTATCATAAGTAAAGGATTCCTCCAAGGACTGGAGTTAATGGCACTTGTTTCTGATTTTACAAGACATGGAACACACTCCAGTTCTCTATACAACATAATATTCCACATTTCCAGTGCCTGGTATTCTACTGCTATGCACTATAGTATTTACCTGCATCAGCACAAAGGAAGGGCAAAAGGCTGTCATTGCAATGTGCTCCCTCTGGAAACATGACACTCTGGGATGAGAGACAACATAACGTGTTAGGAAGAAGAGAATAGTCCTTTAATTACAATGATTAAATCATGGTTTTGTCAATTTTTCCATAGAACACAGAAGGTCTTCAGACTGGGACAATATGGCTGAACAGCACAAAAGGCTAAAAACAAGTGAAGCCAGCAGTTCTATTTGATAACACTGTCAAATCAAAATTGTATAGATTTCTCCCCAGCTATCTGAACAGCATTATTTGCTCATTTTTGTGACTTCAAGGACATGTTTTTCAGTTCTCTTCTTTCCTTTTCTCTACCAAAAAACTGTACATACCCATTTTTAGCTCTAGGACATAGATTGCCTCAGTGCTCACACAGTTCTTTGGCTTTTGGCATAGCGTGAGACATAAGCCCTCATCTGGCTCTTATTTTCTTTCTCCGTCTCACCAAAATTTGACTGCTCTGTAGCTCACATTTCCAGCTTGGTCCTATTATGTCTGAGATGCCAACTGGCAACAAACCTGCACAGGTACCTGGATTAAAAGGAAATACTTGTTCATTCTCATTTCTCTGCAGCATGTCAGAGCCACTGGTTTGCTCCCTGACTTTCTCCCCAGGGTCCCTTAATTGCAATCATCCTCAAAAAAAAACAAACCCCAAAACCAACAAAAACAACAAAACAAAAGAAAACAAAAAAGAAAGAAAAGGATAATCCATCTCCATTCAAGCTTCAGGACTGAATTTTACCACTGTCTGTCCAGGATTTTGCTCTTACAAGGCTCCCTGCCTGGATTGTGCACACTTTCTTCTTCAGGTTCACCTATAGTCATTAACTATTCTGTCAGCAGCTTTCTAGATATGAGTTTTTGCCACTGCCTTTAAATGGAAAATGAAGTCCTTTGAAGATATGTTGATTGTTTCAAACATCTGTCCACATCCTTGTGCATTAATTAGGAGGCCTAATAGAGCTTTTTGGATTTGTATCATATGTCTTAACTGTCAGAGTGGATTTATACATCTCAAGACAAAACCACTCGGTATGCTGCAACTCAATATCCACCAGAAAACACAGAGTGTGTTTTTCTACTTGTATTTTCTTACAGAATAAAGCTCTGGAGGGCAAGGGATTTGCCTCGATCTGCAGGATCAGGTGACAGTGGTAAAGAGTAAACAAAAGAATACACAGAATAAAGATGGTCTTTCTAACTTTTCATTGTTTCTGCTGTAAACAACATTAACTGCAGTCTTGGGTGAGAAGTACAGTCTGCGGAGGAAGTAGGAGGGAAAGAAACCAAATACAGCTGTCAGAAGAGAGATGCAAGGGTTACCAAGAGCTTGGTTACTCTTCACATTTTGACCAATCTGAAAGAGAGCTTTGAAGCACAAAGTTGCTCTGCTAAGCAACTAAGAAATTGAAAAGATTGAAATTCTTAAATGTTGATGAGAATGTCTTCTTTACCATATTATGTTGAAATCTCTGTTCTATGTCAAAATTGAAAGTAAGTATTTACTACAAAAATCCATGTGTCTATTTTTACAAATGCACCCTAGCGATTTTAAATCAATTTTTCTATTTTATTCAGCTTTATTCAGTTTTGGGTTTATATACTTGATACAGGATTTTTCTGCTTGGGGAAAAAAAAATTATACTATGTCAGATTTTGTCAATACAGATAACTTACACATTTTCACTGAATTCAGCTCTTTGCTGAATTGGGATCATGCCTTTGAAGGAACCTAACTACAGGGAAAGCTAATAAAAATGAGCTCATAAAAAGCACACAGTTAAAGTGAACAGTCTTTGAAATCTGTTACAGGTTGCCAGATCTGAGGCTAATGCAAGGTCAGCTCTCCCTTAATTTCTTTTGACTTGTTTCTTCCAGAAGAGGACATGATACTATTTTCACTCCGGTCTTACTTGCCAACAAGGAGATCCAAATAATCCTCAAGCTGCTGAGTCAATTTGTGGTTATGGAGAAAAGCATTTCTCAAATATGAGAGATTGGATGTCCACTGGGAAAGCTCTTTTTCAGACTTCTCTCTCAAGCAAAACAAAACTAAACTATTTTTCTTAGGTCACATTTTATTATCCTCTAGCTCTCCTCTCTCAACTTCTCTATACCTTTCTCAATAGTCCTGCTGAGGCTGAACACAGACTTGTTTTTCAGGACTCACCACCACATGTTTTTTGCCATAGTACAGTTTTTTCAGTCTTTCACAGAAGAGCCTCAATTCTTAATCTGTTACACAGGTAAATCTCCATTTCTATTAATGAAAATGACGACTCATTCCCAGCTACAGCTCTTTATATCTGTCTGTAATGAATTGCCTGTTGCTGTTTTTGAATCACCTCTTAAATACATCCAATTTGATTTGTGGTTTTCTGTTACACAATTATGTATTCATTTTCAAAACACACATATTCCACTTGTGAACTTACTATTATTATTTTTACCTAGAATTTCCACAGCATCTCTGGAGATACAGCAGTTGCCTAGTGGGATTTCTTCAAGGTCGCTTAGTTCATCAGGGATTTATCTCACAATGTAGGTGATGGCATCCTCAATAGCTGTCAAATGGTTCATGTATAATAAGTGTAGCCTTCTCATATTTCTGATACCTTCAACCATCAATGGGATGAGGAAAAAAAGTAACAGGTCACATTGTTAGCTGACCTGTTTTGGTATGTTTCTAATGCCATGATCACAGCCAACTGCTAGACAATTAGATTTTTACTGACTCACATACAACAACTATCTGTATTTTGACGCCATCAAATGTATGACAAGTTTTGTTTGCATAGAAAGATAAACACAGCCTACTGATCAGGTACTGTATCATGTAATCAATATGAACTACCCCTCAGCCCAGAGAAAGTAACTCATAGAAGATCAAATGGGATCTTCCTGTGGAACAAATACAGGAGAAGCATTTTTTTAGTAAGTCATCAAAAGCAGACATATGAATTGCCATATCCATTTCAGTTACTGGATTGTGTGGCCCTAGCAAACACTCAAACTTTTCAACCTTAGTATCCAGTGACTGACCTCACAGAAAGTCAGCAATAGGTCAGAGATGGGAACTGTGTCACCTTTGCAATCTGAATGGCAGTTCATGCAGATTAGCCAGTTCTGGGGTCAGTCTGTCAGATCGGCTTGACTGTGGTATGCATTACTAACTTGAAAGGAGCACTCTGATACTTTGTGGCATTAAGGATACAGAACATATCACGACTTCAGTGCAAATGTATAATAAAGTACTTTTCTAAATTAGATAGTAGGACTTCCAAGTTGTAGTAGTGTACAAACTTCAGAGGTTGTTAAAGCATTCACATTCTCAGCACAATATACTTTATTATGGTGTAAAATAAGAGTAAGCAGCAAAGTGTAACAGTGCTTGTCTCCATGTTATCTGAAGGTTCTTTCTTTGCAAGTTTCCTTCTTGTAAAATTACTTAATATCTTGCTTGCTTACAGAGTAGGTTGTGCAATGCCCTTCTGTTGCCAGAAAAATAGAGAACTGTTTCTTGATGTAAAGCAAGTTCCAGTTCATAAGTACTTGAAAATTTATGATACAGCAGTTATCAAAAACTTGTCTCTCTGTCCAGAGTTAATGGTCCAGTTAGTAAATATTTCTGCTACCAGTAGAAATGAGTGTATCTGCAATGCATTTAATTAATTCATTCTTCAATGGTTTCATTAAAAGATGGTAACTTTAATTCACAAACGAGATGTTTATTGTGGGACTTTGATATCTAGACTAAACCAAACAGTCATACTGTTCCAAGAAGCCAGGGCTCAGGATTTTCCTAACTAATTTGAGCAGCACTGACTCAAGCAACTAGATATAGTGAGGCAGGCCCAAAGAGAAGCTCTAACAACCCTAGATGTAAATGCAAAAGCCATTTCAAAGTGGATGATTTGTAAGGATTAACCTAATCTTGATATTACTTTGACACATTAGGAATAAAACTCCACAGCAATCTGCCTACTTGCCTTGTCATGGCAGTTGGCTCCAAACTTCCCCAAGAAATCAGAAGTTGGCTCCTCACATCAGTGATTCTGACTTCCTTTTTACACAGTAATTATATACATTCTGGTAAATTCACATAATGCATGATTCTTGAATGTCTAAAATTAAAATTAAACAGGAGCCTTTCCTACTGGCAGACAGGTTGCATTTGTGAGTACCCAACAATGCATTTTTATGCAGCACAGCTTATCACAGCCTGTTAAAATGCTTCCTTTCCCTTTCCCTTTCCCTTTCCCTTTCTCCTTCCCTTTCCCCTATACAGTAAGCCAGAGGGAAAGCAAATTTGTCCCACTGGTGTAGGCTTTGCCAATAGTTAAGATACTTGGAAGGGTGGCTATGTGCAGAGACCTATAAGGCACCTTAAACTTCAGCCGACCATCCAGAACACTTTATGATTGCTCACATATTTACATGTGGTGTGGGCCTTAATCACTGAAAGCAATTTCTGAAGTGTGCAGAAAGGAAAAATGCAGAAATTGCTGAGAAATCTGGCAGCAGCATCTGGGTGAAACAGTGTTACTCAGCTGGTTTCAAGCACTTTGTTCCCCCCCGCCAGGAAAAAACCCGGACAAGGTCTGATCTGGCAAAAGCAGTGCTAGACTGCCCTCCGCTGGCACAGCCCAGGCAGGGGACAGAGGGTTGCTCACCTATGGTCTGAAGGGAAGGAGGCTGAAAGGAGGAGAGCAAAATCTTAGTATTTGAGCAAATGCTGAGAAAAATCCAGACTGTGTGGATCAGGTGGATTTCTTTATCCTTCACTACCCATGTACGATAGAGCATCTGGAGGAGCAACTCTTGAAAACCTACTCACTGTTATTTTAGATAGGCATGGGCAGAACATCTATCCTTTGTCTCCTTCAGTGTCTCTTTGATGTGAAATTCCATCTGGATCTCAGCTGGTCAGAAAATCCCTAGAAAAGGAAATAATTAATGCAAGTTTTCTTGTATTATCAAAATTATTTTTAAAAGTAGATAATGAATGATAATGAATGTCTTTATAAATAGTCTATTGAAAGCAGAGAAATCTAATTACTCAACTGCTTGTGTTCATACAGAGATCACTGTCAGAATCAGACAATGAGAAAATGCAGAAAATATTTCCAAATAGCGAACAATATCTCGTCTTTGCTAGGTACCAGCAGTGTCACAAAATTGTCTTCTGCATCATATCAACCTATGTGTATTTCACTTATACTTAGAAAATGTTACAGCACATGCATAGCACAGGGTCCAGTGCATGAAACCATGAAACAAGGAGAGACAGAACTAGTCACCCAGCCTAACGTGGAGTCTCATTTGTCACTGCTCCTTTTCGGCACACTAATAAAATCTGCATTTGTGACTCACTGCATAATATTCTGTAATTTATTATCATTGTCCCAAGTTTCCTCCTCAAAGCTGATTCAGTGTAATATTTCATCTCCTTCTCTTTTGTCTCCTCCCATCCTTTTACAGTGCTCTGAGGACTACTCCTTGTGTTTATCAAGAGGTACACTACTTTTGTGCCCCAAATCACCAAGTTTTGTTCTAGCAGTGTATGCTGTTGGTCTTGTTAGGAGACAAGTACAAAACAGCTTAAAATCCTATTTATTTCAATAAATAAGAATTGCAATGAAGCAAGTGAAAGGTTTGCCTTAAGTGCAAGCAATTCCTTGACATGGCATTCTTTGTTGCCATCCCTCTATGTAGTTATATAAAAACAAGAAATACAATCAAGCAAACAAACAAATAAAAAGCACAAACTAAGAAAGGAGTCTAAGCTCCACAGAGGGATCTGGACAGGCTGGATCAATGGGCCAAGGGCGATAGTATGCAGTTCAACAAGGTCAAGTGCTGGGTACTGCACTTGGGTCACAACAACTGCTTGCAGCATTACACATTTGGGGAAGAGTGGTTGGAAAGATGCCTGGGGGAAAAGGACCTGGGGATGCTGGTTGACAGCAGCTAAGCATGATCCAGTGTATGCTCAGGTGGCCAAGAAGGCAGGCCAGTGGCATCCTGGCGTGTATCAGCAGTAGTGTGGCCAGCAGGACTGGGGCAGTGATTGTCCCCCTGTACTCAGCACTGGTGAGGCCTCACCTCGAGTGCGGTGTCCAGTTCTGGGCCCCTCACGACAAGAAGTGAGGGGCGGAAAAAGTTGAGGTGCTGGAAAAAGTCCAGAGAAGGGCAACAAGGCTGGTGAAGGGTCTGGAGCACAAGTCCTGTGAGGAGCAGCTGAGGGAGATGGGGGTGTTTAACCTGTAGAAGAGGAGGCTCAGGGGAGACCTTGTCACTCTCTACAGCTGCCTGAAAGGAGGATGTGTAGCAAGGTAGGGGTCTGCCTCTTCTCCCAGGTAACAAGCGACAGGATGAGAGGAAATGGCCTCAAGCACCAGGGGAGACTTAGACTGGATAAAGGAAGAATTCCCTAACTGAAGGAGTGATCAGTTCCAAAGGCATTGGAACAGGCTGTCCAGGGAAGCAGTGGAGTCACCATCCCTGGAAGCATTCAAAAAAGTGTAATTGTGGTATGTAGGGATATGGTTTATCGGTGGACTTAGTAGAGTTAAGGTAATGGTTAGACTTGATCTGAAGTGTCTTTTTCCAACTTAAATGGTTCCATGATCCTATGATTTCACGATTTGCAATTTGTCCAATAACAGACCTGTCTGGCATCCTCTGGAGGGCACAGTTTCCAGAAGCATCCAAGACATTTCAACATCAACAGGGAACAGCACACTCACAGCAGTGTAGTTAAATGTAATAGTAGAATCATGGAATGTCTCAAATTGGAAAGGCTCCATAAGGATGAACAGGTCCAACTCCCTCCTCCTTGCACCATTACCTAGGAGTAAACCATATGTAAAAGTATCATCCAAAAGCTCCTTGAACTCTGACAGGCTGGCTGTAACTAAGTAAAGAGAAAGAGACATCAGGAACTGAAGGAAGCCTATTGCAAAGGTCTTGTAGCAAAGAAGTTCCACATAACAGCTAAGAAAATGAGCTGCTCTTAACAGATGTCTTGACTGCTCACCTTTTTAAAGGGAAAATCTGATTATACAAGTATCTGTAGGGGCATTTTGTAGTATCAAGACAATTTTTGATTTAAAAATAGGTTATGTGCAGTTATAGGTGATTTTTTTCTGGTGCTGCAAGGAAACTGATAATCATTGTAAAATATCTACAGAGAACCTAAATCCAAGTCATATTTGATATAAATGCAAATTTGAGTGATCCTTGGATATGGTAAAGTAGGAACTTCCAGTCATGTTCTCTCCATAAAAAACAGATTGGGTTTTACTTGTGAAAAATTATTTGAAACGGACCTCCCAGCGATTTCCTTTAATGGGATATATATGAAAAGAAAAGGTTCCTTCTACAAATCAAACCACTGCTCTAATGCTATTTCTGGACCTGTAACTTTTCCAATTTATATTTCTATTTATAGATAGCCCATGGCACTTAATGAGATCTATGTATGAAATAAATATATGTGGCACGAATGCCACATTTAAGCCTGTTTCCCCAAGATGTCAGGAAAAAAATGTGTCCTCTCACAATAAATGCTGGTATTCAGCAGGGAGCAAAGGGATGGATTTACGTGCTAACCCTAAGCGGAGTTATCTGGGAGCTTTTTTGTTAAGTCGTTAAACACAGAAAAAGTGAGATCCCACTTTCTGATTCCTCAAAGCACAGACCGCAACCAGAGCCAGTGTTTGTCTTATTATATATTGTATTATTATAATAGGGATTGGCAGCAACATGTCAATTCTATTATTTTACAACTTCTTTAGTGCTACATATGTCTCTCTGCAGTCAGTCAAAAACATAGTCACAGCATTATTAGCCACTAGATCATGAAGGAAGGAAGGAAGGGAGGGAGGGAGGAAGGAAGGAAGGGAGGGAGGGAGAGAGGAAGGAAGGAAGGAAAGGAGGAAGGAAGGAAGGGAGGGAGGGAGGAAGGAAGGGAGGGAGGGAGGGAGGGAGGAAGGAAGGAAGGAAAGGAGGAAGGAAGGAAGGGAGGGAGGGAGGAAGGAAGGAAGGGAGGGACGGAGGGTGGATGGTTCGTCCCATCAGGAGGAGCTTAGCAGCGGAGTGGAAGTGACCTCACTCCCGGGACAGCGCCGGGATCCAGTCAGCGCTGGAGCACCGGCGGCCAGCCTGGGCGCGCCTCGCGAGCAGCCAATGGCAGGGGCGGCGCCGCTTGTTGTCGCCCCGTGAGGCGGCTGCGCCCTGGGCTCGGTGCCGCCGCCGCCGCCGCCGCAGGAGGGACCCGGGAGGCCCCAGGCCCCGGTGCCCGCTCGCCCCTCGCCGCCCTCACCGGCCCCGCAGCCCCCGCGGAGGGCGGGGAGATGCAGCCCCCGGGCGCTCAGCAGCCGCCGCTCTACGCGCCCAGCAGCGGGGACTTCACCTTCGTCTCCTCGGCGGACGCCGAAGGTGAGCGCGGGGCCGCGGGTAAGGCCGCGCTCGCTGTCCCGAGACGAGGGCTGTTCCCGGGCCGCAGAGACAGGAGGGGCCTTCCTTGCCCTCCTTCACGCCGCCCCCGCGGTTGGTGTCGTGGCTGGAGGCGGAGCGGGGTGGCCGAGGTGGCCGCTGCCCGGGGGCCGCTGCCGCGGGTGCGCCCCGCTGCCGTGTCCGCGTCACGGGAGCACCAGCGTGGCAGAGGAGGCCGTGCCGCTCCGCTTCCCGGCTTCTCTGAAAGCCGGAGCCGAGCTTGTCCCGGCGGCGTGACATAACCGTGACCCCTCTGTCACTGCCCGCTCCTCTGGCTCCCGCGTTGCTGCAAGCCCACTTTGGTGTCTTACCGAAGATTGTGTCGTGTGTTCACGTTTGCTGTAATGTTGAGCCAAAGCGTCTGCGCCGTGTCTCATTGCAGCACAGTCATGAAGGAGAAAAAGAAGCTGTGTATGTAATTTAGGGGGTGGAGTGGGCCCCCTGCCAAACTGCTGCACAAATAGCAGTGGTGTACCAGCATGCCGTGAAGATGTGCCTTAAAGCTTCAAAACTGAACATACGGGAGTCAACATCGTGCAAACTTATTTCGGTGGAGAATGATCTTTAGGGCTCTACCCATTTAAATAACAAGGATTATACTTTCATGTATGTATTTAGTTACTCTTGTAATTGTGACTAGGGAATCATATAAATCCTTACTCATGCGTCCCACCCTGGAAAGGAATTGCTGAAGTGGAGAAGTTACTGTAGAATACCTGTTCTTTATTTACGGTCTTTCTGAAAAGAAATACAAGTCAACAGTACAGTCATGGTTCTGGGGTTTATTGTTGCTGGGGGGTTTTGCTTGTTTTCCTTTCGTTTGTTTTTCTTCTTCACCTTGGCCTGAAAAAGGATCCATGTACCTCTGAGCAGAAGCTCTCTGCTTTTTGCTCTGGAAGTATTTGTTGGGCAATGCTGAACCCAATCCAATACAGCCACCTTTCCGGTAGGTTGTGTTGAATCGCACTTAGCTCTGTGTTTTTTACAAACACAAGAAGGTGTGATCTCCTGCCTGTTCAGGTGTAGTCCTGTCCTCAAAGTACCCTAGCAAAGAAAAACATAAGCAAAGTTAAACATCTTGATATTTTAAAGTTAAAATTCTACGCATTGCACTCTAATTTTTACATGTTTCCCAAATCTTGATCCATATGAAAAAAAAAAAAAAAAAATGCTGTTCTGTTTCCCCATCTTATTTCTGTGGGAGGTAGGAGCTGTATGAAAGAAAGCTGGAGAGATGTTCACAATTAGGTCACCAGACATGGTAGAAAGAGCAGACTGGGGTTTTGCTTCTTGGACTGCTTTTTCAAGATTAAGAGTCAAGACTGTTTTGAAAGCTGGTTTTCTACAATGCTTGGTTGAAATGAGGTGTCTGAGAGACCTTGGTTTTGCTTCTGTGGTGTTCAGCCTGAGACAGTAGCAGTGAAGGCACCCAGGCTCTCCCTAGGAACCGTCAGTGTCATCAGTTCTTGGCAGATTTTCCAGCACCCTGTTGCCCTGCTGTTAAAAATCTCATTCAAAGCAGCGTGCAGAAGAGGTGGTGACCAGTCCCTTTTCCCCTAGGTTTCTGCAGCTTTGTCTTGCAAAAGAGACTTAAGATCATGTTAACAGGTTTTATAATTCAAAAATGTGGCTGCAGGTATTCATTGACTTGCTTACGAGTTTCCATGCCTTAGGATGGATTGTTAGCAGTCCCTGAGAAAGGAGAAATACTTGGGTGGTTGGACTGCTGTGTTTGCTTCTTTTGTCAGCTGTATTTATGCATAGAGTAGCAAAAACCTCTCCTTGCAAAAAAAGTGTTATGTTGTAGCAGAAACAGATATTTCTTAATGACATAAGGGTCCCAGAGTCAAGAGAAAACTTCTGAGGCTTCAACTTGATGCCCAGGCATTAATATTTTCCTTTTTTCCTCCCTCTGTAAACAGCAGAGGAAGGCTTTGCTAGAGTCTGGTGAGAACAGTGTATGCATGCTGGGACTGAGAAGAGCAACAAGAAATTCCTGCCTTAGGTTACGATGATCTTTACAAGGGTCCTGTGCAGATGGTGTTCCAAGAATCAAAGGAATGGATCAGTAATTCTCACGATTATGAAATAGTTGAAAGGCATTTATGGAGAAGCTTGAATCTGAGTGGCCTAGCAAGCTGCTCTGGGAAGGAGAATTCTGTTGAACTAATTGCAATACTGAGTGATCAGTGAACACTTAAGACACGTTGGCTGAAGACATTGAGATTCTGTAACTGTACAAATTTTGTTCCTGTAAAATTATGTAATATTTTCCAAGAGGATGTTGCAAATGTAATCTACAAATATGGCCTGATGTGCCTCTGTGAGTATGTGTTTCAGAAGTATTTGCTGTAGTTAGGTGTTTTGGGAAATTTGTGCTGAGGAGCTTTAATGTGTGAAAAACACACCACAATGAAAAGGCAAAAAATATTTTCTGTGGTGAGGCGAAAAGTTGTTGGATGAGAAGAGAGTTTTTATTTCTCAATATATTTATAGTAAGCTTGTACAAAATATTTACACATTTCTGTTTGGATTTTTCCTTCTTAGCAGATAATGGAAATCCATTATTTCCAAAAGGAATAATTATTCACTTCTTATGTATCTTTTTCTTTCTTCAAGTTGCTTCATTTATTTTCCAATACTATTTTTTATTCTCCATCTGTATATAACTGAATAAAATGAGAAAAAAATTGATATTTATTGGTGATTTTGACACAACCAACCAGAACACAGAGAAATTACTCTTTTTTTTGCTTAGTATTGTGGCAGAGCAAGATCGTAGTATATCATAGAGAACTTGTATTACTTATTATTGTCCAGAGCCTCAGGATCTCTGGTAGCATTCCTTCTCTAACATTTTCAGCTGTATTAAAGGCAGGCTACAAATTAAAACATCTTCAAATGTTTTCCTTTTATGAAAAATTTGGCATAAAAGCAGAGAGTGGTTTTGGCTGAAACAATGCCTCTATAAAAAAATGAGCTCCAAAAGAGGTAGAGTATGGTCAGAAAAAAATGATGAATAATCCACAATTTATAGCATGTTGAGGCTCTCCTTAGTTCTCTCTTTTTGTGCCTTTAAACACTTAATGATTAGGCACAAATGGAAGCCTTTCTGTCATACCATAACACTGCATCATAAAACAAGAGTCCCATCTAAAAGCTAAAACCTGGTCATTTGAGACCTAACCCAACATTGCTACTATTGCAATAAAACCACAAGTACACTTTCAAATTATGTATCTGTGAAAGCATAATTTTATTTTATAACTTTGAATGTTTTATGGTGATGACCAACACATGTAGCTTCATATGTTTGTTGTTTATCTTCCAGTACTTTTAATATCAAATGGTTTTGGCAAGACTTAAAAAGGTCTATATTTTTCTTCCTTTTTCTTTAGATCTTAGTGGCTCCATAACAACTCCAGATGTTAAGCTAAATCTTGGAGGAGAATTCATCAAAGAATCTACTGCAACTACATTCCTAAGACAGAGAGGATATGGCTGGCTTCTGGAAGTGGAAGATGATGACCCAGAAGATAACAAGCCACTCCTGTATGTTGCAATTATTTTTGGGTATCTATCTTTATTAGCTGTGTAGGGGAAAAAAAACAACTTGTAGTCTTGCATTGTCCCCCAGCCTTGTGCTGTGCCTAGAATTCTGTTTGACAAATTATTTGACCAATGAGTGTTTTCTGGTGCAAGAATGGAAACATTGTTTCTCATTATGGGCTTTAATCTCTATAAGTATAAAGCTTATATGGTTTTTCTGCTTTTATCTGTTGATCTTGGTTTAAAAAAATGAGACTGTATTCTTTGTATCTTTTGCATTCACGTTTCTTGATATTGTGAAATAATCAAAGGCTAAGACAATCCTGTGGGAAGATTCCTCTTAAGTGAATCTCAATCATTTCTGTCAGTTATTCTGAAGCAAAAGCATTGTGAATCATGATTATTACAGTAGGGATGTTAGAACCAAGGTAGCGCAAACTTTATAATCTTTGATGCTGCCTTTTACTCTAAAGCTAGATTAAAAGGATGCTAGTGCTGAAAGACAATGACCTCCTTAAAACTGAAAGTCTTGCGTCCATTGTTCTGTTCATAGAAACATGGTTGGCTGAAGAAAGTTTGTATCTTGAGGTTACTACACTGTGAGTCAGGCAGCCTGGTCCTTGTTCTGCATCTAAGCAATTTCATTTTCAGTGTCTCAGTGTTTTTCTGTGAATTAAACATAATGATGCTTTTAAAAATTGGAGTGAGACAGAGAGTACTCTGGAGAACTCAGATGAGAGTGTTGGGAGACAACAGGTGTCTGGAGAGCTTAATAATGACAGTGCTACTTGAGAAGTGGTTTAAGTTAAAGTGTGCAGAAGTAGCTCCTTCTGTGCATAAGTCTGTTTTGTAAACCCCAGACTTTTAATTAAGAAACAGACTGGTGTAGTGAGGTGACAACATAGGAATTCTGACTTTTGTGTAATTTTGTTGTTTTGATTATTCCCAGAAACACGTGCCATAATGAATTCTTGCTATCTGAATCCTATTAAGGATTGAAAGAACAGCAGCCTGTTAAGGGCAGTTCACCAATGCAGTGCTACTGTGCGAATGTTTTGTTCAATAAAGTGAGACTATTTTTTTAACTTTCTCATTGGGCAGCCTTACTCCAGACACTTGTTTCCTGATACAGCTGCCATCACTTTCAGGTGAGGTAGCTGTCAGCTTCATACAAAAGATTTATTCACATGAGGAACTGTCAGAAGCCCTAGACAATGCCAAAGAATTCTTTCTATACAGCCAATATTTGTGTTGCACAGTCTTCAGAGTAAGGTATAGGGATGCTACATCCTTTTTAGAGAAGTGGTGAAAGATAGATGCTTCTAGTCTATTCCTTAGATTCAGGGTTGGTTAAAGAACAATTTTTGTTACTTAGTCACCACTTAGTAATACCACTTTTGAAGTAGCTTCAGTAATAGTAATCCAAAAATTACCTTGAGGGACTGAATTAGCAGTATTTAATTATTTTTTTTTAAAGAGAAATTGTGGTGAATCATGTCTTTGCATTTATTTCTCACTTCAGCTTTTCTGAAGAAAAAGCCGAAAAACCAAAGCCTTGGATAAAACCTTCATGAATGGACTTAGGATATTAAATATTCTACATTTTTCTTCACTGTGTACTTAAATATAGAGCAGTATATCTGCTGGAAGTCTCTTGCAACTCTTCAGAGCTCCTCAGTCATGGCTGAGGTTCTGCACATAAAGAAATGGAATTGCCCATTACTTGGGAAGTCTGATTCCTTCCCATTATGCTAGGACAGTCAGGGCAACATGGACCAGTTGGGAGTCTCCTGGGCAGACGAGTCTTCCTGCCAATTTGTATCTGCTTTCAGAGAGTTTGTAACAGGAAGCGGGAATGCAATGAGAGAAGGGCGAGATCTGTTGATACATACTGCTGCTAGTTCAAGTGACCTCGATTTATTTTACCCATATTGGAAACAAGCTAGAAATTAAACAGTTGGCATAAGCTGATCTGTTGAAAACTACTGTTGTTGAAGGAAATTAAGCTCCATTTTCTTTTAAAAAAATTGGTTTTATGTGATGTATTTGGAACGGTTTAATATTAGTGAATGTAATGGTATTCTTGCAGAATTTAAAATAAAATGTTTTCATAGTAAGTGTGCTTGTGGCAAACTGCTTGGCATAGGAATACACGGACATTATGTGTGCACATCTTTGAATTTGAAGTAGTTACAGTGATAGAAACATGTCACCTGTCCTCGTGTGTCAGAAAAATAGACCTCCTGTCTTAATGCAGACTCTCAGGGTATCACAGAATCATAGAATTGTTTGGGTTGGAATGGTTGACCTTAAAGATCATCCCGTTCCAACCCTGCTGCCTTGGGCAGGGACACCTTTCACCAGTCCAAGTTACTCAGAGCCCCATGCAGCCTGGTCTGGGTATGCTGTGTATGTTTTCTGTTCTCAGTCATGTAGTTTGTTTTTGAGTGACTAAATAAATCTAACTGTGTCCCACCAGTTACTGAATGTGCATGAAGGTATGGCCTTGCTTTACTGTGCACAAACTGTTCCTCTGTAGTCATGGCCTCAGAAAGCCTTGTGGGTGACAGGAGACTTGCTCTATAAACCTACTGTTTGCCCCTGTACTTACTTTTTTAGGTCTGTTTCATTACTGTGGTGTATAGTAATGCTCACTTGCTTTACAATTTCAGGGAAGAACTCGACATTGATCTGAAGGATATTTACTACAAAATTCGATGTGTGTTGATGCCTATGCCATCTCTTGGGTTCAATAGGCAGGTAGTGAGAGACAATCCAGACTTTTGGGGTCCTCTGGCAGTTGTCCTCTTCTTCTCAATGATTTCATTATATGGACAATTTAAGGTAGGTATAAATCTTCTGACTAAAATGAAATCTGAACTAAATTTGGGGATGTGATTGCTAAGCAATTTGCATTCTTACGTAGGTAGAAAGTCTTTTTTTCACATACTAATGTGGGGCATTTCAAGTGCTGTTTCTCAAGTTAATATGTAGAAAGACAGCATTTAGGAATGTATTAAATAGCCCACGGATAAGTTAATCATGATGAAATGTCAGGTTTGTTTTTATACAGTAAAACAAAGGAAAGATGTGGTTTCTAGAAGAACCAGATTGATACTGATGGGTTTATAGTCATATTAGTGAATCTTTCCATTTTAATTGTAACCTTTTGTTAACTTGCTTTTTATTACTAAAAAATGTTACCAAAAAGCATTTGTTTGGATGCCATGAATTCCAATTTCCTGACAAATAAAGCTGCTTATTTAATTCATACTATATGACTGCTGTTATCTGGTATATTTAATCTTCATTAGTGACATTTGCTATTTTGTCCTCCCTGCTCAGTTACAATCAAGTAACTTTCCTCTGGTCAAAAATTCCATAATTCCTTTTGAACTCCAGGGTGAATAGCTACTCAGAGGCATTGTGCATATTTAATTGATTTCCATAAACTGTTAGATTTTTTCTTTATGTTCTGGTTAAAATAAAGAAGTGTTATCATTTATAGTAACAATTTGAATGTAAGCCTAGGTGCTCCTGCATTGGAAGTCTTTATGACTAAATGTGTGGTTGCAGTTGTTTTAAATGTGACCAAGTATGGCAATAAGCCATATGTAAACTAGCAGAATGTGCTTATGCAAGGATTTGTGTGAATGGTGGAATAAAATCATTCCCTTTGGACCTCTGGCTTCAATATGGTGTACCAAATGCTGACTCAGAATTCACTCTCAGTATCCTGTCTCCATGAGGCTTGAAGTGAGTAGACTAAACCACTTTATTGTTCAAGTCTTCTGGGTGAACCGCTCGCCTGCCTCCTTGGCAAAGCAAGGACCATTCCTTGACCCTGTGACAGATGAACCACCTCCTGCAGTTTGTGTATCTCCTGTACAGGAACACTGGGCCTAATGTTTCTTAGGAACAGTGGGTTTACCATATGGATGCAAGAGTGCTCTTATATGTATGAGGAGGGAAAGCTAGCAGCTAGCAACAGGATGACTGACAGCAGCTGGACACATGAACCCAAAGGTGGGCTCTAAGCTGGGGAGAGATGTGCACTCCTGCTCTAAGACTTTAATCTGGTCCTCTTCTTTTAGACAGTGGAGGAAAGCAGGAAGTAAAAGGAGGCCATGTGCTATTTTCACAAATAGCATAAAGCCACTATATTTTTTTTCGTTTTTATCTGATTTTCCCTAGTTCATTCTTCTGGAAATCTGGAACTTTTAATTAAGCAAAGTATTGAACTGAGTACTGACTTAATTTTTTAAGTTCAGTCATTGTATGTTTGGAAATACAGAGACTGGACTTAGACTGTTTCCTTCTAAAAAGGCATTTCAAAAAGGAGAGCTTTACTTCTAGTCCTTGCAGTGGCTCAACACCAAAACCAGTTAATTTGAAAGTTCTGTTAAGCTAGAGAATGATTTTAGGATTTCTTCTGTAGTTTAAGAGCATAACTATGAAAGAAGCAAGAAAAAATAACAACAGACTTGGTCCCAGGAATCTGAGGCTCTTTATTAAGTTGTCATCATCATCAGGTTCCATTGAGAATTAAAGTCCTGTGTCTTCTGAGCGTTCTCAGTTTGAGTAAAGAATGAAGTGGCATCTTTATAGGTGAAAGAAGAATTCCAACTCCTTATATTGGTGGGGCTGACTTAAAAACTGTCTGAGCCCATATTTTGTAATAGATGAGATGTGAAGGCATTTAGGGTAGTTTTAACTTCCTATTCCTGCTACAGTAGTTACAAAATACATTGCATGTACACCAAATTTACCATTAATGTGATTCTGTAAATGTAACCTCTGAACTTTATTTGCAAATTGCATTGTGTTACTGAACACTATTCTTGCCACAATTCAGAATTCAGTTTTCATAATAAAATCCTTGACTGCAGTGAAAACGATTATGAAAATGGATTTTCCTTTTTCACAATGACAATTACTCATACAAATGAATTGTTTTTTATCTCTTAAGGTTGTTTCTTGGATTATAACTATTTGGATATTTGGATCCTTGACAATTTTTTTACTGGCCAGAGTTCTTGGAGGAGAAGTAAGTACCTGTATGTGAAAAGGATGTAAAGGGAGGTAACGTAAAGTCTCTTGACTATGTTTTTCAGCAGTAGTTGGGTTTTCATAGTGCTTGGCTTTGGATCTTGTAGTCAGCTAAGAATGGATGCAGTTGCTAAGTCAACATTTCGGGTTCTCAGTCTCCAAAATAAAATCTGAAATTCAGATATCATCATCTAATCTCTCTGTGCAAGGGATTGTGCACTTGGAAGTGATGAACATTCTGGAAATTTGTACTATGAGTCCCAGAAATTCTACCAGCTTCCTGTGATCCAGAACTGAAGTCAATTTTTGAGGGAGAAATGCTTTCAAGTTTTTGGTCACTGGGCTAAATGGGACCTTTTTTTTTCAAATGGGGAGCTAACAGCAGTTAGATGTCCTTGTGTGTAAAGCACCTGCCAGTGTTTGTTTTCGACCCTGGCCTGATGCAGTTCAAACCCATTAAAGTATGAAATCCAGTGCATGTTTCTCAACTGCAGAGCCAGCTGGAGTTGTGGCCTGCATCCCTTCCTCCAGCTGCTTGCACCAGCAGGGTTGGAATAGCTGCTTGAGCTGTTTCCAAATTGAGTCATTAAGTGATTCAGGTGTAAACAACAAAAAATGACTTAGAGCAAGGCCCACAGACAGCTACAGTGGAACAGTCAGGAGGATAGAACTTCTTAAAATGGATCTGCAGCATAAAATGCATTTAACTGTGTCATGGAGAACTAAATATTCAGTGATGCTTGATTTCTATACTTTTACTATGGATATTGCATTAATGATGCACCAGTGTTGCAGAGGTCCTATGTTATTTACTTTAAACTTTTTAGATTTTCCTTTTAATCATAATTGTTAGTCTTCTTGTGTGAATGCTGCTTTGAAGGAAAAATGTTTTATAAATGTGATTGCATGGCATTTCTGCATATCCACACAGTCCAGATGCCCTTAAATCAATCTGGTTTGCAGCTTAAAATGTGGAATTACCAGAATGTATAAACTGGAGAAAAAGTATAGGCTAGCAGAGCTGATTGTGAAGGATTATCATCCACAAGAAAATGCTTAAAAGATGCCACTATTTCTCCTGTTAAATCCAAGAAGCCTAGCTGTGCACAGGAACATTTCAGACCATAGTAGGGGAAAATCACACATTTCCTTCTGAAGCTAAAAGTAGTTATGGAAGTACTTGGAACAACTCTGTTCGAGGTAGTGACAATAAATTGAAGCTGGAAATCAGAAGAATTCTGTGCCTTACAGGGATCGAGTTTCAGGTGACACCAAAAGCATTCATGTACTTTATGTATTTATTTATGTATAATGGATATGAGTATGTTAATGCAGAAATTATGTCTTTACTGCTTGGGACAACTAGGACTACAGCTGGTCCTTGAGAGGTCTGTTACAGTTCTATGGTCCTGGGTATCATATGTAAAT
The DNA here is from genome assembly GCF_009650955.1 of Corvus moneduloides. Taxonomy (NCBI): domain Eukaryota; kingdom Metazoa; phylum Chordata; class Aves; order Passeriformes; family Corvidae; genus Corvus; species Corvus moneduloides. The sequence goes on along the minus strand of NC_045478.1, from coordinate 85,215,256 downwards.
GTTTCCTTTGAAAGTGATCATTTACAGTGTTTCAGTAAAGAAAAAAAAAAAGACAACGTATTTCTAAGGTTCAGCATACAACACCAGTTTTTATACTACCAAGCCTCCGTTAGCGGAAACTTCATGAGTATAACACATTATAATTGTTATTCATAGTGTTATAACAAGAACTAATTGTATTTGGTGACAGAGATTGAGTACTGCACAGCTTATTTTTGTGTGCTTGAAAATTTCAGGTTGCTTATGGCCAAGTTCTTGGTGTAATAGGATATTCCCTACTTCCCCTCATTGTCATAGCACCTGTACTTTTGGTGGTTGGATCATTTGAAGTTGTTTCTACCCTAATAAAAGTAAGTTCATATCATCTATTGAGAATTGTTTAGTTATTTTTACGTCACTTTCTTAACACTTCAAGTAATCTGTTCAGGAAAACATAATGATGTGTCAAAATTTTCATAACTACAAAGTGAGCTCTGTGATCCTTTTGGTTAGTGTGGTGGAAAGTGAATGTCGTTTTAAATGCTCCTTTTGAGTGCTTGGGCATATACAGTGCTGTTGCTATAACAACACCTGTTGTTACTAGGCTAGCTTGTATTTAAGTATTTTACTGTGCTCTAATAGTTGCACTACAAAAAAACCAGGATTCTCATTTTGAGAAGAGAATGCATAATAAAACCTCAGAATGAAGAATCTGAAAATAAGCTGTTCTCTCCCTTCCCCCATCGTCCAGTTTATTTTTAGTCGCTGCAGCATGAATATGACGTTAGTCATTGTTCTGAGACCTCCCTGTAGTGGTAGCAGTACAAAGCTCTCGATACCCTTTGCAGACAAGGTAAAGATTGTTCTGATTTAGAGATGGGGAAGGTATGGCACAAAGAATAACCTGCCTGATACCACCTGCTGCTGGACACCTTCTATGGAACCAGCAACATTCCCTAAAAGATCCCAGGATGACATAACACTCTTCAACACTTCCAGTACTTCTTAAAACCCTTTTAATAGCCTTTGAAGTTACTGCTGAGTCTGGGAAGCTTAACTGATAAAATTCTGTTATGAGATAAGCTGTTCACTTTCTGGGGGTTTTGTTGCTTTCATTGTTTCTGTCCTTTTAGCTTGCTGGTAAACAGTATAATTGAAATACAACTAGAGTGTATGATAAATAACAAAATTGCTGTATTTGTGATTTGATAATTTGCAATTACTGATAAACGATAGTCAGAGAGTAAATCATTAACTTGCCAGTTAACTAATATATAACTTCAAAATAAATATATGTTCATGAAACCTCTGTTATTTGACTACTACTAACAGCCTTATGTTAACTTCAGGGTGAATCTCTGCAAGGTTCTTATCTTTGCACCACTAGTATGAAAATGCATTACAAGCCCCAAATGGCCAAAACTACTTGGGCTGTGACAAGTACTACTTCTTAATGGCTGGCTCTGTATTGTATTGAGAGAAGAAGTGATTTTTACTGTGGTATTTGGAGAGACTTTCTTGTGGTGTCAGCTAAGACTCTTCATCTTCTTTTTCAGTTGTTTGGAGTCTTTTGGGCTGCATACAGTGCTGCATCATTACTAGTTGGAGAAGAATTCAAGACCAAGAAACCCCTTCTAATTTATCCAATCTTTTTATTATACATTTATTTTCTGTCCTTGTATACTGGGGTGTGATCTAGTGTAAGATGTGGCCAGAAACCGTATTTCAGTCACTTGCAGACTGATAATGTGTAAGATTAAGAAGGCTGGAGATAATACAAGTGACTGTTTTGAATCCAGTTGTCAAGATGTTTTAAGATCGAAGAGCATATTTGTGTATATTATTTAATGAAGCAATTGTAGCTATATAGATTTGTATCAAAGTTCTAGGTTTGTTTAAGACTCTTCAGATTTTAATGAACAAAATAAAAGGACCTTGTGTTTTATAACAAAGCGTAGCAAAACTGCAACTCAATACCTGTGCCAAAAGCACTGGGACCAGATTACTATATTCAAGAATTAAAAATGAGGAGTTAACTGTTAACAATCTCAAAGTGCAATTTTTCTTTTGAGCTTAAACACAGCTGTCTTTTTCTGGCACAGCAAATTCTGTAGATAATATATATTTATGAAACAGTCCTGATTGTTCACAGAATAGTCTGTATAATCAAGACAAGAAGATACTACTTTTAATTTAGTGCCTCAATTACTGTGATTTGGCTGTTGAGTTTTTATAAATTCCAATTTGTTTTCAAAACATGTATATACTGTGTATTTTGTATCTATGGCTTGTGTGTACCGTAAATACTCCTTGGTTAAGGATGTATATTGGGTTTTTAAAAATAGAAGATAAAAGTATTTGAAGTTTTCATTTACTATCTCTGACCAAAGGAGCAAGATATTTACTGCGTGACATAATTAATTAAAATGCATATTTAGAGAATCAAATTATTTTACTTAAAAGTATAAATTTACAGAGAAATGGGTGAACACCTTTCTCAACTCTAGTGCTGGCTTAATGTTGGAGAAAAAAAAGATGATCTATCAAATTTGTGTGATCTTTAAACAATGTTATTTTATGATGACAAAATAAAAATTTTGCTTCCCTAACTATGTTTTACAACATCTTGCTCTGTTTTGCTTTTAATAGCATGGTATTTAACATGCATCCTTTTTTTTTTCTTGCACCAATACTATTAATCCTTTGTAAAGAGAACTAAGAAAGATTTGGAAGGCCAGATTCTCCCTCCACTAAATAAGGCAGAGTTACAGCCTTAGTAACAGTTAGAGTCTTGCTAATTTTGACTCTCCAAGGATTATGTAATAATGTGATGACATGTTAAATATTTCCTGTGTACTGTGTTGATTGCTTATATAATGGTCCTTATGGTAATATTTCTTCACAAGGGAAGTCCACTGAAGTTCACTTTGCATGGTACTAATATAGGCATTTGCAATCTTCAGTATTTGGTATCAACACATAGCTCTGAAGTTTCTTTTTTTTTTTTCTGGTAACAGAAAAAAAGCATTTCCCGTGCTCTGCCCCCTGCCCTTTTTTTATTGCTACAAATTAAAATCAGCCATGACAAGGTAATAGCAAGGGCTGTCTTCGATCCCTGATGGACATATTTCCATAGCAGAACTGGAGCTTTTCAGCTTTTTAGACTGTGTAACTAGCCATCTTGGGGACTTATTTTTACCAGTCATTACTGATGCAAAATACATAATTAAATTCCAACTCTCCCACAAACCTTTAGCTCATTCAGTCAGCTTTCCTGGCTGATGCTTGTGTTGGTTTTAAATGGAACTACTTGAAGTTAGTGCTGGACTAACTGTAGTGTAATACTTGAGCTTGTAATATATAAAAAGAGAAAAATTAGTAGAGTGATTGACATTTCACCTGATTTTTGACTTCTGAAGAAGTTGTGGTGGAATTAATGCAAAGTAGTACTAAATCAATTTATACCAGCAGCAGCTTATTTCTTACCTACAAGTGTTTTGAGAGCATTCATACCACATTCTCAAAAGAAAAAGGAAGTTACAGTGTATTTAAAAAAACCATATTAGCTTTGGAATCTTGCATGATAATCTGGTTTTACCTCTTCTTTTCATGACTTCTATTTCTTTTTTTTAACAGGAATATCCAACTATTGTTATAAGACTCCACCCAGCCCCTGTGAATACGTTTAACTTCCATCACCACAAAGGTGAAGGGCAAGAACACTTTTGGGTTACTAGGCTGTCGGAGAGCTTCAAGCTTAGTTCCTTCTTCCATAGTTGTTCATGAGGTGTTCTGTGCATCTGAACTATGAATATTGACAGGATGCAAGAATGTTCTATTGAGTGTCCAATTGCCTCCCTTTCCAGTAATGTTCTGTGAAATTTATAGTTGCAATTTTAACTGTTCCTTTCCACAGACTTGGCACGTGTGTAATATGCAATGTAGATATGCACTTAACATAGTACATATTTTGTACACAATTGCAGATTTGCACCTTTTAATCTTAGTATCTTTAGGGTCACTTTTTGCATATGTTGTGCGAGAAACATACAAACAGCTCTCAAATGATTCTGATAGTTTGTAATAACTTTGCATTCAACAAACTCATATTTTTAGATGAGGTGTGTGTGTAAATACAAGATGTATTTTATAAAAATTTTGAATTAAACTTGTTTACAGAACATATGAAGCTCATTTATATTTACTGACTTAATACTGAATAATTAATATTGATGCATTAAGACATGTCCATGCTCCTGTGCATGCCACCAATATATGGAGGCTATACATAGCACCAAAAGCTTTGAGGCTATAAACAAGTTTTTGTGATAATCAACACACTACTTCAGTCTGTCAAAACGGTAACTTAGAGCACATCCATCTAGCAAAAAAATTGCCTAAGATGCCTTTGGCATACCTCATTTTGGCATGGTGACATGGGTATCACCCCTTGGTGAGACATGCATTTTGGATGATCTCCAGAGAGCAGCTAGATATGTACTTGTCTTGTTTCCTCCTCTACCCATCAGACATACTCTGCTGTTTATCAGAAAAATTATGTTTACTTGAAAAGTTGATTAAATCCATTGTTGAGACAACATACAGCTTGAGATCTGCTGTAATTTTATCATTATCCTTATCCTTACTGGTGTTTAATGTTTTGCTTGAAGTACTACTTAATAAGAAGCTTAAAAGCGGCTTATTTTGCTCTCAGGACAGTTTTGATTAGCCTGGGTGGCACACATACCCATGTGGGTTTGGTTTGATTTCCTTATTTTTTTTCTTCACACATTGTATTTCTTAAAAAATTTCCCTGCTGGAGCAGCCTGTGCTAATTTGGGTCCTTCTAATAAAAGTATTTTGTAGAAAACTTTATACTTGAAAATTATCTTAAAGACCATCAGTAGCCTAAAAGCTTTGTGAAATATTTAACACGTCATTTGGATAAAATAAAGCCTGTGGCACATAATGTGTACAGGTAGGCTGAGCTATACAAATTGAATTGCTATTTTAGTGGGTGAAAAGGGGAAATCTCAACTAAATACAAGATGTTTTATTAAACTCATGTCATTTTTGAGGCACTGCTTCAGAGCAAAATGCTGTCGTGGGTGCAATGGCTCCGTGCTCCCCGCCCGGGACCAGGGACACCCTTTCCAAGGGCAGCGTGCGTTCCGCGAGGGAGCCGCGGCAGAGGCACTGTGGCTTTGTCACTCCGTACCAGCGCTGAGGCCACTTACACTGGGGCTCTCTCGCAGCGCTCGGGTTCAGAAACAGAACCAGTGTCGGAGCCGGGGTATGAAACACAAATACCCGCTCCGGTTTCCCCGAGGCGGGGGGCGCCGAACTCGCTTGCCCGCTTATGAGCCAGCTTTTGTCCGAAGCGGTAACGACGCGGCAGCGGCGGGGGCCGGGAACGCCGCGCTGGGGGCCGGGAACGCCGCGCTCGGGGCCGGGAACGCCGCGCTCGGGGCCGGGAACGCCGCGCTCGGGGCCGGGAACGCCGCGCTGGGGGCCGGGAACGCCGCGCTCGGGGCCGAGCCGGGGCCGTGCGGGCGCGCGGGGGGCGCGGTGAGCAGTGCGCACGCGCGCGCAGCGGGGAGTAGCGCAGCCCCGCCCCCGCCCCGCCCCTCGCGGAGCCGCTGCTCGCCCCCGCCCCCCCCGGGCCGCCGCTGCTCGGTTCCGCATCCGGCGCGGTTGTGTCACTTCCCGCTCACGCGGGCGCTCTCCCTTTCCCCCTCTCCCCGGACCCGGATGGTGACTGGCGGCGGCGGCTCCAGGGACTGTCAGTGAGCGGCTCTCCCCGGGCCTCTTGTCCTGAGGGCGGCGGCGGCCGCGAAGATGGCTGCGGCGGCCTCCTGCTCCTCGGCGGCGGCGGCGGCGGGGCCCGGTCCGGGTCCGGGCTCCTGCGAGTGGCTGCTGCTGCGGGACGGCTGCCTGCGCTGCGACGCCGACGGGCTCTGCAGCCTGTGCTACCACCCGGCGCTCAACGCCATCCTGGCCGTGACCGCGCGCGGCGCCATCAAAGTCATCGACGGCACCTCGGGGGCCACGCTGCAGGCGTCGGCGCTCGGCGGTGAGCGGGGAGCGGGGCCGCCGCGGAACAGGTGTCGTGGAGGGCCAGGGGAGCCTCGGGAAGGAGCGCCCGCGCTCGGCTCGGGCCCTTGGTGCCGGGAGGTCCCCCGGCTCTTTGTCACCCCTTTTTGTTTTTGTGGCCTGAACGGCCTCCCCTGCCCGGGGAGGTGGTGGAGTCGCCGTCCCTGGAGATGCTTATGGAGAGACTGGACGTGGCACTGAGTGCCATGGTCTAGTTGACGTGGTGGTGTTTGGTCGTAGGCTGGACTCAGTGAATCTCAGAGGTCTTTTCCAACCTAACTGAGGCTGTGATTCTGTGTTCCTACTCTTTGTGGCAGAGATACTCATGTAGACAGCGCCGAGGCGTTTTATTTCTGTAAAACATATTGGCATCGTTATTAAAAGATTAAGTGGGGATGGAAGGCTGCGATGTAGAGGGTTGTATTTTTTAGTTTGGGTTTTGCAGGTGGTGGTGTGGATCACGTAACGTTGAACCTTCCAAAGGTTTAGAAGCAGCATGTTAGGCAGGACAGGCATAGCTCTAGTCCTTATTGATATGTGATACTGTATTAATTTATTTATTGAGCCTTACTCTGTTTTTTTAAGAAGGTTTACTGCTTAAAAGTGTCATTTGTTCTATGGCTTAAAACTATTTAAGATCAGAATCCTTCATGAAGTTACTTGGTGATATGTTTTTGTATGTATTTGGATAGTTCCTCAGGCTGTTGACTGTCTTGGCTGTCTCTGGCGGTAGTAACCATATCCCTGCTATTATGTTCAGGAGGCATGATTGTGTACTGGCTTTGTGGAGGGTTAGACTGTAGCATCTCCATAACTATGAAGCAACTTCATTTGTTGATCATTAGTGTTTTTGCACTGTTAGTAAACTGGCTGCTCTGTAGAAAAAGATCCATATGCCATTAACAGTTTTTGTTCCTTGTTCATTAATGGCTTTTAAATTGTGGCACTTGTCAGAGTATTGGTGGTGGGTAGGGTTGTCTCCTTGTGAGTCCCGCCCTTGGAATAGAAAGATAGGCTTCTTACCAGTTGTGTACATCCATGTTCAGGTTCTCCTTGCAGTTTTGTCTTGCTAATAAGATGTTGCTTTGCTGAGTGGTGGTGGTGAAAGGTTGTTTGCTGCCTGGACATGGTACAGTAATGCCAAGAACTGCATGGGAATGCCATAGCTTAGGCAGTATGTACACTTTCACCTTGAAAACCAGTAACTGTATTGCAATGTCAAACTGAAGAGTATGGGACAAAAATTGCTGATTTCCTTTCATAACTCAAAGTTGGTACATTGGATGTAAAGGTTAAGCATTTGGGGCAATTGAAAAAAAAAAACAAAAGGTTTGTGGAATTATTAAGAAGGTGTCAGCTGCTTTTGTTGTCAATTGCTTGCATGGAGAATTAGGGTCTCGTGTGATGTTTCCTGCATTGTTCAGGATTCAGATCACTCTGCTTCTGTTATTCCCTTCTACCATGTTGTCTCCTAAAGTGCTTTTTTTATTAATAACTTTCTTTTCTTTAAGCTATTGCAGGAATTTTATAATTGCTTTTAAGTTGCAGATGAAGAGGGCATAAATAGAGAACTTAATTTGTAATTGGCTGTCGGTGTAGGAGATGTTTAATTCTCAGATACAGAAAAGGAAGTGAACTGTAAATCAAAGTGATTCTACACTTTGCTGTGATAGAATCCTTGGAGAAGAATTTGACTCAGTATTCAAAATGCTAATGGCAATTCTCCCCTAAATAGTAACTATTTGAAAATAACATATTGCTTTGCTTCTGCTACGTACATTCAGTCATGTATACTTCCTTTAGTGTCAGTCTTCTCTGTGACAGCATGGCTGTAAAAGATGGGTTCTACTCCTCCTCACATAAAACAACAGAATTGCTTGCAATCTACCCGAATTTTATCTGTGCAGTAGAGCTGATGATTATATTACTGGAAAAAAAAAAATGGTAACCTTAGTTTAGTTTGAAGAAACTTCAGATGAATTTTCTTACAGATTTAAACTGGCATGCCTGTCAGAAATCTGGTTCATCTCAGTGGTTGGTGTCTGTTGCGGCTATTAGCAATGCTGTTCACTCTTGTTCTCTTTCTCTTCCTCCCGTCTTTGGGAGGAGAAGGAGAAGGGAGTTTAGCTGCTCTCTGATGTCTGCCTGCACTGTACAGCATGAGCTCTTTTAATGTAAGATAGTAGTAGTTGGACACTCAGACCTGTAGACCAGCTCTGCCCCTGCTCCCTCCCCTGCCATAAATGACAGGTCAAAGGATATTGTTGCTTCAGGGACTTCTGGTGCTATAACTAAAAATAGAGTCTCTAGGAATTAAAACTGCTTCTCCTGGGAGACTGCTTGTCCTCCTTGGTAATTGAGGCTGCAGGTCTTCTGCCTTGCCAAAAGATATATGTTGGACAGAAATGCTGTTGCTTGTTACCCAAAGAAAAACAAAGTGTAGCTGGCCTCTTTCTAGAAAGCAGAGCCAGGAAAAGAATCTCCTATCAAGGCGGGATAGGGGAGAAAAAGAAACACCACCAAGCCTCTGTATGTTTTGTATTTGCAGTCACAGTTCACTGCGGAAATATATATTAAGCTTTGAGCTCATTCTCTGTGAAAAGATTGAACCTGTGGAATGCTGAATGTGGTAGAGCAGTGGAGGCTGCCTTCGTTAGAACAGAAATGCAGATCGCTCTTCGGTGTGTAAAAGAGCAAGGCAGAAGATTCACAGCCAAAAGACAGTTCAGTTATAGATCGGGTCCAGACACTAGGATGTGGTCTGTGTGCTTTAGTTCCTCATGTGAACATCATTGATCTAATGTATGTGGTGATCCAGGGATTGTTCTTCTGAGCCCAGTCTGTAGGAATTCAGTGTGGATTATGGTTATTATTATACCATGTCGAATATTCAGCAGCTCTGTCTCTTGAAAGTGTGTCATCATCTTTAATCTGTTTCCAGTATGAGCCCTGTAGGCCTATTCAAAAGGACCAGGTGATCATTTGCAGCAGCCCAGAGCGCTGTAGTGCATAAAAGTAGGGGGAAAATCAGGTGACACTAACATTAAGCTCTGTCTTACCCGGTCACAAGGTTGTCCTTTCTATTCTGTCAAGACTGTTGCATGCACACTGTGCATTTCAGAGAACCAGACTGGGAGTGCAAGGAGAATTCATGTAATTTCTGGATGTTCTGCATTTCTGTTTATTTGCTAGTAGTGGTTAGTCAGGACTACTTTTGAATCTGTCATGCAAGTCTATCAAGTACTTTATTTTCCCTCTTAGATATTTAAATATTTCTGTGGTTTCAGTTTCAAGTTGAACACTGGTAGCCAAAAAGCATAAATGAGCAATCTCCAAATACAGCACTAAAGATGAGTCTTTTCCTGGGCCTCAAAAGAAGCAAACCAAAACAGCCAGCCAAAAAAACCCCTGAAGAATCTAAACAAACTTCCAGAATAGTCTTGAGTGGCTCTTTTAGTGTTCATAGAGGTGTTTGATTTATCAGTTCCTTCTATTTACAAATAAGAAAACTGCCTGAACTGGGAGAGTGCTGTGATTCCCAGAGAAGCTTGGGCAGGATTAGAATAAGAATCTAAAATGTACTGTCAGATGGACAGTGACCATCTTGAATGTTCCAGCAAGTATTTCTAGATTAGTTTGGTGTAGCAGTAACTTCAGAGCCTCTTTCGCCAAAATGCAGTGTTTTGTAGCTAAGGCCTTCTAAATTACTGTAGAGGCCCTAACAGGAATCAAAATACAGACTTCTGAATCTGTAGGGGAAGGATCTGTTCTTGGTACATATATACCAGTTCCTGCAGGGGAAACAGAGATTCTGCGTTATTATCAGAGGCCCTCAAGGGCTCTTCCTCTGTCAGAAGAATTTAGAAGTAAATAGATCCCAGCCCAGGAGGCTCACCTGTGCCAGCAAGTTCAACACCACTGCATTCCTGTCAGAGTTCCCTTTTGGGAAGTCATGTTTTTCTTTAGCTGTCTAACTTCAAATTATAGTGGCTTGGAAATCTCTCAAGGGGTATCCAGCTCTGTTTCTTTCTGATTCTTTTCCATGTGATGCAAAAGGCAAAACAAGAGGGAAAGATTCTTTTTTGCAACTTGGAAGTCATAGAGGGAATTTACGCTTCTTGTAATAATCTTTAAGGAGAAACTGTTGGGATACTATCGTCCAGTTCTACACTTATTTGAAGACGCCATCGACAGTTTCAGCTGTTTGAAGCTCAGTTGTAGTACTGCTCAAGTTCTCCTTCGTTCCTCAAAATTGGGGCGAGTTTCTTCCATCTTTTTGTTTCTTACATTCTTCTGTTCCATTATGAAACAAAGGTAATAATGAAGCCCCTTGCTTTTAATACAGAATTTCTCATCACATAGAGAATATTGTCAAATCTAGTGATCTGCTGCAGCCTACCTTGGATTTGAGCATACTTGGGTGACTGCTAATCTGGGTGAAATACTTTTTAAAGAGATAATTTCATTGATTTATATGATCTTAAGATCATTCATGAGGTGCCTTAAGCATTTGAGAAAACAGAATAGGAGAACTCTTAGATTTGAGTTCAGTGTTTTATACTAGCAGACTCTAGGCTGCTGTGAGCTCCATTTGTCTGCTACCTCAATCAGAGTATGTCAGATATCCCTTCTTACTTACCAAGCGTCTTGCCAGACTGTCAAGATGCTGTTAATTGGTATTTCCAAGCTCTGTTGAAGCACATCCGGATTATCTTCTGCAGAAGCTACAATAGAGTAAAATTAGAGATCTTTTCTTTTCACATGGCTTTAAAGGGATGTTTGCATGTGTATGCTTCATGCAGGGATTCAGAAGTTATAACAGGCAGCAATGCAGGCAATATGTTATGTTGCCATGCATGATCACGAAACATTTTTTCATTTTATTGACAGATCATTCATATCTGGACCGATGGATTCATGGCTGTCATTGCAACAGCAGTGCAATATTAAAGGCTGCAGAATGCTTTAATGTCAGATAATCAGAAATTTCCTACACCTCTGCATATGAATCTTGAAAAAGGTCTTCTGCAGGAAGATAAATCCTGAAATGCTTTGTAGTGACCTGGAGAGGAAACACTGTGCTGGGATTTGTATCAGCGATTTGAACTTTGACTTCCTGCCCTAATTGTCTCACAGGTAGTTAAGGCACTTCTCATTGATATGGAGGTTTCTCAGGGAAAAAACTGACTTTCACCTCAGTGCTGATTATTATGCAGTTTTGGTCAAGACAGCTTTTAATATGTCTATGTGATAAACCCTTCAGCTCAGATCCCAGTTATGTTGTTTACCGTGTTGTGTAAGATGTAGAAGAAACTTGGCAGAAATGTATTCTGACAGGTAACTGATAGTTCAAGTCCAAAACATTATGGAAAAAAAGCAGGTGACTCTCTGTTGGACTTAAAGTAATGAAAGCATGGAGAAGGCTTTTACTGATTGCCCAGCCTTAGTAATCTTTAAAAGCTTGAGCTTTTTACTATTCTGAACATCCTGGTGATCAGTGGTTTGGATCTAGCATACTGTCTTGTCCTAAAGTTGGTCCTTTCTGGCAGCCCACCATAATGTTAGCTGGCCCAGTAGAACCACTTTCTGAGACTTCAGTTACACTGTTTATAATTATGTTTTTTATGGTTGTTGTTGCACTGGTATCCATAACTTAAGTGAAATAGAACATCTAAAGTTTTACAAGACATAATATAAGAAAAATCTGTCCTAGATGAAGATTCACTTTAATTCTTTTTTAATAATGATTAGTTCTGATTGTTTTGGTATGGTGTTGATCTGTTATTTCAGTTTTTCTTTCCAAGTTACTTTCAAATCAGGAAACAAAGCTGTCTGTCCATCCTTTTATAAGCATTCTTTAATTTTCCCTGAACAGTGTGACATATTTCAAAAGTGTTTCTTAGGCTATCTTGAAGATGGAGGTGAGGCTTGCAATCATGTGGACTTATGGACAACCTTTGAGTGTATCAGACTGTCCCAGGTCATGTTGCGAGATAGCTTGTTGCATGTTTGTTCCAGTGGGATCAGTAACTTCTCACCATTTTTTAAAAATTTGTAAATAAAAAATTTACACATGGGTCAGTTCACTTTCCTGATGGCTCTTAAGTGATGCCACAGTATTGCTTTCTGCTGTTAGAAAGCTGTCCTTTAAATAGTTAATGCTCTCTTAATTGCACCGACTGCTTGCAGTCACCAGATGAGTGCTTGTCACCAAGTAGAGGTTTCAAGAAAGAGCAGCTATTGCTCTGAGTTCTTTCATTTTTGAAGTACACATGAATACTAACACTTGCAAGTCCTTTGCTGCCTTGTCTTTGGGAAGAGTATCAAGGTTTGGTAAGGACCCAGTGTACGCTGCTAGTGAAAAAGTAGACAGGAAGTCTGCAGAACATTTATTTTGAAGATTCCTGTGCATGTTGGGGAAAGAGCACTCCACAGATGAGGATGATAGACAATAAACATTGTGCATAACAAGTTTAAAAGTGTAAAATTATGGAAATAATAACTTATCTGTCACATCAGTATAAACAGTATTGTGTTTAAAATTTTCTTGAGGTATTTGCTAGGGCCATTCAGTGAGTATTGATAACTTTTTAGTTTGTGATTTAAGAGGGACTTTGCTTAAGGTGTCTTGAAAATTGGTAGCATTAGTGAAAACATCTAATCACAAGTGCTGGTTAATGAAGGCTTGCATAGCATATGGTCTGTCAGCAGTTCTTCAGTCCCCTGTACAGTTTGGGAAGGGAAAGCTGTTTGATCCACTGCACTTCCCTGATCTGACTGAGCATGAAGCAATCAGGATCTCATCATTGCATTTGGCAGCTGAAGAACAGTTTGGTAAACTCTGTTTATTGGGCAACAGGCTACAAAGATTTGTGAAAAACTCCGTATTTAAAGGAAGAGCTGGGAGGGTGAAGGGTGGGACTGAGAACTATGATGGAGTACCTGAATGACAATGGGGAAAGGGTTAGGGAACTAGAAAGCTGGGAAGATGGCAGTGAAGACTGGAAATGAGTGTTTAATTGGACAACAAGAAGGCACTGTGGCTAGTGTGGAGAAATGCTGTGGTAGACTTAGCTGACCTGTCTTCTGCAGGATCCTAGATTTATGTTGTGATGTAAATGATATGTAACGCTGCTTGATAAACTTTTTTTAATAGTGGATTTTTCCTGTTCAGTTTCCTATAGTGTTTGTGAGTCAGAAGTCATAAGACCAGCATTTTCCAGTAAATAATCTCAGGTTCCCTACCTGTGCCATAATGAGAAAGGAAAAGTCCTTATTCTGAAACTGTGGAGGAACCTGCTTCCCAGTACCTACAGAAGGCATCTGGCAAGGCCAGGCTTGAGGTAGCTTTTCTGAATGTCCCTCTTTAGTGACAGAACTCAGGTTTAACTTAAGTGATCACCATGTTGAAATACTCTTATGATGCAAATAAGTGTTTAAAATACACAAGGCCTTTTAATTTTGCCAGCTTCTCTGAAGAATTTGAAAAGACATCCTAAAGAATAGTTTCACTTTTAAATATAAATTAAACGTGCATGAATCTAGTCTGTTCTACTTCAGCTTCCCTGTGTAGAAGTAATTAGTAGGAGATTGTGAGAATGCATTTAATAAACTTGAAATACTCATAAGAATTTAGTGGAGTGTTAGCCTGGGGTACTGGGGTCTGAACTAACTCATAATGCCAGGATGAGATTTTGGAGTTGTGCTAGGAATATGAAATACCATCTTAATGCTCAGTAGTTGCTGTATAAGCAAATGCTAGAGAAGTTGTCAAGAACTCAGCTAATAATATGTCCTTTTCAATGTCTCTATGTGTGCTGTATTTCTGTCTCAAAAAGCATGTAACAGAACTCGAAACTTAAGGTGTGGACTGTTTTATGTAAGTGAAACAGTATTCAGTCTGAAAAAGATGATGGGGATGATTTGGAATCAGAGGTAAGAGAGTGAGAGCATGTGAATAATGAAAATTGGGAGTTGGTTATTCAAGTACAGGAGTGGAGGGCATCCAAAAAGTAACTGTTCGAAATAGTAAAATATGGAGTTCCTGGCTGCAGGGCATTGTGGATGCTATATGTTTGTGGAATTGCAACACTGTTGGACAAAGTGATAGAAGAAAAACCTATCAAAGCTCGCTATAATAACTGAAATCCCTTTTGGCACAGAAGGTCCCTAAGCACAGATTGACTGGGGCTGGGAGTGTTACAGGAAAGAACCATTGTGTAGATTACCTTTCTTAAATTCTTCACTAACCACTTGGTTTAGACCACTGTCTTGGACAAAATGTGCTGCTATGAGCATTGTTCTCTGATCCACTGTGGCTGCTTCTCTGTTCAGTACTTTTTTTTAAAGTAATGTCCAAAAGAGAAAGATAGGTAGTAACTCAGCAGTCTAGAATACCTTTTGAACTACTGCTGCAGTAATGGAAGACTGCTTTTAGATTTTTTCCTAAACCTTTTTTTCTGCAGGCTAAACAAGCAAGCCCAGTCATCTTAGTCTTTCCCCACATGTTGTGTGTTCCAGCCCTCTAACTTCTTGGTACCCTCCTTCATGGGACTCTCACATTATGTCCTGATATCTCAGGTGGAGGAGCAAAGATGTAAGTGGTGTTCTGGATGTGGGCTTATTGCTGATTAGAGGAGACTGATCTTTTCCTGTGGTTCCCTCTATGGTAACTGTTGCTGAGAGGATGCATTGCTGCCTCATGTTCTGCCTGTGCATCAGGATCCCCAAGTTCTTTCTGTTGGGTTGCCACCCAGACAATTGGTCCCCAGCTTCTCTTGATGTATGGGGTTATATTCCATTCTGGGTGTAACACTTTGCATTTGTCTTCATTGAACAGCAGGAGATCAGTGTCGAGCCATTCCTCTGTCTTTTTGAGATCCTTCTAAAAGGCAGCCCTGCCGTTTAATGCATCAGTTGCCCTCAGTCATCTTCTGTTGGTGTCATCCACAGTCTAAATAAAGGTGCAGCCTGTCCCACCATCCAAGCCATTGATGAAGGTAGTGAACCATATATCAAGCTTTGTTGAATGCCATTCATAACTGGCTGCCAGCTAGGTGTTGTATCCTTAACGACTAACTTTGCACGTGACAATGTTTTTCACTTGTCTTATAACCCACCCATCTGCTTTTGAGAACTTGCTGCTTCTCCCAGCATGATGTCTTGGAATCTCCTTACAATATTGGGGCTTGGAAGGGGGAGAAGCTAAACCATTTCCTGCCAGACAGTCTCGGGAGTTCAAAAAGTGCCATATGTGGAGATGTTTTCTCCTGTTGCAGAGACTGCAAGATACGTAATGGGTGAACTCAGATGCCACTTTAGGGACCAAAAGAGGAACTGGTAGTAAAATTTCATCTGGCAAAGTTTCTTTGTTGTGAAATGCTGTGATGGGACTAGCACTTGAAGAACGGGAACTTCCTGTTACTGAGCTGTGAAGTGTTCCTTGCCTGCGTCTGATTCTGGGTGGAAGCTGTGGAATCTGTCTGTCTGCACTTTTTGATAGACAACTTTCCTGAATTTTTTTCATCATCTTTCAATTTAAGAAAAATTTTGAGGAAAAATGTGCCCTCTGTGAGGTGTTTGCAGAAGAATTGTAGAGACTTACATTTTCACAGTTTACCGGAGCTTGCAGGAAGGATTCTAGAATGCCTTGTGAAATGTCTCCTCATTTGTTCTTGGGATAACGGCGTAAAGCTCTGTGAGCAGCTGTGTTCTGTACATACAAGGTGACAGTGATGTCAGATACATGGAGATCTGAAACCACACAAAGAGCACAGGCACAAAGAGCTCACCAGTGTCTGCCTGCTGATTCACTCTCATTTTGAATCTGTAGAGTGGAAGAAGACTCTGTGCCTGCAAAGTGAGTGAGATACGAACTGTCTTGATCTCAGTGGGGTTTTGTTTATGTTCTGAAACCTTTTAAGTGTTAGTGTTAGTTTCTGTTAGTAGTTGCTTGAGCAGACACATCTAGTTAATATTCATGTGGCAGTCTCCAGTGCTTTGGCCCAGATAACACATCTTCCTATTAATAAGGATTATTAAAACCAGCTATCATATAATGAAACTGATACTGAAGCAACTCTGTCCTGCTTGTTACCAAAGGAAAAGATGAACTTTAGATCACGTGTCTTGTTTTTTATTAACTAAATCCAGTTTTGGCAAATAAGTGAGTTTGAAGGCACTTGCATTTGTCTCCTTCAATATTCTTGCTGTTTGGAGAACATTTTTCGTTTTCTTTCCTGCTTTAGCTCTAGTGTGTTTTTTCTTTATTCAGTCATTTTGGACAGCTCTTCCAGGTGATGTGGCAGATGAAGTTGTGTGTGTATATAGTGAAATCTAAAAGAGAAAATGTTGCTTGTGTATACCTGGTTTAAGCTATTTATGTAACTTGTCTAAAATAGGCACTTGAACTTGTGTTCATCTTATAGTTTCCTTTCTATCCTTTCCTCAAGTTTGAGTGTGTTTTTGTTTTGTGGAAAGGAGGGGCTCATGGAGTGCTTTTGTGATGGCTGCAGACTGCTTTGGTGAGGTGATATTTAGTGGAAATAAGGGGCTGGGCCTAGACCTGGAAGATAAAACTACACTGTGGAAGTACCCACGGGGGATGTACATGGGGAGGAGAAGAGGAGGAACAAGGGAGAATCTCTAACTGATAAATTCAGTAATTAGGAGCAGTCATGGCCTGATTTGGCCATGCCTTGGACAGCTTCTTGTTATGGTGTTCCCAAGTGCTCATAACCACCGTGTCTTTGTTTCATTTGGGAGCCACTGATGTGAAATAATTTGGAGACAACTTTATTTTTAGACCAGACTTGCAATGATTTACTCTTTATCCTCTTTTGTGTGACCCCATTGCAGTTTGTTCATAGTTGTGATTTTCTGTAGTATTAGTTCAAAATAGACTCCTGCAAATACAGCAAGTTAAGACAGCAAGGTGAACTTTGACAGAGTTCTCTTTTTTTTTTATTTGTACTGCAGAACTTCCTCAAACTGCAAGTGTTCTGATACGCTTGCCTTGGCAGATGTGTTGCTTAGCTAGCTTATAGTTAAGTGTTATACTTGCTAACTTTCAGTTGGTTTTGTGATCACATGAAGTGGTAGCAATAGGAAAGGCACCTGCCTTGTAGCAAATGAGGACAACTGATATCTAAAGTTTTTTTAATCCGAGGTACATGTGAAAAATGTATGAGAAGTAGCTGAGTGAGGTTCTAGCAGGAAGTGTTTTTGTCTCAAATGGAAAGGATAGTTTTGCTATTCACTAACACGGCCTTTTCTTGAGTTTTGGATTCTCTTTAAGTAGCTTGATGCTCAAATCTTATGGTACAAAATAAATGGAATAGATGGAGCTTTTGATCTCCTGAAACTTCATTCATTTGTTTTTCCCATGCTTGCAGTATTTTGAAAGGAGTACTGAGATACTGTTTAGATATTTTAGTTTAAATTGAAAATATGGAAACCAGTATTGGTGCACATAATGTATCGGCTCTGCTGGGCTAATGGGATTTCTGTTTCTCCAAAAATGTTACTTTAATTCTTAATTTAAAGACCTAGTGGCATCCATAGATCAAAGTTATGAATGTTCCTTTAGATGTTTGATTGGACTTGGATCTTTGCATTATGGAATTAGTGCTATGATGCATGTGTTTACCACTCTCACTTTATAGCTGCAGGTAAGTGTTAGTTTACTGTAATTTAGAACCTATTGGAGGGGCTTTCTTGCTCTGTATTGGGAGCTTCTTGTCAAGAAAATTACTGACTTTGATAGGTTTTAGTACCATTCCTGGCTAGCAATTTTCTAGGTGAATTAACTTTTTTTCTATACCACAAAAGATAAAGGTGTTACTGCCCGCATTAATCTACATCTCTTCATGATGGTGGCCAAGCATTTTCAGGTGACAGCCACTTCTCTTAAGCTCTATAGCTTTGAGGCTGAATCTATCTTTAGCAGAGAGATGGAGACAAACTTTTTTGTTGTTCTGCTCCTTGAAACGCAAGGCTAATTCTCTAATTGGTTTGGTTCATCTTAATGCCCACAGGCAAGGGGGCACAACGGATGCTGCTTAGACTGGTATGAATTCCCCAAACAAGTTTGTTTTCTGTAATAGTCTCATAGGTCAGATTTTGATCACAGGAAATTGCTGGTCGCTGTTCTCTTATTGTTTGAAACAAAGAAGGTGGAGGTGATGAAATGTTCCTTTTCTTAGGTTCTTAATTTCTGCAGTCTGATGTTTGTTTGGTTTTAAGTTTTTATGTTGCTAGTTCTAATGTTGTAATAGATGACATACCATAATGTAATATGCTATTGGATTTGCACTTCTAGCTTGCTAGCAGCCTGCCAGGTTTCCTCGTAGGAACTGACAAAAGGTTTAATGACTTCTTCGTGAGTTGCTTTGTTTTTAATCCTAAGCAGATAGGCTGGAGATACTGGGAGAAGCTGTGATTCACTTGTGCCAAGACTGAAAAGCAAAATCATTAGAAACTTTGAATGACTGTTTCTTTTCCTACCACCCAAAATAAATTACAGCCGAAGAAATTGGGGCTAAAATGAGAGTAACAGTTGGGTTTTGATGATCTGCCTTAAGTAATTTAGTGATTTTACATGAAACTTTTGAGCTGTGGTTTGTGAAGATGGAGATCACTATTTATTGCTAGTAAACTTAGTCAAGCTGGACAGGCAGGACATAATGGTAGAGTGGCACCAGTATGTTTTTCAAAGGGTATTGGCAGAGTCCTTTGGCAGGTTGTAAAATACTGATCCTGAGTTAGAAAGGACGCTTCTAACAATGCTTTGAGGATGTTTTAACTTTTCTAGGCATAACTTCTAGGTTACTACCCCTGTAGTGGCGACTTCTAAATTTTTTGGTTTCCTGGTTCTCAATCTATTATTATAATCATATGGTCAGCCATACGTAGACTGTGTTGTAGTATGTGACTAGTATTAGAATCATCTTGAAATGTGTTTCGTGTACTTGTAAAATTAAACTCCTGTTAGCAAAAAAGCTTCTCAGCAACTCAGAGGCTATTCAGTCTAAACTAGTCAGTTACAGAATGTGTTTCTCTGGGTTTTGGAACAATACTAAATATTGATCAAATCATTTCCTTGAAACTCCATCGACTTAGGCTAAGGGAGCTTGTTTTGTTTTTATGTGCCTCAAATAAAATAAAACCAGCAACTGTAAATAACTTTCTAGAGAGAATTTGGCCGATCTTTCTGTCAATGTAACCAACCATTAGCCAGCACAGGGAAAATCACAGCTGGTAGGCAATATATTTCTTGTTCTGTAGTTACAACTTCTTCTTTTGTTTTGTAATGGAGTAGAAATACTATGTTATCTGCCTTGTTAGTAATATTCATTGGCTTCTGAAGATTTGGACCATTTACTCAAAGAATATTAGCAGTTTGCTGCATTAGACATGAGATTTCATTAACATCACTACAGAAATGATAAAATAAGAATGGTCTAGCCTGGAAAGCCACAATGACTGGGGCTCCTACACACTGCTGAACTCCTAGTCACAGGGCATGAGCATACTCCTGTGCTTGACAGGAAATAAGGAAAGTGCAAAAGAAAGTGTTCATGGTGTTGGCACTGCCAGAAAGGGTGAGCTGCTTTTCCCATTTTTTCTGGGAGGGAGAAGGAGAGAAGTGATAGGATAAAGAAAGTGACCTGTAGTGATCCATCCCTTGGATCACACTGGACAGTCTTGCACCCATCATCATGCTGAGGTTTCTAGTCTAGTGCATCAGATACCATTCAGTTTATTTGCATAATAGTTTCCAGTACATTGTTGAAACTTATAAAGATATTAAAACACGTATTTGAATTTTTGTCAAAACTGTTACTTTCCTGTAGAATGATTTACTTCCTTGCCTGCAGCTGTGTTGGCTGTAGAAAGTCTTGTGTGAAGAACTCCAGTGTATTGGCAAAAACACAGTTTGAAATTAGTTGATTTGCCATTCAGAGAAACCTTTTTTGGTGAGCAGGGACCAAAGACTTCATAACTATCAAGTGATTCCGGACTCTTGAAGTGTTTCTGACTGCTATATCAGTGATTACAGTTGCAGTATACTTAATGCAGGCAAGGGCATACGTCCTTTGTTTTGTGAGTATATGAGTCATTGTTTCCAAAATCTTGGTGGGAAGGGCAGCTGACAACTGTTCTTGACCTGCATTTTCAAAGAGAGGATACCACAAATGTAATGTGGTCAGATTCATGTGCCCTATATTTCCAGGAGTTTTAATTTCCGTTTAACTCTATCAAAGTGTGAAGATGACAGAATTATGTAGGTGTCCTTACCTGGATGTTTTACTGTATGCTCGCTACCAAAATGGTGATTTTTTAATTATTTATAATAAAAACAGTATCCAGTGCCTGAGGAAAGAGGAGAACATGGACAGGACATGACTAATGCAAAATTTAACGAAACTCCTGTTCCTGTGCAACAGGAAGACATCTATGTTGACGATCCAGCATTTTTAGCTGCCATTGGAGAATGTGTCCCTATATTTATAGCACACACAGTCCACTTCTGGAGTGGCAGCTTACACTGTCTGTGATTGAAAGCAGTTTACCTTCTATGCAGGTAGCATTTTACATGAACTACATTTAGTTCTGCAGTCAAGCCAGCTTTAGACGTGTAATAGTGTTGAGTAACATTAAACATTTTGGGGGATAATATCCATTGCCACAACCTTTCCTTACTTATCTGCTGACAGTCTTCCTCTACCTTCACCAAACTTCTCAAACCTGTTACTGACATCACATGTGCAGCACTGAGCAGAAATGAGCTGTTGTAGTGTCTCAAGGAACACACACCACAATGGTACATGTTGCGTGCTGTACTTAGTTTTGAGAAGTTTAACTATTGTTTTGCTTGATGAAATGGTGTTTATAAATCTTAATGGTAATTTAGCAATTTTGTCTCAGTGTTCATGCTGATTTGTACAATTTAGTTCTTATTATTGACTGTCAGCTAGTATCAAGTACACCAGGCATCTGCATTAAGCTTGAAAACACTAGTTTTGGTCTCCTGGTAGGAGGAGGACTTCAAGTAATGACTTCCACTGTAGGAATAAAATGGTTGTAGTTATTGATGGGATGCACAGATTTTGGTAGTTTGTTTTTTAATGTAGGAAATATAAAAGCTTGGTGAAAGTTGTGGTAGCTAAAATGCTAGGTTTTGATCATCTCAAGAAGTAAAGATTTTGCCAAAGTGTTACATTACTTTCCAAAAAAGAAATTAGAGGTCTTTTCTATAAAAGCATTTTTCTAATTAGATCTTGCATTTGTCTTTCCCTTTATAGCTAAACCAGGTGGACGGGTGAAATGCCAGTATATTTCTGCTGTGGATAAAGTGATCTTTGTGGACGATTACGCAGTAGGATGTAGGAAAGATCTCAATGGTATCTTACTGTTAGACACAGCTCTGCAAACGCCTGTTTCAAAACAAGATGACGTGGTTCAGCTTGAATTGCCGGTTACAGAGGTAAGATATGGGGGGGGTGGGGGGGGGAACAAAAAGAGGTATGTAAATACTTGTGTTAGAAGTACTGAAACCAGATATTTGTCTCTGGGTTTCTAGAGTGACATTAACGCCATGTAATGGAAAGGTTTCTTAGTTATTACCTGTCATAGGGCTGTAGCTTTTCACAGTTACCTGTATCTCAAACAAATCAGAGCATGCCTCAAGACCACATTATTTCAGATGAAAGAACTTTTTAGTGACCACAGATAAGAACTCACTTCCCCACCTTTGTCAGTGCTTGTGTATGGAATCTATATGCACTTCTAGGAATCAGTCTGGGCTGTTAGGTATCCCTGATTATTTTGTTGTTGTTGTTGTTTCAGGGAAAGAAAGACAAAATCAGGTAATACGGTGTTTCTTCATGTGAAGAATTAGTGCCGGAATCTTAAGTTTTCTAGCAAGGTCGGCTGGCCTAACAAAAGACTTTTTTCTGTGCAAACCTGGCTTCCCTTTTATGTTTGGATCAGCTGTAACACAGTACTTCGTGGTTTGAGCATTTAGTATCACTTTAAGAGAAGCTAATGTAGACATTTCTGCTTAGAGTGTAATGCTTAAGATTTGTTGCATTTGTTTATCCTCAGAATTGATGTAAATTATTTATGTGTTCCTGAAGTATTGAATAACAGGTGCTTCCTATGAATCAAGAATGTGTATTATATGTGAGGTTTTTAGCTGTGCGACTTGAGTAGGAATAACAGCAGTAAAATGTTTCACAGAGCTCTCTGAAGAGAGCTTCCTGGGTTCCGCAGGCTTGCTGTCCACTGGCATCACTTTTACACCCTTTGTGGGTTACTAAAGAATCTTGGTATGTGTGGCTGAGTGTGAAGAAAGTGTCAGAGGTCAGGATTTCCTTTCATAAGGTCTGCTGTGACAGGCTTGCAGTCTCACATGGTTCAATACAACCTGTAAGTTCATGTCAGTTTTTTGGCACAAAGGTTCTTTGGTTCTAAAGAGTTTACAGACCCTTATTTACAGCACTTCTTTGTAAAGACACTTCCTGTAGAAAAAGAAATTTGGAGTTCCGTAGGAATAGCTTTGGGAGGTTCATCACCAGATCAGTGAGGTAGAAGACAAAACATTATCTGTCTTAAGTTCTTACTTTTAATTTTAAGGAGGCGGTAACCCAGACCTTGGAAAAATTTAGTGAATATTAAGCAAATGTCATACAAACACATCTGTCCACCTCTTTCATCATAGAAAGGTCAAGAACTTTTATTCAAGGAAGGGTGTTTAGTTTCTGTTTGTCTCTAGAACTTTTCTGCAAATTTTTGCACTTAATTTAAGTAGTCTTTTAATATGTTTGATCTGCTGGTAGTGCAGTGCACCTTTATGCATTTCTAATTGTCAGCATTAACAAGTTATGAAGCAACCTTTATGCTATTTTGAATTACCTGTAGAACACTAAAATTTAGGAACTACCACAGTCTGTCTGTTGTTCTTCTGATACAACCTTAGCTAGGGGATTGGTTTGCCTTATTTCAGCCTTTCTTCTCCTGAATTTCCCGAGGACATAACCAAGGGGCCATTTGGTCCATTCTGTTTTGAGCAGTTAGTGGTTGTTTAAAGGACTGTCTGACCATTGTCTTTGGGAAATATTTCCCTGTGTTTGTAACTTGAAAGAATTCCTATCATGTTTTACAGATGTTAACCCTCCTAACAGGAGATTTACAATACTCTGTGCCTTGTACATTAAGCATACCTTTTAAATCTTACCTGTCAACATGAAGTTAGCCGACAGCGGGATAAGCTCGAAAGAGATGAGACTTGGAAGAAAAAGTCTATAAATGGATGCTTACAGCATTCTTTTCTTGCTGCATTATTTCTGAGTTTTAAGAACTAATTTCTGAACTAGCCTGGGAGTTTTTTTGCCTCGTTTTTCGGCTTCATTGTATTAGCATTTTAAGTAATTTATTTCTAGTTTTGTTGCAGTGTTGTTGCTCTCATTATTATCTACCTTTTTGAAGATACAAAGCTACTCAGAAAATGTCAAGACTTTTGTTCTTGCTCTCACTTTTGTCCTTAAAGCTGAGTGAATCCTTTTGAAGAGAAAGCATTGGGCAATAGATGTGTCCTCACTGCTTGCTTTAATAGATCTTCAGTTTTAACTTACATGACTGACTTGTTGACATTGGTAATATTGCCCTTGAGGGAATTTGTAGTAATTACTGTTGCCATTGCTGAAGTTTATCTATTGGTTGGCCTATGAATTTAGAACATCTTACTCAGCTCTGGATCTTTTATGGGAATTATGCTGATATAATGTATGATAAAGTAGGATATGGCAAAGGACATTCCCTGGCGTGATGAAACAGGCATAATTCCTGTTGTAGTTATTCAGCGTGGATGCTAACTTTGCTTGCAAATCTGCATTTTAGGCTCAGCAGCTGTTATCTGCCTGCATAGAAAAAGTAGATGTTTCTAGCACAGAGGGATATGATTTGTTCATCACTCAACTGAAGGATGGCTTAAAAAATACCTCACATGAAACAGCAGCAAATCATAAAGTTGCGAAGGTAAGACTTTGTACTGTCTAACCTGGATTTCCAAGTCTAATTTGTGTGTCTGCCACTGAAACATACAAAATCTGTGACTCATTGTGGTGGATTTTGGTTGAAGACAGTGGAGTATATTATCTGTTCCTTAGTTTTCTATGTGAAGCTTTACTTGGTAAGAGAATAAATACGGTTAGTTTCTTGCTGACAAAGTCAACTAATAACCCAACTGAGCTTAAAATTTGAATTTACTGACTTTCCTTGCATTACGTATGTGTCGCTTTTGTGTGTCTGTTGTTGTATTTCTTGATGTAATGTGTGCTTGGTTTTGACACTTCTGTGACCTGTTTGTTGTTTAGATGTTTAAATTTTAAAATGTAGATGCTTCTTTTCTTATTTAGTGGGCAACGGTTACGTTCCACCTTCCTCATCATGTTTTGAAGTCTGTCGCCAGTGCCATTGTAAATGAACTCAAGAAGATAAATCAAAATATTGCTGCCTTACCTGTAGCATCCTCTGTGATGGATAGGTTATCTTACCTCTTACCCAGCGCACGGCCAGAGCTTGGTGTGGGACCTGGACGATCTGTGGACAGGTACATTAAGACAAAATAAGTGGTGAATTTGACTCCTTAATTGTATCAGAATAAGCTCTTAGATGGCTTTAACTTACTTGCCTAAGAATTAATCCTATTTGTGCTTTGTTGCTCTTACACATACAGCTAATTAACTGTTCAATGCACGCTGTGCCATACATATTACTGAACTTAGCAAAGCCTTTATGGATGCCACAAGACTGTCTGGGTTTCAACTTTAATGCCAGGCAAATTGAATTCACTTTGCCCTTAACCCCAACATATACTTTAGAAAGGTAACAATTGCAGCATTAAATACATATTACACTGTATCCTGAAGTCAGTTCATTTTCCTTCATACAAGAAAGAGTCATACCTATGTTTTATGGTTTAGAAGTTTAGGAAGTTACCTTTGCAGACCATTATATATGCTACTTCTGAACTCTCTAGTCACCTGGTATGTATTTGGGGTCAGAGAACATTTTACATTAGATGGTTGCTTCATCTCTTTCTGATCCAAGTGGTCATGTATACACAGGCAAGTAATGCATTCTTTTAACTTTCATAAGCTAAAACTAGTTAGAATACTGGTAAATCTTCTAAGTCTGTAAATTAGTTCTTTCTTGAAAGGGTCTGTACAAATATAATTTTGCAAATGTATTATCATTTCTTATACCTCAAATAATTTAATCAAGTTGGTTACATCTCTTAACTTCCCCTCCCCAAGCCTTCAGGTTCTACCTGTGCATCACCATATTGTATTTCGATTAGAGCTCTCCCAAGATCTGTCTCTTAAACTGGTATAATGTCAAGTTAAGATAGCTCTTATGTGGGTGTTGCTAGAATAGATTACTTCCTTGGCAGGAAATGTTTTAATATTTCCATTCCTTTACAAGACAGCAAAAATCTCCTGAAACTGAGGAGCAGAAACAGGAAATAAGGCACCTTTCCATCTAACAGCCCTAGTTCTTGGGAGAACAAAATCCTGTCAAGGGAAAAGAAAAACTGATACTCATTTCTCATGTACTATTGCAGATGAGCGACATGCACTGAGTGAAGGTGGAAAGGAGAGGAACTTCTTTGCTCTGTAACTGCTGAGTTGCAGAGGGGTTCATATTTTGGGACTTAGTAGTTTAAAATTTATAAGTATTATAGTATGTAGTGAGTGGTGACTGTGGGGGGGTTGTACCATGTATTCAGTTAACCTAAAATATTGCTTTACACTATTTTTAAATATGCATATTCATATCTGTTTAACTAAGAACCCCAAATTTTTGCAGTAGTTGTCATGTTAAAAAAAAATCCAACTCTCTTGCGGTTCTTTTGGTCTAGATTCTCCACCTTCCTTAGATGCAGAATAGCTTTGGGTATTTGATCCTTTTCTGCTGGTAGATCAAATAGGCTACCTGGAAGCTTATTTTATTAATCCTGCTTTTAAGGCCTGTAGGTTATTGTATGGCTTTTCATTTTTTACTGGGGATGTATTTTAAGCACCCAAGTGAGGGAAGTTTGTAACTTTCCTGTGATAGTTAATTATAATTTTATGTATGAGTTATAGGTAACTATTCATGCTATTTCTAATGGTTACTAAAGCACTGAAAGTATCTCATAAACAGGTGAGGTTTTAAATTTTAAGTGGCAGCTTTGGGTAACGTAGAGTTTTTCACCTTTCTAGGTCTTTGATGTATAGTGAGGCTAACAGACGGGAGACGTTCACTTCATGGCCTCACGTGGGTTATCGGTGGGCACAGCCAGATCCTATGGCTCAAGCTGGATTCTATCACCAGGTACAAGATTTAGTTGTACTTAGTATTTGTTCTCTAGGTGGGACGGTGGAGGAAAAAAGGTGGTGATGTTTTTTAGTGGGGTTTCTTTCCTCTTGTTTTAGTGGATTCCTTCAATTATGCATAAACCATAAAAACTTTGTCATTTAGCTCTTTTTTTTTTTAAGTTTCAAGGGGTTTTGATGCCTTGAGTTTGCTTCTTTTTTTTTGGGTCGGATCACAGAAAATACTGTTCTGAACTTGAGCATATAAAATTTTTCTACATATCAGATTTATCAGAGTTAAACAATCGTAATAAAGATGAAATTGGTTGTTATGTAGAATGTCTTTCTCCTTGTTAGATTGTTGAATAAATAATCCTTTTTATAGTACAAGTAAAGCAAAAGAGCAATAAGCTTGGCACTGAAGTTCTCTAACCATATTTTCTAGTAGAACTTAAACAGTATTGTATCAAACAGAGATCCTAGATCACATCAAATTGTTAGGCTTAGTGAACAAAGACCACCTCAACATTTTATTCCACTACTTTTGCTTATTTCCATTTTTCATTTTTGAAATTATTCCTGCTGTAAAGAAAAAATTATAATATGGATTTAGATAATGATGGCTGGGCAGTGCCTATCATTTGACAGCAATATTGTCTTCCTCATTATGTCAGCTGCAAAGCCCGACAGGTGCAAGTGGATTAAATTTTTGGATGATTTCTTAAACTTGTACAGAAGGAGAAATGCAGGAAATTCATATGTGAGAATTGCATCTGCATATTCCCAAGCATGTCTGGAAATGAGGTCATGAAAATTCAAAATTTTAAGAGAATGGAAATTTTGATTGTTTTTCCTTAGTTACTTCAGCTAGTAACAACTGTTCTTTTCATAGGAGTGATAGAGAATACTTTATGTCCTAAGAGATTGGTTGGAATATTTTTTAACCTGTGTTTATCCAAGTATTTATTCTGCTGCAGTTCTAAATTTTTTTAACTTTGTGAACTTCTGCCAAAGAAAAAAGTTATTTCTGTTCTATGTCTGTGGTTTGCATTGAATGACTTGCATGAATGTTAGTTCTGGATCTCTTCTATAGTAATGTGAATCCTTTTTTATTGTGAAATACTGACACTTTGTAGTATATAATTTGTGGCCTTTTATATGTTTGATGTGATGCTTTAGTATGTCACTAGAAGGAAAGGACTTGATAACTTAGTTAAAAGTGTTTCACAGTACATAGCTGAATAAATTTCAAGTGTTTCTTCTTATTTTCATAGCCTGCTTCATCAGGAGATGACAGAGCCATGTGCTTTACCTGTAGTGTGTGCTTGGTGTGCTGGGAGCCTACAGATGAACCTTGGTAAGTTTAATGATGTTTGAAGTAGGCTTAATTTTGTGCTGAAGAGGTTAGAAATCTTCGAAGGACAAAAATCAGCATATCTCAGTGGTATTTCTGGTGAGTTTAGGACAAGTCATTGACAAAAATAGGTTTCTAAAATGATTCCATGGAACAAATCACAAAAAGATTTGATGTACTGTATCAAATTTCTGTGTAATGGTAAACCAAAAACTTCGTAGTTGGATTTATTTCTTAATTCTGATTTGCTATTTCATTTCAAATTGCTCCTTGAGAGTTGTCAGCCAATACTTCTGTGCAGGGATCTAAACTGAGCCTTCTCTTTGATTGTGACTAAAACACATCTCTTTCCAAGTTCAAAAACTGCCACGGCTATGGTAGTATGCATTTGCCTTTTATGTGAAGTTGCAGCATCCATTACTAGTTTCCTGAATCATCTAAAATTGTGCATAGTGACAGAAATGTGGGACCTTACACTGATTAAAGAATTCTTAATGTAATTTTTTTCTTGAATAGTTGGTAATTTATAATCTTTTCTTGAACACATTGGATTCCTGACTTGCTGGAAACTTTTCCTTGTAATGTTATCTTTGTAGTTCTTGTCTACTCCTTTCACTTACGATTTTCAAGACATTTTGTGGCTGTGTAATTGCTCTTGTCATGTCTCTGCCTTAGTTGTATATCAGGATTAGGTCTTTTCCATGCTTCTGGGTCAATGTGACGTTTGGGACTGTTTTCAGTTTTGATTTATTTATTTGTGGATATAGAACTAAAAAAGAGACATTGGTTCTAAAGCTACTCATAACATTGGAGTTTTAATGTACATTAATTTATGGGCATTAATGTGCTTTTCTTCATGGGGACATGATTAGCTACTGCCTATAGAACAATTATTTTTTAATGGACTAATTGTATTAAGAGCACTGTGTAGATTGATCCATTTGAATATGGAAGTGCATTGAGTGATCAAAGTCTTTAATACAGTCTGCTATTTGAGAATCAGGGAAAGCTGTGTTAGTAACTTCAGAACTCTCCTTTATGGTTGACTGCAATACAGTTCAAACAGTTCTGTTTCAGCTTCACTTCTAGGGCTTAGCTTGTATATGCTGTGTGTATTTTTCACAGTAAGAAATCAATATTTTCTGTGTTTGTTTTTAATCTGAAAAGGTCTGAACATGAGAGACATTCCCCAAACTGCCCATTTGTCAAGGGTGAGCACACTCAGAATGTACCTCTTTCAGTCACGCTGGCAACAAGTCCAGCACAATTTCCCTGCACAGATGGCACTGACAGAATAACCTGCTTTGGATCTGGAAGTTGCCCTCATTTTCTAGCTGCTGCAACAAAACGAGGAAAGATCTGCATATGGGATGTTTCCAAACTTATGAAGGTATCCAATATAAACAATCATTTTTCATCTACTCTTTACTGATTAGGCAAATCTTGATTCAAAATCAAATACCTTTTCTGTTTTTGTTGTTATTTCTCAGGTCCACTTAAAATTTGAAATCAATGCGTATGATCCCGCTATTGTGCAGCAACTTATGTTATCAGGAGAACAGAGCTCAGGGGTTGACTCAAGGAGACCAACACTAGCATGGTTAGAAGATTCATCTAGCTGCTCAGACATACCAAAATTAGAAGGAGACAGGTATGCCAGTCTACAAAATTAGAAATATGAAATGCTGCTATGTAAGTGGTACATGCCATTTAGCAAAGTCATGCTTTGTGAAACCTAAGATTGGTAATTTTCTTTTCATGGAAAAAATATTTTTAGTCACTCTATATTTGTATACAATTGAACACTGGAAAAAGACTGATCTAAATGTCTATTTTTTAAGCCAGTTTCCTGCTGTTCTAGTTTTTATATTCCACTAGCAGAGAGATTGCAGATCTCATTGCTGCCCTATGCTGATATTTCTGAGGCAGAGAAAAAAGAGAAAGGAATATAAGTTTTAGATTAGCTTTTCATTTTAGTTATGGATTATACATTTCAGATTTTGAAAGTAAAAGCTCCTCATGGACTTCTGGAGCATGCTTTTCCCTGATTGCTTCTCCGTAATTTCGATTATGTCATTCTGAAAATAAATTGTGTGGATGTGCTAGGAATTTGTACTTCCTTGCATACCTTTAATACATGTGTACAGACTCTAAGCAATTAGATAGTCCTGTTGCAAGGGTTTGGATAAGCTATAGGGTATGCCAGTGCTTAGAAAGTGTGACATGAGAAAAAGGAGTATTTCACTCATGCTTCATGCAGTCTCTTACTGGGAACTCTTGCCTGGTATTGCCAAAGCTCAAAAGAGTGAATACCTTGGAAAAATTAGAACAAAAGGTGTTTGGGGAGTGTTGCTAGTTTTCTGAATGTTTCTTCTTAAACTTCAGCAGTAAGGAGAAAGTAAGAATACTGCTACATGCACAGGGAGGTAAATCTTTGGTTTTAAGCTTGGTGTGGTATCTGTAGTAGTGCAGAGCGAATATGAATCTTGCTCTTCTGAAGACATGGGCAATATCTGCATGTGGGGCCTAACAGCTGCCTAGACTCTTGCTGTAGCTTTAGGGCTGTGAACTCCTTAAGAGTCAAAGAATTAAACTGATTTTAAGAGCTGGATAAAGGACAGTGTCATCATACTCCTCAGAACTAAGCATCTTTCATTTCATTTAACCTACATGACATTTACTATCACTTCTCTGTGTAAGGGGAAGCTGGATGAGAATCAAAGTACTGAATTGTCTCTGTCGTGTTGTGAAGTGAAGGTTGATCAGGTTTGGCCCAAAAAAGATCTGTTTCTTGGATATGAGGAAGAAGCATCCAGTTTGGTGAAGTTTGAGGATCTGACTTGGTATTTTGAGTAGTTATACCTGAAGCTGCAAAGGGATTACTGTTCTTCCTGTGCGTAAGGAGCCTGTAATAGGAAATAATTTCTTTTATTGGAAAAGTCAGATGCATTAATTATTCATATATTCTTAGAACTACTCAGGGACCTATTTCTCCTGAAAAGGTATCTTGAACAGAATCTGTTTTAATGACAAAATTAGGAATCTGGCAGTATTTTTAAAACCAACACGCTACTCATACCTTGTTTCTTTACTAGCTTCAAAATTGCTCTGGTAGAATTGAAGACCAGTCTGTCTGCCCTACATTCCAGAGATTATTTTGAGGAATTTGAAGATATCAGTATTAATTTTTAGATGTCCTGATTGTTTGATTTTATTTTTCTTGGAATGATTCCTGAGAACTGGCTTTCGTTTTAATTCCATTTATGCCTGAATTGTAGGAATACAATAGTAGAATGGGACAAAAAGAAATCTGATCCAATGGTTTGATAATGGAGGAAAAAAGTCTTTATGTTGTTGGTGTCTGTGATGAACTCATCAATGGATGAACAATGCTGGCTAAAAGGAATGGCCAGTTTTAGTACACATCGTGGTTTTTTTCCTAATTTTTACTAATTTAATTAAAAATAAGCATGCAGTTAGAGTGTACATGGTGTCATTTCATGCATTATTTTTTTCAGTGATGACCTACTGGAGGATTCAGACAGTGAAGAGCATTCCAGATCAGAATCTGTGACAGGTAGGTTATAGCTGATCTGTTGTATATGTAATAGTTTAGAGGTGAAAGGGGAAATTCTTCTTTTGGGCTTTTAAAAAAACCGCTGTCAAAACCGATGATATTATATTCATATGATATGTATTAGAAAAAAGGAAAAGGATTTACCTTGAAAGCAATGCCAGTATTTAAGGCACTCTTTGTGTGGGGGAGAGATTGCATACAGGAGAAAAGAAAAACTGCACTTTGTTGGTTAATAAATGTCTTTTTTGACAACAAGCATTGCTTATCTTGCTGTCAATAAAACACACAAACCAAGATAAAAGAACTTTCTTAGAACAGGAACAAATTACAGCTGTAAAAAACCCTTTAAATTCAGGGGATTGCCAGAAAGAGTTCCTGTGTCTTGATTGTTTTCCTAAGGGTATGCACTTTGATAAAGTATTTCTCTTCTTGAATAAGGATTTCATATGGAAGCAGAACAGTGCTATGCATGGTGTTGTATTATTTTCTTAGAGTTGGAAATTTTGATGGAGGGAGGATTACATGTTTATTTTCTATAATCCAGTTTACATCTTTGAGTAAGGATCACCAAGTGGGGGAAAAAAGAGCTTGAGATGTAGAAAAAGATACTTTTTCCTAATAAACAGTAATAGATGCAGTATGATTCCTGTTTTGTCTTTTGAGCATTTGTATTATGTTAAACGTTTATGTTTTAAAGGGCATACATCACAAAAAGAAACTATGGAAGTCAGCCTTGATATAACAGCTCTCAGTGTTCTTCAGCAACCTGAAAAACTTCAGTGGGAAATTGTTGCAAATGTTCTGGAAGACACAGTCAAAGATCTAGAGGAACTTGGGGCAAATCCCTGTTTGGCCAACTGTAAGAGTGAAAAGATGAAGGAAAAACATCTAGAACAACACAACATTCCCTTTCCTTGTTTATTAGCCGGAGGTCTATTAACATACAAATCACCTGCTACCTCTCCTGTTAGCAGTAACTCTCAGAGATCACTGGATGGCTTAAGTAGGACTCGAGGTGAGAGTGTCTCGGAACAGGGATCAACTGACAATGAATCCTGCACTAATTCAGAACTGAATTCCCCTCTAGTAAGGAGGACTTTGCCTGTATTGCTGCTATACAGCATTAAGGAGTCTGATGAAAAAGCAGGAAAACTCTTTTCACAGATGAACAATATTATGAGTAAAAGTATACATGATGATGGTTTCACAGTTCCACAGATCATTGAAATGGAGCTGGACAGTCAGGAACAGTTGCTGTTACAGGACCCCCCTGTGACTTACATTCAGCAGTTTGCGGACGCTGCAGCCAACCTGACATCTCCGGACTCGGACAAGTGGAGCTCCATGGTTCCCAAGCCTGGGACTTTGGTTCAGTGCCTGCGTCTGCCAAAGTTTGCAGAGGAGGAGAACCTGTGTGTAGATTCAATCACACCTTGTGCAGATGGAGTTCATCTGTTAGTAGGACTGCGGACTTGTCCTGTTGAATCTCTGAGTGCAATAAATCAAGTAGAGGCCTTGAATAATTTAAATAAATTAAACTCGGCACTATGTAATAGAAGGAAGGGGGAACTAGAATCAAGTCTTGCTGTAGTAAATGGCACAAGTATTGATGTAATCCAGCATGAATCACCAGCAGATGTACCAACTCCTTTAATAATTCAACCTGAACAGAGAAGTGTTAGTGGTGGATACCTAGTGCTTTATAAGATGAATTATGCCACTAGAATAGTTACTCTAGACGAGGAACCAGTAAAAATCCAGCATATCAAAGACCCCCAAGACACAATTACCTCAATGATTTTGCTCCCACCAGATATACTGGATAATCGAGAGGACGACTGTGAGGAGCCTGTAGAGGAAATACAATTAACTTCTAAAAATGGCAGTGGGAGAGAGAGAAGATCTGAGATCTCTACTCTTGGGCACCTGGTAATAACTACTCAGGGAGGATATGTAAAAATATTAGATCTTTCGAATTTTGAAATTCTGGCCAAAGTGGAGCCACCTAAAAAAGAGGGCACTGAGGAACCAGATATGTTTGTCTCTGTGATATACTGTTCGGGCACAGACAGATTATGTGCGTGCACCAAAGGTAAGACTTCTCTTTAAATTTTTTTTAAAATTATTGATTTTACTGTATTTGGATTATATTACAGAATTTAGAATCTAAATTTCAAATTCCACTGAATTTACATACAGTTTAGTGATCTAGGAAGCATGGACTCAAGTTAATTCCTCGCCTTAAATGTCTATTTTAATCTCTAGAATGGCAGTAATTCTTGTGTGTCTCTAATTCTTGTAGAGGCACAGATTTCTTAAGTCCAAAACAAATAGAAGTAATTCTTGTATGTAATTATTTCTATGATAGAGAAATCACATTTCAGAAAAATGTCTCCTGCCTGTAATTGATGATATTCAAGAGAGCAGAGAAAATAATGCTTTTATAACTTTTTCAAGTGTATCTTCATTCAGGTAGCATGCTGCTGGTTCTGCTTCAGCTTTTTACAATTGTGGTCATATTATCTTAAGTTTTAGAGCCAGACTATCCATGCAGGGTTCTTAAGTCTTTTTTTCCAAATGAACACAAAGGCATTTTGGGGAAGGGGGCAGGTAGGAGCAGAGTGTAACTCAAGTCCAGGTAACAACTACTTTGTAGAAGTCCCTAAACCACCACACAGCTCCCCGCTTCCTTGTGTCACACTGGAGCCCTGGAAACAGCTTTGGGTGTCATCCAGCTGCATTCCTCCATGCCCCAGTGTTTTATTTAGTTCTCCTGCAGTTGATTGCAGCTCCACTGGAAATGCTTAGGCTCTCAGAGGAGCTAAGCTGATGGGATGGTTCATACATTTCAAATAGATTCCCACCAATATCATGTTGAGTTTCCTCTTTACTGGAAGAATTGAAATTGGTACCTTTTTTGCTTTCGTGATGGTGTCACACTAATTATAAACTCCTGCTGTGAGCAGCTGTTAAATCAGATTTACTTGTTATTTCCAACAGATAAAGTCAAGTTTATTGTAAACAGCTCAGCTTTCTTAAAGATTCCATGTTTGTCACTCACCTACCAAGACTTCTAGAAGTGGGCATTTTAGATTTGCTTTTTAAATACAAATGAAAACATTGGAAGTTAGTAACTACTATTTATGTTTGCAGCTTCCCAAGGTTAACATTCCTATTTGCTAAATTGTTCTCTTTTGGTGACTGCTTTTGAAGAAATATCTATTAAACTGTTTCAGCTGTATTTAATAATGCACACTTTTTCCTAGTTAAAATGGAACTCTAACTGAAAGGTTAATTGCCTTTGAAAACTTTTATATCATATCCATGTCATAATGTTTTTACCTTATACTTAGCTGATCAAACTGCAATCTCATTGAAAAGACCTCCAAACAGAATTTTTTTTTTCTACCGATTTTTATTACTATTAATTTCTTTCTTGCATCAAATCTGTTTTGTCTTTCTTGTGTTTTAAGATTCATGGTAAAAGTTAAAGGGCTTATTGTTATTATGCATGGTACTTTTCCATCCAATATTACTGCGTATGGTAATTATATTCTTGTAGCTTTTGGTGTCATGTAAACTTCTTTGGGGCATGGAGTGTAAGATACACAGGTCTCTTGAGTTGGAAGCATTTGTTCTCTGTGTGTAGGAGTACTTTGTCTCTGCCTAGATAACCACCATCTCTGTTACTGACTGGGAATACTTCCATCCTCTTTGTAATGGATAAGCACATCATTCTGCTTTCCCCGGAAATCTCTCTCAGTATTATAATATACATCTAGTAGTTTATAAATGGCTTTGTTGGATTGCTTTTGTTCGTGCTGCCCTTAAGATGACTGAGATTTTGGGGTATTTTTTCTTCTGTAGCCCAGTATGCTACAGGTATCAAGTCAGCCTGCAAGGTTCCTCTTTTGAATGTAGTACTTTGTTTACTTAAAAAAAAAAAAAAAAAAATCCACTGATTATTCTTATCTTTCATTTATACCCACTACACCTCTATTTGGAACTTCCATTTTCTGCTCGAACATGTACTTTGGAGTTCATTATTTTAATTGCTTGAATGTCTTTAGAGGCTTTCAATTTTTATTCCTTTTTTAACATTTCAGTCACTGTTATATATATATAAATTAAGTCCGCAGCCGTCATAAATACTTAGGGGCCAATGTCCATTAGAAGTTTGGATTTCTGGATCTGGTGCTAGGTATGTCTGAAGCCTCAGAGTCAAAACATTTATGCCAAAATATGACACTTGGTAAAGAATGACTTGAACTGAAATGTTTATAAATAAGGTATAAAAGGCATAAAATTCAGGAACACTGAGAGAAAAAGCAAATCAAGGACCTCAACTATTAATATAACTTTTTAAATCCTCCATCTTATTGTAAGTTTGAATAGCTCAATATATGGAATAGGCTTTGCATAATTTTCCTTGTCTTGAATCATAATCATCCTTTAAACTTTTGCTTTAAATGGGTAGAATTTCTTTATTGGCGAGGTGGCTGAAGATGAGGGTTTTTGCTGTTATTATTTTTTCTTAAGTGCAGTTTTCTTAGGCTTCTTCACAAATCACTTTGAGGTCTTTGCTCCTCTAGGTTTACTGCCACATGTGGGATGGTGCCTGCAGTCTGACAGCATTAGAAAGATATGCTGAAAGTAGAATAACTGTATTCACTGATATGTTCAACATTATTCCATCTAGAAGGGAGCTTGTAGTTCAAAGACATAAATGAAAATGTTATGTGAAAGTTTTGGAACATACATGCATTGGAAATGCTTGGATGATGTTGGAAAATATTCAGGCATGAGCAGTGTATTCTTTCCTGTTTACTTGTTTGGGATGTCAGAGCAGCAAAGAGGTATTTTAATGTCTGGAAGTTCTGAATGCAGAATAGCTTTTTCTTCTGTTTCTCCTGCTTGTTGAAGTATTATTTTCATTGGCAGAACATAAAAAATTTTTCCATAGCTGCCTCTAAGGTATAACTGAAAAAGAAACCTCTGTGTGAGTGGGTGCTTCAGATCTGGAGTGGTTTTCTGGAAAGATGTTTTAGGACCTGCGTTTGACGTCATCCATCTTTGTGTGTCACACTTGAGAATGTTACCTCTTGGTGTCAGCTTCAGGTACTTACCTGTTTCTGCAAGGATTACCTGAGCTTGACCTCTGGGGAAAAGTGTGCAAGTATATTCTTGGTTCCAGTTCCATTAGGCAAACATAGGGAACTTCAATGTCTTTGTATTTTGCTTTCTTCTCTTCCCCTTGGCCAAGGCAGACTATATGTAATATCCCTCTTAGCAGTGCTTTGGCTGCTCTCATATGGGGGTTCAGATGTTTTCTCTTGTGTCATTAATATGACAGCCTAAACTCTGCTTTTGTAATATTCTAAATAATAAGTGAGAAAATAAAATTCTTTATTCTAGGCAGCAGGTACTGGTTTTGAATAGGTGTATAGCTGTAGGGTGTTCTTTTGATATTCAAAGTCTATTATCTTTTGTTTAAGAGGGTCAGATATAGTTTCTTATTGCTGGATTGTGCTCACCTGAAATTTTGAGTGTGTTACATTATAACATTTTACAGGTTCTACATTATAACAAGAGTTTTTTAGTCCCTCCCTTTTGTTGGAAAAGGATTTTTTTTACAGCTGGATATTGGTGTGTCCACAGTGAGTTGCCTATGCTGCTATTTCTTACCTGCAAGCCTGGCAGAACTGGATGGCACTTGGATACATTTAAGAATTGACTCCCCCAAATCTCGTACCTTTAATTTATAGCAATTTTCCTGCTCTTAAGTTCTAAATACTGTACTAATCACACGCTGTAGCTTTTTTCTAATTTAGTTTAGATACCTTATTTGCTTCTTCCTTGTCATTAGGCTTTGTCTGCCCTGTGTACTGTGTATTTGAAATTCAGGAATCAATTTAGTATTTTCAATTTTCTACCTTTTTCAGCAATGGAGTCTAATAGGATTGGAGAGAGGTCAAGTTTTTTCCACATCAGAATTAGTGTTGGAAGTGATGCAAAGAGCTCATCTTCAAGTCAGGGTCAGTTACACTTACCCACTCAGAAACAGAGTACTGTACACCATTTTCAAACACCTTCAACGTGGAGATTTAACAGTCTACTTATGAAATTTCTCTTGCTGCATGCTGTCTTTGATGATGATTTTTTTCGCTAGTGTTTAGCCTGTATCATCTTTGTCACTGGGGTGGTATCTGTTGTACTATTCATTATGAATATGGCAAAGAGATTTCTTAAAAAATGTAGGGAAAGACAGTGTTTATTTAGGTGCTGTCCTTCTCCAACCATTTATTTTCTCAAGCTGAATATCTCAAATCCTTTTAAATTTTATAAAAGTAAAACAAACCAAAGCAACCTTTACTTTCCCCTCCCAAACGATCTATCAAGTCAGTCGCAGGTTTCTTGATGAGATATGCAAAACCAGGTCCAGTAATCCTACAGATGAATTCCTTAAGCAGCTCTGGAGTCTGTACATACCGTGTGTGTATATATAGTGGAATGTTTGCACTTTTGAGCAGAATATTGAATGAGGTTCCTCATCTGACTCACAAGAGCC
Organism: Corvus moneduloides; assembly: GCF_009650955.1. Taxonomy (NCBI): domain Eukaryota; kingdom Metazoa; phylum Chordata; class Aves; order Passeriformes; family Corvidae; genus Corvus; species Corvus moneduloides. The sequence goes on along the minus strand of NC_045478.1, from coordinate 85,177,325 downwards.
TCTCCTACAAAACTGCTGTCTAGCTGATTTTGTTCCATCCTGTAATAGGGCTTTTAATTATTTCTTTCTAGGCATAGTAACTTTAATTTGTCTCTATTCAATTGCATTCTATTGTTTCAAAGTTGAGGCAAAATTTTATAACTAAAATCTCCAAGAGTAGTGTAAATGGGAGTGTCTCCAAGAGTAGTGTGTTAGTGAGGTTTTGGGATAGCTTTCTTGACATTTTTCAAGTGTTCTGAACTTGCACGTTTAGAGCTAACCAGTGACAAGAGAAGGAGAAGACTATGAATTGGTTAATGCATCGTTCCCTGTGGTATGGCTTTGTTTTCTAATTCTTCTTAACTAATTGGATATTTTCAACTATGTCACTGTATTGTGATTTGCTAAATGACAATGGTGTCACTCTTTCCAAACTCCTTCTATAGTGCAGAAACATCTCACCAGATTGGCTTTGACTGCAGTGACCTTAGTCTCTGGCATGCTGTGTAGCTTTTTCCAGTACTGCTTTCCTGGAACCAGGAACTGTTTTGCCAGAAGGAAGGCTGTGATTTATTTGAATGAATTTATTATTCTTATGTTGTGTTTGTCTTGCCCACCAGGTTCTTGAATCCATGCAAATTGCAGGTTTTAAATTAACAATGTTTTGATTGTGTTACCTGTTTTTTGAGGGAAGTATAATGATGCTAGTTTCCAATTTGTCTCTTTTGTGATAACTGAGTAAGTCAGTGTCAGCTTTCATATCTTCTTGGTAGTGCAACAGAAGCATTTATTGCTTCTGTCAAAGTGATGCAAGCGCAGAAACCTTTGGATAAACTGCTACTTGAGATGTTTGCTCCCTGGCTAGAATTAGAAAGCACTGGACGAGTCACTCTTTGAGCCTGGTGCTGCAAACAATAGTAGTAACACCAAAAAGAAATGAAGCATTGACTTTTGCGCAGATTTTTTTCACTTGCACTTGACTATTGGAACTACGGTATCATTGAAGCAAATAATGAAGCATGCATCCTGAGAAAGTCATCTTTGGATGTTCCGTGAGAGGAAATGCCTCCTTTGTGATACAGAGGCAGAACCATCTACAGCGTTTTGGAAAAGTGCATACGGAGAGGCTAATACTGTACAAGTGAAGTTCATGGTAAACTTCTTTACAGAACCTTTATAAAAATGAGGAAGTGAGATCTCAAGTTTAGCACAGACTTTTTCTTGGAAAAGTGCTGGAATCTTTCAGGGATTCAGGGATTATGACTCTTCTCTTGTATGGAAAAATTGGTAAGGATCTTTTTGCTCCTGAGCAGTAAACAAAGTGATAAACAAAGTGAGGTTTGACTTACTACCAAATGAAGCTGTCAAGGTCTGTGTTTTCTAATGTGTCTCTAATTCTCTTTGAAGTCTGAGGAAAATTGCTTATTTATGAGCTGTTTAATTTCAAGGAAACTCATAAGTGTTATTTGCTAGAACTATTTTTTCCCGCCTCCACTTCTGAGGTCTCCTTGGGACGTACTGTTCTACACCAAGGGTGTGTGGGTTGAGGCTGAGAGAGGGGAGGTACAGGCTTCTTAGTGGATCTCAATTAGAAAAGACCCACCAAGAAATGGCTTAATAAAATAGCTGTTTTACAAAGATAGAATAAAAAGATAAATACAGATAATGAGAAAATCTCCCATCCCTTCAGATCCTGGGAACGCTACTTTTGTACAACATTACCCTGACCTGGGGTGGATTTTCCCACAGCACAATGCATTGATCCTGTCCACAGAGTTGTTCTGACTGTTTTGTTCATTTAAGCTATTATATTCCTCTTGTTACTCTGTCTTCATTAAAGAATGAGTTTGTTAAGCCATTTGTTGTCAGGCCTTTCTTAGTGAAATATCAAAAAAAACCCAAACTGTACGAGTTCTCTCTGTTCCTCAGATCTTTTCTCTGTGCCTCACACACTCTGCCTCCCCGTGCCTCTCTATCACTCTCTGTTTCACTCTCTTCACCCCTCACAGTGCTGGACATATATGTTTTATCTTGGAGTTTTATTACATTTTTATTCTCAAGTTTTTTTGTTTTGAATCACCTGGATATTTTGCATAACAGGGTTTGTCATCATGTTAGTCAGATGCTGAAGGTCAGTCTAATAATGTTTCAGAAAAATCACATAAGGCCTATGCTTGGATTTGCCTCTGGATTTGAATCCTACTGATTTGACTTTTTGTAACTTCTGAAGCTGGTAACAGCTCTTCTCATCCCACCCCCCCACCCCCCCTCCCCAACCTTATGTAAAGTTAAACATTCCTTCTCATTGACTTAGAGCCCAAGTCGAAGGAGGAGCGGCTGAGAGAGCTGGGGTTAATTAGTCTGGAGAAAAGGAGGCTCAGGGATACCCTTATCCTTCTGGACAACCAACTGAGAGAAGAAGATTGTAGTGAGGTGTGGGTTGGCCTCTTCTCTGAAATAACAAGTGGCAGGATGAGAGGAAATGGCCTCAAGTTGCTCCAGGGGAGATTTGATCTTAGGAGAAATGTTTTCACAGAAAGGGTTGCCAAACACTGGAACAGGCTGCTCAGGGCAGTAGAGGAGTCACTATATCTGGAGGTATTTAAAAGATGTGCAGATGTGTCATTCAGAGACCTGGTTTAGTGGTGGACTTGGCAGTGCTGGGTTAATGGCTGGACTTGATGATCTTAGCAGTCTTTGGTTCTATGACGTCTCTGTAAATGATACTGATCTATGAGTTGATCTGTGCATATCTGTAGTGGTGAATAATGGGCAACCTCCTTGAATGATTTTAAGCTTCCATCAATACATTGTGTCCACTGAAAATTTTGGACTTTGCTCTTTTGTCTGTTTACCTGATCAGTGTTTTAATTCTAAGTTTGATGAAATAATGCGGAGAGCTCCTTAGTTAGGAGAATTCAGAGAAATTAGTTTAATTTTCAATTTTGAGATGCTGAATTTTAAAAGGGAATTTATGCACTCTGTACAGATGAGGTAGTGTAGGCCTTCACTTGACATGATGGAATATTTTCTGTTATAAGCATAATTTGGATTATTGGAAGTGTCATAATGATTATGATTTTTAGTTTCTATTGAGATTTCTTTTGTTAATTGCCTTTTAAAACCCATCCCCCCAAATATTTTTTACCTTTGATACCATTCGCAACTGCAGTATTTTTGTAGTTCTGTTTTGCATTTGCCCTGAAAAAAAAATAGTAGTAGTAAAGCAAAATAAGTATTCCTGTACAATTTTACTGGTTTCAGGTCCTGCATAAATACTGTCATAATTGCATAGCAGTTCAAGTGCAAGCCTGTCTTGTGAGTTGAATTTAGCTGTATGCCCATCTAAACTTTCTTCTTTTGTTGTCTCTGATGATTTTAGGTGGAGAACTTCATTTCCTTCAGATTGGAGGGACCTGCGATGACATAGATGAAGCTGATATACTTGTAGATGGATCCCTTTCAAAAAGTGTAGAACAGTCATCAGAAGGCACCAAGCCCTTATCTAACCCTTCTAGTCCAGGCATTACAGGTAAATTACGCACATGTACATGTATCCTGAGTAAAAATACTTTGGTCATTTTTGAAAGTTGCATATGAACATGATTTTCAGTTATTTAATAGCCTGCTGCTTTATAATTTTTTTGCTGCCCAAAGTTAGAGTTCTGTAATTGCTATATATCTGTCACTGGGTGTGTACAAGCATAACAGTTCCTGATTTAAAAATACCCCAAACAAACCACTTTGACTTTCTTCAGTCTCTACGTGTGATTTTAAGTGTGGCAGATTGTATTTGTCTGACCCCGATTTTATTCCACAGGAGTCAGTCAAAAGAAGGAAAAAATGTTTTTTATCATAAGTTTATTTGTAAGCAGCATTACAGCGGTTGCTTTGAGGACTGAATTTCTCCTGCTCCTCCTCTTTTTCACCAAAGAAGCCATTGTTGAAGTTTGAAAATCACGAGAAAATAAACTGGTTTACATATGTGAGGGGAAGAAAGTCTATGGCTTTCTTCACCTTTCTTTTGCTAAGTAAAGCAAAAAAAAAAAATAGATGTCAAGGACATAGATGTGTTTCAATGGATGCATTCCCTGTATAGTAGGTTATCAGCAAATTTAAGTGACTTCCAAGCAAATGGTAACTCTGACAGTCCTGATGAGTCAAGTAGATGATAATTACTGTTTAAATTCTGCCAGTACTATAAAGGGGAATTATTTTCCTTTTTTCATCTCATTCCCATCCAGCCTTCAGTATAGGCTTGAATATGACTTACTGGAATAAGAAATTGATTTATTTATGTATAGACTTCAAAGTAGCTGTATCTTCAGATTGTCCACAAGCTGCAGGTCCTCCTTTAAGTAGTCATATAATTCAGACGTTGTGGTATTACTTGATGTTGTTCTGTAGCAGTTTCCAGAGAGTTGTTAGATACAAAGTAATGATCAGATAAACTGAATACTGTTTTTCTGTGGCATCAAGCTGAGCCACTAAAAGCTCTGAGAGAAGGTTAGCGGTCGTAAGGAACCAGTGCTGAAATGAGGGGTCTGAGTGGGAATTGTTGAAACTAAATGGTGGTTAAAGAACTCTTCATCTGAACTATCCAGGTTAAGGAGAGTAAAGTCAGTAATACGGGACTCTTAGCATATATGAGAATGATTGTTAGGACTGTGCAAACATCTTCAGTAATGGGTCGTGATCAGCCTTTGCCCTCAGCATTTATAATATCAGTGTTGCTTCTCTTTTGGTTTTATGTATTAAACAACAGAAAAAACCATTTTCTTCCACTTCTGTCTTAGCATGTTTTTTAGACAGAGACACAGCTCAAGAGAAAGGTTTCTGTTTGGGGAAATGAACTCGTACAACAAGCAGAACCTTTTGCTCATATATATTATTACTTTATATTGTAGGCTTTACGTGTTTATTTTTCTGCACTGTTTGCATTCTAGAATGCATTTCTTGAATGTAATTTTCTAGCCTCAGTTTGTGACTTGGATGCGTTTTAAATTTTATGGCTTTAACAGAAAATAAGTTAATCTTACAGCAATCTTAGATTACTGTTTCCTTTTAAGGAGCAGAGGGTTTTTTGTGGTGAAGTAATCTAAAATAATGCTTCTTTTCAAAGTGAATTAAAAAAGGATATTAGTCTTCCTGACTGGTTTAAAACCTGTTTTCAAGTTTGCTGTTAGAACTTCGTCTTGTTATAACACTCTGTTAGAATAAATTTAAAGTCTTGTAATTTTTAAAAGAAGCCAAGTATACCTGACAGCAGTGGAAAGTTAAATCCTTCATTTTTCAGTTTTAGGCGTTGATTACATGTATGTGGTTGCTCTGAATACTTTGAATTTGGCTTTGTTTCTGTTGAAGGAGGAAGGAGAATGAAGCAGAAAAATCCAGTCTGATCAAAGATAGGCTTGTTGTTCAGTTTGAGCAATGATCTCACTTCTCATTGCAGTGTCATCCAGCTAATGAGGTTCACATTTGGCAGTTAAAAAAGTGGAGGTCTTTGCTGTATTATTGAAATTCAATTTCTAAAGCATTTCTAATTTCTTTGGCATTTTCCTGCCTCCTAGACTGAAAAGTAGAAATTATTACCATTTCAGTGAGAGTGAATTTATTACCTGTCCAAGTATCTCACCTCAAGCTCGACCTGGATTGCTTTTCAAGATGCTCTCTAGGTTCAGGCTTCACAGGGAGGGTGGTATTTGTGTTTGTGTATTATAATCTCCCCACCCTGGGTGGTGACAGTAGTAGTCAGGTAACAAACTTTCTCCTTTTAAAAACCATGATTTCTTTACAAGTAAAGGCTTTTCCTTCAAAATGCATTTTTAAGAGAAAATGCTCAAAATACTAGAAAATATACATATTGTGCATATCTTATTTTCCCTCAGGTTTGGTTGGTTGGGGTTTTTTGTTTGGATGGTTGGGTTTTGTTTGGGGTTTTTTGTTTTGGTTTAGGTTTTTTTATTTGGTTGGTTTTGGTTTGGTTTGGGTTTTTTTGATTGGTTTGGGGTTTTGTATGTCTAAGGAAATCTGATTATTTTTGGTTTCTTTTTGGTTCCTTTAGGTATTTGGCTTCCTGGGATATTTTAGTTTTCAATACTTCAATTAATATCCTTGTTTCCTTGGTACAAGGCCTAAATATAAAGACAAGAAGACAAAATAATTGTCTCGGCTCAGTGTCTTTTAAGAGCTTTACATAAAGCATGTTTGTTTTTCACTTACCCCTCTTTTAAACTGAATTGGGAACCTTCCACAGCATTGTAGTAATCCATCCTAAAACACATCTCTATTGATAATCAGGGGCCAAAGTAATGTTTTAAGCAGTGATAAAAATGCATAGTAATTCTGTATGTCTGTTTTTGTGACATATAAAACTTTTTTTTATCTGAGTCAATAGGGATATTAAAAAAATGTTTAATCAGCTTTGAATCTTCAAAGTATAATTACTAATTAATATAATTACTAATTACTGGCTAATTACTTATTCCTGATGCCTCCGTTGAATACCAGACAGTATGCTCAGACATCTCAGTACTTAGAAAATTTATTCCAAGTGAACTGCCTTCAAAGGATACTGGCTTCAAGGCTGGGATGTTTGGTTGCTTGTGTTTGGGGTTTTTTGTGGTTGTTTTTTGTTGTTGTTTGTTTAGGGTGCTGCTTTTTTGGGGGGAGGGAGTTTTTTATTATTCTTTTCTTAACTAAAAAACCTCCATATGACTTACAGTTCATTTTGCTTATAGCAGTTCTGATATATTTCAAACTTTTTAAAAGGATGTTGTAGAAAAAATACCTATGCAGTGATGAATGCATGTGCTGTAATTACTCAGGAGTTGATCTTTTGGTGGACCAGCCATTCTCCCTTGAAACACTGACGTCCCTGGTGGAACTGACCCGTTTTGAAACCTTGACACCACGGTTTTCAGCCACTGTCCCTCCCTGTTGGGTGGAAGTCCAGCAGGAGCAGCAGCAAAGGCGGCACCCTCAGCATCTGCACCAGCAGCACCACGGGGATGCAGCTCAGCACACTCGGACTTGGAAGCTGCAGACAGACAGGTACGTAGGGCAGCAGCGCACAAGGAATCGTGTGCATTGCTTAACTAGTTTGTGTAGCTGTACAACCACAGATCTCATGCAATTTAATTGTTTTCAACTAGTGTGCAAGTTTAAGAGCATGTGTTTTCAAAGATGATAATCCTCATTTGGTAGTTTGCATTATAGGTGTTTGTGAGATTGCCAGAGGCATTTTAGTGGACCTGGAAACAAATTGAAAAGTCAGGTTTTGAATTTTATTTGCCAAATGTGGTTATTACATTACATAATTAGACAAGCACATTTTCCAGAATTAGAGATATTCTTGATAGTTTCTATAAAAGTCTGATTCACCTTTCTTAGGTATACACACATTTTGAGCACATTATTTAATCCGAAAATGCAAACTGTGAGTGCCAGTGTGACTAATTAATTGTCTTAAATGAAATGGTATTGTAATTTACTTCAAAATATGAAGGTAGAATCTGGATTTATGTCTATTCAAGTTAAATCTTTATATAGGAGATATTTAAGCCACTCCAGAGCCCTAGTAGTACTAAAGTTTAGGCAGTATTTTCATTGAAATGAAGTTCACCAACATGCTGTGTGTAGCAATACTTAGTTTTTTACACATGACATGAGAACTTGGAATTCCTCTGGGCTCCTAAATACAAGTACAGCAGTGTTGCAGTCTCCTTGAAGAATTGCTTAAAACCTACATGAAGTAGCTTTGTGCAGCTTTTTGTGAAAAATGCTTGGAGAAACAAAATGTAAATAGAAGTTTCTTTGGTTTATTAAGGGATGTGAATAAAGACACTACAGGATCTTTTGGGTCAGACTGCTACACATCTGTTCCACTGATGTGTAACATTTGGATTGTCATGTAGACTCAGAATAGCCATAGATTGAAAACAAGGAAATGGCCAGAGGTCCTAGGGGAGCTAGAGGTCATGTGTGGGGCAAAAAAAGCATGTCCTATAAACAACTGAAAGATAGCAAGTGACAATGAAGCATTCCAGGTGGGAAAACACATAATAGATGCAGGCATCTCCTGGGCTGACACATAACAGGAGCTGAACTAAATAAATGTTCATAAGCTATGGTTAAAAACTTGCAATATATTATAGGCTTTAAAACCTTTATTTATCTTGTGGTTTTGCTTTGTGTAAGTCAAATATTCTGTATGTAGCAAGGGGAAGGGAGGTGGTTCCTTGCAAGATAACTTCCAGTTGATTATCCAGGTGTGTTCAGCAACAGTTGAAAAGTAACGAGCTATCAATATGAAGTTATAAGGAAGCAAGCAGTGAAGGTAATAGCAGTTAATTGTAAGGGGATAAGTGGAAAATTAGCTTATGAATATAGTTTCATTAGAGGAAAAGAAGTATGCCTGCTGCTAAGTAAAACACGGTTGTAAAGGGGAAAAGTTAAAAGTTTTGGTTTAGTACTGGAAATCTTTGACAGCTGCTATGTGACTCATGATGAAAATTATTAAATTACAGTCCCTTTGTTCTTAGGGTAGAATCTTAAGATTGAAAGCCATGTTAGCTCTTAATTAAAAGTTATCTGGGAAGAAACTTTTTGATTTCTGGATTATTTTTTGGTTGTTACTATGAGGTTCCTTTTATCTTCTTTTTGCGTGCCTCATACTGATACCTATCACCATGTGGGATTACAGTGTTAGATGGATGAGTAATGCAATTTGATATGGTAATTCTTTTGTTTCTCAAATAGAAAGAGATAATCTTGTAACTGTATTTTAGAAAATGGCATTATATTGCAATCCTAGTTTGTTATTTTAAAAAGACTGTTCAACAAAGAAAACAGAAAAGCAGAGTCTGGTTTACCTTGTGAATTATCTAAATATCAGTATTGTACCCTCAGCAGTAATTTAACTGAAATGTTAAATGAGGTTAATTCTTTTTAAAGAGAGATACATGAATTCCTAATATGCATGGATAAAGCAGTGATATCTGAGTTTCCTGGCTTTTTCTCAAATTTATGTAGCATGTATTCATCTTATGGAGACATATTTTAAAATATAGGAAAGAAGGAAGAGCTAGATACTAATGTTCTTTCCAGTGTTTAACCTCTGGAAATGTCTTTGCAGTTCAAAGTTCAGTTGCATTGGAAGATCAGATGGTGAGATGTTCTAGAGAAGGAATGAATAAGTGTGTTGAAAAATATCTTGTGGTTGAGAATGACGCTATATTGGCGTTTGGAACACAGTATGGATTGTATGTTCTTCTTTAGAGAGATGCTATAGATTTAGGTGGGTTTCAAAGGTAGAAGAGTTCCTAAAAGACTTTGCATTAGATTATCAGAGAAAAGTGATATTTAGGATAGATACGCTGAGATACTGAGAAAATAATAAGGAAGTAATTTGTTTGCTACTTTGGAACTTTACACATGAATAAAGGATGTACTTAAGCAAACCTATGAGATACTAAAAAAAAAAATCTTGAAAGGGAAGTCTTAACTAATCAGAGAACTAGATTGTGAAGTTTATTGTCAGAGGTATAAGAAAATCTCTTTACTGCTGGGTTAATATGAGACCTTAATGGAGATTGTTTATTCCATCCATACCTATTGAGCATCTGCTGCTCAATTCTGTCTAAAATTGATTTCTGGGGTAGACAAGTAACAGTTGTAATTCGCTATGGCTGTGTGCATTGTGTGCAACACACAGACTATAAAAGACTGCTGCAGACAAAGTGGTTTATTATTCATTTCTGGGTTTGTACCAGATCTTTAACTAAAACTGGATGAGCAGAATATTACTTTGTCTTTCAGAAGTCTGGCTCCTTTGAGTGTCTTATTTAGTCCATGCTTTGCATGACATGAAATACCACCCCCAAACTTTTCTCTGTTTGGCACTGGATTATGCGTACTCCAAGCTAGAGGAAAGGCATGAGTGATTCTAAGTATTTAGTATTACAGTTGCTAACAGAGGTTTAGGGTTTTTTTTTCCCCAGAGCAATGGGATACATTTTCATTATATTTTATTTGTTTGTGTTCTTTGTACAGTTAGCTGAAAATTCTTCACTGTTACTTCTTGAATCATAACCACAAATTCTCTTCTGTCCATCTTTCACTTCTGTCCATCGTTCCTCCCAAAATCTCTGCTTTTCTGTGTTGCTTGCTCTGGAAAGCTGGCATGCCAATTCATTACTTGTACCTGAAATCTCTTTTAAGTCTATTACATGTGCCTGAAGGAGATCTGGCCTTCAGGGATATTACTGTAAAGAAATAAATACATTTGCACCATTCCTTAATCTATTTTAAAATGGTTTTCTGCACAATACTCAGTGTGTAGCATGCTATTGGAGTTAAAATATTTATTTGTGAATTAGGTGTTAGAAAGACGTTTCAAAAATATTTATAGCAGCATACTCAGTTTCTTAGTGTTCTCAGTTATACAACTAAATAAGTATATCAAAGTAACATTTAAAAAAAATATTTACTGCCAAATGAAGGAGATCAAGAAGTTCAATTATTTAAAAAAAAGTGTACAAGCAGAACAGTTGACACATTGTTAGTTTTATTTTCATTGCTCTTTCGTTTGAACAATTTTTTGCAAACCCTAGTGTATCAAACTATGGAACGGATCATTGAGGGGTACTTGTCTCAAGTTTACACTTTCAGTGTAAAACCAAACTTGTCTTCAAAACTAAAATGTGACTTACTAAAAGGAAGCTGCACCCTTTTGCCCAGCACAGGCTTCTGAATGTGCGTCTGGTAAGAAGCATGTTTCATCCTGTATGAATTATCAAACGTGCTTTAAAAGTAATTTCAAAATAGTATTTTGAGTCTCCTGTATGTTGATTTTGTACCACTTTCTCAAACACTTACGCAACGCATTGGTAAGTGTTAAACAATGGATAAGGGCAACTTAAGGGAGATTACAAGGTAGGTACTTCCAATCATGCTTCACTAATCGATCCTCTTTTAGTGTTGTGTTTGCTTTTTTATTCTCATACCTTTTTTTCATGGAAACAAGTAGCTGGTATTTATAGTAATAAGAAAACCATACTGTCATGAAGGTAATAGGGAATCTTTCCACTGCTGCTTTTATCTGAACACTGTTTCACCCTGCCATATCAATTGGCTTTTTAACATCTTCACAAAATTAATATGGTTAGCTTGAAAGCTTGAAAGCTTTAAAATTTGAAAGACTTCTACTTCAGAAATCCATGCAGATGTCAAGTAAGACAAAATAAGTTTTTCTTCTTGTTAAAGACAGTGTGCATAGATGCAGAATGGACTGTGTGATGCTGCCTGCATGATCTGAATTTTCTCCTGACCCTGGGTCATTGTCTTATTTTATTTCCTGACAGCAACAGCTGGGATGAGCATGTCTTTGAACTGGTTTTACCAAAAGCTTGTATGGTTGGACATGTGGACTTCAAATTTGTTTTGAATTCAAACATCACAAACATCCCTCAGATTCAAGTGACTTTACTGAAAAATAAAGCTCCAGGCTTAGGAAAAGTCAATGGTAAGAAAAAAACTTAAGATATCTTTCAGAACATTATTTCTTTTCTCAAACTCATTATACTCTGTAATGTATATCAGAAAAATTGCTTGTAATTGTGTAAGAATTTCACTTTTACTGCTTTATTCTGTTTCTTAGTATCATGGGCTCTTTTCTCTTATCATGCTTGAATGTAAATTGTGGAGGCAAACTGGGTAAACAGTTCCAAAATCTTGACATTTACACAAGTGAAAGTACATAGCTCAGAAAGACTGAACTCAATTATAATTCTGTACTGCATGAATCCTACAGTCATTAAAAATAAGTTGTCAATTGTAAATCATCCTAGAGATTGATTAAACAAATGGTGCTCTTTTAGTTCTTGACATAGTAAAAAAAAATTATAATAAATTATTCTAAGTCACAGAAGGAAATTATTTGCCAGTGAGAAAATAGCAAAGCTTTTCTTGATGGCAGTAAGAAAATCCCTGGCTTCCTTGGGAATTCTCTCATCATTTGGCTCATTAACTAAACTATGTGAAAGCTGCAGTATAATTTCACCTTTTGTTCCTTGCCGCTTTGACTGAGTAGACCAAAGTTAGGAATGCTCTTGCCTTGCAAGACTCCTAACTGGACTCTGCATCTTACTAGCTCTCAGGGAACCTGTGAGGGGGTAGCATAAATTGAAAAGTCATTTCTTTGATGTGGAAGTGCCTCTATTGGGATTTTCCTGTGGTGAGAGTGTTCGTTTCATATCCTGCTGCCTTGTCTGCTGGGAGTGGAAGGTATTACATGCAGCACCTCCTTTTATTGAGGCATTAATTGGTTATCTTTAACTGGCCACCTCTGTTTCAAAAGCTTCTGAGAATTGACTATTTCAGAGAAATCTTGCTGTCAGATATTAAATTGGTTGCTGGATATAAAATGTGTTGAGGAGAACAGCAAGCATGATCATAAAAGCCCTTTTCCCTCCTGCTTTTCCTATTTTTTCTTAATTGCTAAGTAAGACCATCCCACTTACACAGGAGTAACAGCTGTAAATTTCAAAAAGGAATATAGGCATTTTAAACATCATTGACATGCTTTCATAAAACTTCACTGTAGCATCCCCCAGTGTTTAACAGCAAAAGTCGTGTGCTGGAGATGCTCCTTTAAATAATGTAAACTGGTTGTTACCCAAGAACAAAATACGCTAGCATATTAATATTCTTTGAGGAAAGCCTGTTCTTTTACGAATCAAGATGGTTTAGATTTAACAGAAGTGCTAGCTGTGACTGCAGGACAGCAGTCAACAGGTGTTCTTTCAGTTTCTTCATTTTTTTTAATACTTGATGTAAAACCTTAATTTTAACATGTAGGAGAAATATGTTCTATCAAAAAAAAAAAACCAAAAACCACCAGAACGGATTGTCCATGTTTCTCTCCTGAATGGAACCTGCTTTGTTTTCAGCATGATTTCAGTCCATTTGCAGATCTGAATGTCAGAATTAATCAGAAAATCTTCACCTATGGAACAAAACAATAGAAGAAAAGTTAAACTCTTTTCCTTAATGCTTCATTTTCAAACACTTCTGAGCAAACAGTTCCATGAGTTGGTAATTCCTTGGAGACATTTGATTTAGGTGTGAACTAAATTGCCAGAGCTCTCTGTGAATGCTTTTCAGCACAGCATACTGAGCAGAAGACATGACAGAGCTCTTCCTGAAAATGACATTTCACTTCCTTACATGCAATGTACTGGAATTTGCTTTTTTCTGTTACAGACAGGGTAGAGTAAGCATTGAATAGGGGATCAGGCAGTATGGAAGGACTGGGGAATGTGAGAGCACCTGCAAGGCAGCCTTGACAAAGTTTTTTCTTTTTTACTCAATAGGATTGGAGATCCACAACTAACCAACATCTTCTCCAAGTGTAGCTGCATTGCAGTTATTTCCTTCTCTTTTTCAATTTCTTGAGTTTTGGAAAAGGACTTTAGTGACATTTGCCTTTTCTCTATGCACTATTGAATAAAATAATAGGACACTAATGATTTCATTATAAGGGAAGACAAAGCTAGATAATTTATATCTGTGATAGATCTTAACCAAAATGTCCCAATCCTAGGGAGATGTAATATTCAAGATAGTTTGATGGCTCTTGGAAATGTATAAAAACCTCAGACTGGAATTCAATTAACTTCCCTCCCTCCTTTCTCTCCTTCCATGGGGTGAGAAAGGAACTGAAATTTTAAGATAATGAGATGTAGGGAAGATGTGTAGGGCAGAGTTTATTCAGTCATTATTTTGTATGACAGGAGCCCTGGAAACAGTTAAATATGTAGTGTGTAGTAATGGGAAGGCCAGAGGCATAATTCTTCTGGTTGGGAACTAATGGTTTTTTGGTCTGGCAGTTAATTCACTGTATATGCTTCTTGTTAATTTGCTGGCATGTCCTCTTCATCTATAATTCATGTGATCCGTTAAATTGGAAAAAGAACTGTATTTAAGTATTACCAAAATAATGTTTGATGTTCAGCAGGAGCAATCCAGTTATTTTAACTTTAAATTATCAAACTTTAAGTACTGGAATTTAATTGCTTAGGAGTAATCTGTAGTTGATTATCAGGGGAAAAGAATTTGGGCAGTGTTAAAGCAAAACAGGCTCATTACAGGTCATGCGGAAATACTATTTTTTAACTATTTGCTGCAGCTTCAATCCATATGAAAAATATGTCTTTGTGTATTTGTGGGTTTATATTAGAAATATTGCTGTGGGCAGAAAGCTGATAATTTTGCTATGCAAACTACCACTTTTGTTTTTCCTGAGCCTTGAACAGTGTTTGAAATCATGCTAATATTTTTATTTCCAGAAGCAGCAGTAGATAGACAGATCACATTTCCTTTATCTCCAGCTCGTAACATTGAAGTGGAGAGAAATGGAAAACCAGGACTGGTAGAATTCAATGAGGAAATGCAGTATATGGATGTAGAGGAACCACAATGTAAGTTTTATTGATCTTGTTATACTTCAATTAAAATAGGAGCTTGCTTTTTTCTTCTTTTAATGATAAATTTGAATTCCCCTGCAAAAATTTCTCAGACATTAAGATAGACTGATTTTTCAGCTGTATTCAAAGTTATTTCTCTCACTGCACTGTTTGCTGTATGAGTTGAAAGTTTAACAGAAACACAACAAAAATGTGCAAAACTACTAGAGAGGTTTGGTGCTTACAAGCAGATGAATATTTATTTGAATTTAGAAATCAAGTAGATTGATAGGACACCTTTCTAAGTGAAGTTGCTAGCCTGTTTCAGCAGTATTTTACTTTGTTTCTTTGACTAGTTTTAATATAATTTTTCTTTGCATGCCTGGGTTTTGTAGAGATTGCTGCAGTTAACCAAGAAAGCAAGGAGCAGAACATAAAGAAATCATAACTAGGCCACATCACATGGACTGTGCCTGTCTTTATAACTTCTCTTGTTAACTAGTGCTCTTCCACAAAATGTCTTAGACTGTGAAAGGCAGTGAGTGGGTCTGGGTGAGGAGAGCTGCAGGCTAAAATTTGACAGTTGGAGTGATTCAGTCCTAGAGCTATGATTCTTTTGCTTGGTCCTTTCAACAGTCTTACTTCACAGCTTATCTAGAGCATGACTGTAAAGGTCCTTTCCAACCCAAACCATTCTACGATTCTATGACTCCAAGACAGGAGGGGTTACAAAGGATCAGGGGAAGGATCAAATGGGTGATAAAGGAGGTGTTTCATGCTGAGAAAGGAGCAGCAGATGAGTGAATGATAATTTCAGTAATTTGTATATCCCATAGAAGAAACAAAACTGTCTTTGTTTTAAATTTATTTTTAATTTTGTTCTGTTTTAAACAGTATTATCCTGCTTCAGTAACGACCCAGTAAGGGTGTGACTCATATATATTGGTTCTTTATTTAATCAGCTGTGTATTTTGTGGCTTTTGTAAGCCAGTCAACATATATGTTATCCATATAATGCAACTGAAAATGGTTTTAAAAATGCTGTTTACCTTAATTGATTTCACTGGAAAATATCTAAAAGTGAACTTCAAGCCATTTTTTATGTTGAGTTACATGTATTTAGTGGTCAGAGTTTGACATGGTGTATTTTTAATCCATGCAAATGATCAGATTTTGTGACTTACTTACGGCTAATTGAGATCCATATTGCTCATGTTTTTGTAAGGTCTTAGATTGTGTCCATTTCTGGAGGAACACAAAGAAGATATACTTTGTGGTCCAGTATGGCTGGCTACTGGACTTGATCTATCAGGACATGCTGGAATGTTGACACTAACAAGTCCAAAGCTTGTTAAAGGTAAACCCGTTTATTATGCTATTCGCATGAAGTGTGTGTGACTGAAGTGCATCTCATACTTCTGTAGTCAGCCATAGGTTTGTTATTTATTTTTACATTGACAAATTTTGCTGTGTAACACCATAGTGAGTTGCTCTTTCAAACTGATGATCAAGTACTGTAATTTATGTGGTTGTTCTGTTCTGTTTACAACTTGCAATCTGTTTAAACTGTGCAAATTCTTCCCCCTCCCTTGTTGTTCTCCACTTTTAGGCATGGCTGGTGGCAAGTATCGTTCATTTTTAATTCATGTTAAAGCAGTGAATGACAGAGGAACAGAAGAAATCTGCAATGGTGGCATTAGACCAGTGGTTAGAATACCTCCTCTAAAACCTCAAACGAACAAGGGCCATTCTCTTGCTTCATTGTTGGCAAAAGTTGCAGCAGGCAAGGTAATAAATAGCCAAGGAAGATTCATGTGTTAGTTGTAGACTTGGTATGATTCCTGTCATCTGAAAACGAAACAGCTGTTAGCAGAATTAAGATCCATTAAAAGACTACCTTCTAAAGAGGTGACACTGTGTTGACACCTTCAAGAATTAGAGTTCAACATTTCTAAATTGTTTCTTTTGTGCAAATTTAATGGAAAAAGTCTGTTCTGCCACTTTCACATTCTGAACACTTGTTTTTGAAACTTTTGTTTCCTTGAGTATTTTCAGTAGTTGATAGGCCTTATCCTTCTATGAAGATGTGTGTGTGTGTGTGTTTTACTCTTGATCATTGTAGTTGTAAGATGGGATGATATGATGTACATCTTGTGGACATTATTAGAATAGTTAGAGCATAATAGATTACAGAACATGAATAATTTATTGTTCTATATTATAGAATTTAGTGAATAAAAATAGTTAATTTTAGTACAATGCTCAAACTGAGAGATTTTAGTGAACTGCTTGCATTTCACTGAACAATGTATAAGAATAAATCAGAACCAATGTGATTTATGAATGTTATTTTTTCTGAAAATATAAGGAAAAGCCGTCTAGCAAAATTGAAGCCACTACTACTTCAAGAAAATCAGATAATCTGCGAGGCTGCGACTTACTTCAAGAAGTCTCTGTAACAATTCGAAGATTTAAAAAAACTTCAATTTCAAAGGAAAGGTTAGTAGTTGTTTTTTAAATCTGAAGGAATATTAGCTTTAGTTACACTTCTTATAAAAAGCTTAGTTCTCAAAATAGCTCAGGTCAAGCTACTGTTTCAAGTTGTCATTTCATAAGCTTATTTTATATGGAAAATCATGTAAATTGCAAGTTAGAGGGCACTATGCTGTGAAAGTTGTGGTAGAATAACACCATGCATGAAATTATGTGTCAAGTGGGGTTTTTTGCCTGACTTCAAAAGGCAAATGTAAATAAGTTTTCTTGGTAAAACAGATACATTTTTTAAAGGAAGCATCTTCCCTTTCTATTTCCTCATTGCCTTGTTTCTTACAGCAGAAATTAGATTATTTGTCAAAAAAGTTTAGAATCAAATTTAGCTAACAAAGAAGTGGTTGAAGTCTCTAGTTTGGTGCTGCAGACCTAGACGCAAGTAATAGAGTATTTAAAGTGTATTATCATCTGCCACCCTGCAGTGATGGCACTGACTGTAATGGGCATAAAAGAGGTTATCGAGGCTGCAAAGAGGTATGTGCAAAGTTGTAAGAGTGATGTAGATGGTGAAAGTTTGTTAGGTTTAGAAGTTGCTAGACAAGTTAATAGGGGTGAAAAAACTTCATAGAAGCTTACAAGATATATCATAATGTAGGAAGTTCTGTGAGCAGAAAATAGGACACTTGGGAATGTGTGCACAGGAAGTACTGTATATGCTTGTGTAGTGCTTTTCCTTTCATCTAGGATTCTCTTTTATGCTGCTCCTAGGACAGGATACAAAGCTGGAGAGACACTTTATTGGGAGAACGGCCATGTTGGATAATTGTGGTTTTTCTTTCCTTCCCCTCCTCCCTAGAGTTCAACGGTGTGCCATGTTACAGTTTTCAGAGTTCCATGAGAAGCTTCTCACCACTCTTTGCAAGAAGACAGAGGATGGACCGACTACAGAACATGCTCAGAGTCTTGTACTCGACACACTTTGTTGGTTGGCCGGAGTCTATTCAAATGGCCCTGGCAGGTAAGGGAGGAATTGTGTTCAAATTATCATGGCTATTTCTCAGTATCAGTTTGGTTAAAAAAAAAGTTTTATATAATTCTCTAAAGTATGCAACTTGTTTCCACAGCTCGAAGGAGGGAAATGACAGTTTGCTTACTAAAACACGTAAATGTGTCTCTGATATTATACGTGTTTGCTTCTTTGAAGCTGGGCGGAGCATAGCTCACAAATGTGCACGATTTCTTGCACTATGCATCAGGTTAGTGCTAATTATTTGCATATATTTATTTTTGTTTATTTCTGTTTTACATGTATTTGGGGGAATTGCATGCATTCTAAATTGAACATATGTGTTTGTAACTGTTTCATCTTGTGTAAGAGATTTCATCCTTCTTTCTTACTTCATTGTGTCTGGTTTTTTTTGTAGCAATGGAAGGTGTGACCCAAGTCAGCAAGGGTTTGGATCAGTTCTTCTAAAAGCTTTACTTGACAATATGCCTCTTTTGCCTGCTGCTGCCACAGGTGGTATGTATGCAGTGTTGTTGTCATAAAAATACATGGTACATTTGTCATGTTGGACTCTCTTGTGAAATTAGAATGAGGTAATTGTTCGGTTAGTTCAAAACGCTCCTTGGAGTGGTCTGGTCATGAAGTAGACATTTGTAGTTGGTGGATTTTTAAGCAAATAAGCTTGATTAAACCAGAGCATGAAGTCTGACATTTTTGGAAGAGCTTAAGTAAGTTTTGTAAGAATTCTGAAAGGTGTTTAGCAGCAACAGATTCTGTTGACATCAGTTATGGTCAGGGTTGTCTGTTATTTTTTAAAATTAGGAGAGAGCCAGGAAACTTGACTATCCCAATGATGTCCAACTAGCAATCCACTTCTGATTCTCCTACACTAAAAGGAAATTTAAACTAAATTAAATTCCTTCCTTATCTATAGTGCAGTGTAACGGTCTCTTAGCACCTTGTTGAAGCATCTGGAGTGCCAGATGGAATGGGACGATGACTTTACGCTCGTATTTTGGGTGGCAAGGCCTGCTTTTCACACTAGGACATTGTTGAATTGTTTTTAGCTTGGCATCACTGAGGGGTCTTGCAGAAAAATCAGTTTGCATTCCAAAAGGCTTGTTGTACTACCACCTAGGTCAAAACACTTAACACACTGCTACAGAGGGTATGGAATGCACAGGGAGGGAAGGAGGAGGAGGCTGAGATTTGTGTTTCTGTACAGTTACCACCGTGCTGTGCTCCCAGAACTGATTTGTATGGAAGCAGTGCCTCCAGCAAATACAGAGTAAGGAAACAGCAACCAGAACCAGAGGATGAAAGGAGAAAAAGAGCTGGATCTGGAGTATGACTTGGCTCTGATGGGATTGGAACCCCTAGCCAAGCACCTTAATATATCAAGAGCATTTTGATTGCTGTGGGTAAAAGCAATGAAAGAAGTTTACAAAGCTGTCTCTTGGGAACCTTTCTTTCCTTCAATTATGTGTTAGTTGATACGAGAATTAGAAGTACTTGTGGAAACTTACAATTTCAGAATGATTCTTAATTGAAGTCTCTCAAGAGAGGGGAATGGGTAGAATACCTCCTAGTCTGTATTCGGTAACCATTAGATAATTATTTATCACTTCCAATGATTATCCTTCAAAGTATGCTTTCTCAGTGAAAAGTTTATATCATGTTTCACCTGAAATATATATATTTTTTTTTAATGCAGGATCTGTGTATTGGTATTTTGTATTGCTGAACTATGTAAAGGATGAAGATTTGGCAGGATGCAGTACAGCTTGTGCATCATTGCTGACTGCAGTGTCCCGGCAGCTGCAGGATCGCCTAACACCAATGGAGGCGTTACTTCAAACAAGGTACTAAGAATTGTGGTTGTTGTAAACTTAGTAAAAACAAACCTAAGAACTGTCTAATGCCATCCTTTGGTGTTCTGAAAAAGGTTGTGTGCTGTATTTGTTTGAGAAAGGATTAATTTGCTAAAGTTCTGGAAAAAAGTTTTAACATGTACAAAGTTAAAGTTGAATTTAATTGCTATCTCACATTTTGAATCAGCAAATGTGTATGTGGCGTTTGAAGTCTGTGCAATCCTTAAATTAGTATTTATGATGTTTAGTGTAAGGACTAACAAAGCATGTCCTATTTTGACTCTTGGAGGGAATTAAGTGTACTGAATAGTTTCAGTTTGGCATAGTGCTTCACAAAATTATAGTCTTTCAGTAGGCTGACCATACATTTAATGTATTTCTTCTAAAGGCCAGATTCTAAGTGTAGAGACCTGGAGTAATTTACTGGGAATGCAGGTTCTTCTTTTAAATTACATATCAATGTAATTTAGGACCGTGTTGTCGCATCTTTTGCGTATTGAACTGATTGGCCGTTTAACTTTGGATTTACATGACACAGAAAGGAAATTTCTGATGGTTCAGTTTTGTAGCAGTTTCCAAAGCTGCATTATGGTGGTGGAAAAGTGCTGCTGTTTGACAGCTCTTTCAGCTGTGGTTCAGGTGCGAGAGTTTTCCTCAAAGTCAAGCAAGATCAAGGTAGAAGAGGTTTGGTGGAGGTTGGTTCAGAATTTTCAGATAAAATTGAAAAGGTAATAGAAAATGTAGTAAGGAAAGGTGTGGAGGAGGGAGGATATCTGTTTATTTTTGGTTTTGCTTTTAAAGAACTATAGTTCCAAAATACTTCATAAAAACTTAGTCTCAGGTATTACACTTGGATCCTTATCCTGCTGTCTGCTGCATTCCTCTACTTAGTTGTTAATATATTTCACCATCTGTAGTCCTTGCAGTTGCTTAGAAGACATCCCAGCAATAGAAATGGTATCTGGCATAATTGAGAATTTTGAAAAATAGACAAAGTGAATCGAACCAAAGGGAGGAGAAAAATGTGAAAATTACACTTGATATGAGAATGACACCTTTCTGTGGGAATCAAGTTGTTCCTTCATATAAATTGCTTCCAAGTACTTTCTTTAAACAGCATATCTGAAATAGAAGGTTTTCCTCCTTCCCAGTTGACCACTTTTGAATTTGGTACGTGTGACATTTCAGATCACCTTCTGGTGAACACAGCTGTCTGCATGGCAAGGGAAGATTTCTGAAGTGAGCTCATTCTTGGTGTCCTTCAAGCTTAGATTTTCTGAATGATTCTAAATGGTGTTTTACTGATTTTCTTCTTGGAACTAAATTCCTCTTTTAACTCCGTAACCCCATAGGTAGTTTAAGAGTAGCAGCAAATGACTTATTTGATTACAATAGCTCTCTAGCAAGGACTGACTATTCCTTCATTTAATTTACTAGTCTAAACAAAATTTGTGAGCCTTTTCTTCATATGTCTACAGATCAAGAAAATACTGTCATTTTTGAGATTGGTTTTTGGTTTTGGTTTTTTTGTTAAGGAGAAATTAGTAGGCAGCCATAGCTTTACCCTTTTCCCCTTTCCTCTTCCCAAACTGTATTCTGTCTTTTTTGTGTGCATTTGTATTGCAGAGTTTATACTATTGTGTTTTTCCTCTTTGTCATTGGTCCCAGCTGCAATAGCCTAACATCTGGTAATCAGCTAAAAGCAGATGTCTAATTAATGGATCTGCACATTCGTGGGAGAGTAATACTCATTTTGCTGTCATGTGCTGCAATAAATCAAGTAAAACTTGCAAGGATAAGGCCAGTAGGGTGTGTTACATGATTTGCAGGTCAGAAAACAACAAAGAAAGAGATTTCAGATAGGATTTTAGGCTGTCTTAAAAAAAGCAGGTTGGTTTTGTCTCTAGCAAATCTGAGAAAATTTTTCCAGCCTGTTCTTCAAAGTACCAGATTCATGTACTCATGGAATTAAATTATTCTATATATTGTAAGGTGTTACATGGTTTAATTACTGTTATCATTAGTACTTGAACTGTCTCCTGCTCACATCTGATCTGAAAACTGTCTTGCTGCAATTAAAGCCTTTTAGTGCTTGTGTCCTGCCCACGTTGGCACTGGAGAGCAGATTCATTCTAAACAAATTCTGGATATCTGGAGTGTATTTTTATCTTCATTGTATTCTCCAGGTCTGTAGTCATTCTTAAAGCATTTCCTTGAGCCGTTTTCTTTGGTCCTTACCTTCCTCGTGTTGTGATACACGAAATTTGAGACATTATTCCAGTTGAGGGCTCTGATGAATGAAGCAGAAGAGGTATTTCGCATAGTTTATATTCATTACTGCACAGATGAGTAAGGTGATTGATGAGTTTTTACATGACATTCTTGATTTAGTCTTTGTTGTTTTTTTGATGTACCTTCTATATCCTTTTGTGAAAAGGATTGTTAATGAAGCTTAAAACTGTGAACCTGATCATTCCTGCTGAAAAATGGGTAAAAGGCACTCTGCTTGTTGAAATAAATCTGGGTTGGACAGAATAAATTAAACCCCTCTGCAGTATGTTCAAATTCTGATTCTACTCTACAGTGCTCTTGTAGAATTTTTACATTTTATGACCTGCTTACTTAATAAATCAAACTCCTCGTTTAAAACATGTAAGTAATCAGTATTAGTGTTGAGCTGACCTGATTTATTAAATTTTTAAATCTGATGTCTAAAGCAGGCTGTGAAGGTACCCCACTGAATTTTGTCTGAGCAGTTTCGTGTGTTTTAGTAGCCACTTTACAGTAGCATGTTGTCTTGGCTGGCGTTTGAAAAAAGGTCAGGCAGCAAACACATCAGTCCTGTCAGATGTGCAGGATGCACTGATCCTGTCTAATGCATGCTTGTAAAGAGCAACCAAGTCTATCCTGTGTTGTTCTGAGCATAAAGTTATTTTGAATTTTCTGCCTTGTAAGTTATTTTGAATTTGCTTCCCTTGTAAGGGAAATGCAATGTTAAATGGGTTGATCTGTAATTCTCAGATGATCTGTAGCAATTATTGCCCTTTTGTAAGATTGTTCATCATTTTGTGATTATTCCAGTCGTAGTATTTTGTGGTCAAAAGCACTGAGCCCAGCTAATGTGGAAGCATTTTAACATTCATAGAAATCTAGAATCTGTTTTTACCTTGTTGCTTTCATGTAGACATTTACACTTTCATGATTACTGGATCAAAAAAGATGTTTAAATATTTCAGCCTTCTCAACATTACCTGTTGGGGGTTTTTACCTCATCTGGTAAAGAAAAGACAAACTGCTCAGAGGCAGAGGGAAAAGGGGGTGGAAGAACTTGCTGTCCCTGCTGGTGTTTGTGGAAATATTTCAGATTTCTTCTGTCTCTTGCCAAAGTGCAGAGTGTTATGTTTCTCACTTTTATACCTACACAGATGCATTCTTTCTTTCTACTCTGGCTTAGTAATTTGGCCTGATTTCCATTTTTTTCCTCTTTTCAGTTGCTGGTAATAGGTATTGGTAAATACAAAAAAAACCCAACCAAAACAAACACAAACAAAACCACAAACGAACAAAAAACCCCACTGATCTTGATACTACTTTGGAGTTGCCTTCTTCTTGGCTTATAAAAACCCTAATTGGTTTGGGACCACTTTGAGTGATGGTGCTATTTTTTCCCCTCCAGCACTGCCAGAGTAAATGTTACGAGTTTTCTTCTGTTGAGGTATTTATCGCGAGTGTTGATTGGTATGCCTAGCAGCATTTCCTTTTTTAATTCTTACTTCAGCTGGAAGAACAAGCTGAGGTGGAATTTCTTCCGCTGTTTTGGAAAAGTACTGTGTTTTTGTTGACTTCAGGCAAAAGTCTGATTTACCATGTGCAGGTGTGTGTATTGCTGTGGCTCATTGTCTAAGGCTTGTAGTTCTAGTTTCCATGTCTAGTGTGATTGTGTGTCATGTTTCCAGGACAGTATTACATCTTCAAAACTATTTAGTAATGAAGAGTTACTTATTTAGCATTATAAGCTGTTTAAAAATGCCATCTAATAAATTATTTTAATGAAATGTAAGTAAGTGATAATTTCAAAGATGTGTCAAATGAATGAACAGAATAGTTTGGAATATAATAAATCCTGATGGTGAAACACTTGACCTTTTCCTGTAATTTTATATGAATTCTTATTGTGTGAATGGTGCTGTTTGTCCTATTTGCAGATACGGATTATACAGTTCACCTTTTGATCCAGTTCTGTTTGATTTGGAAATATGTGGCTCTTCTTGCAAAAATGTGTACAACAGCAGCATTGGAGTACAGTCAGATGAAATTGATTTGTCTGATGTTCTATCAGGTATGTATGTTTGGCAGTGATTGATTGTGGTAGAACTGGTAGATCTCTATTATACTGTTTTCTTTTCATGATTTTATGCTTTCCAGCCAAGCTGAAGTCCAAGGTGTTCTCTTGCTTATGGTATCTTTTGCATTTCCTGTGGCCTTAGGGCAAGGAGTAAAAGCCTCCTTCTGGAATCTGACATTTTCTTATCCTGTAGAATATCTCAGGGTAGAGATTAGACAGAAAGGCTGCTCGTATTCCCTGGGTCAGTCATCAAGGAATCATCTGTCAGCTCTTTCAGGTAGCTTCCTTGAGGGGTGTGTTACTATTCATTCAGGCTAGCAACACTCACATAGGCAGACAAACCTAAATGGATTTTTCTGAAGTTGGGAAACTGCCCTATGGCGTTCCTCAAATATAAAGGTTTAATGAGGTATTTTTTCTGGTTTAGAGGAGCTAAAATACCTTAAAAGCATTTTTGTGTCTGTCTTCTCAGGTTAATTCATAAGTGAATCTTTAGGCCCTGCAATGTCCTAAAGAACTAGATAATTTTTACCTGTCAGGAAATTCTTTTCATAGCAAGCGTATTCATGAGTCATAGTGATTCCTTTCCTTCTCATGTATGCTGTTGTCTTTCTCCTTCCTATCCCTTCCTCCATACAACTCTGTCAATTTGTTTGGATATTGATTAATAGTCTGGGTTTTATATTAAATTCGTGCATGATCGTAGTTGGTCTGACAGTTTCTTCCTCTTCCTTTGCAGTAGATATATCCAGTATCAATGTATTTTTGCAAGCTAATTTGCTTTCAGTGTAGAAAGAGTAGAGCATCCATCATATATAATTTATTTCTGGAATTAAGAAGATTATACTACGCTTCTGTCACAGTTGACAGTTTGATTTATTAATATATTCTGTTCAGATTTGACAGCATTATCATTTTAAAAATACACTTCCATTTATATTGAGGATATGATAGTGTTAAAATGTTTCTTTTACAACATGAACTAATAAAATATGTGCATTATATTTAGTTGTCCCTTTTGACACTTCATGACTTGAAATTTCACTATCAAGAAAACATTGGCTGACTGTGCAGATACATGTTTCTCTTTCAGGAAATGGGAAAATAAGTAGCTGTGCAGCTGCTGAAGGTAGTTTTACTTCCCTTACTGGACTTCTGGAAGTTGAACCTCTGCACTTCACCTGTGTTTCAACAAGTGATGGAACTAGAATAGAAAGGGACGATGCAAGTACGTTTACTGGTATATACAATTTTTCATTTTTTCTACTTGTCATAGTTCCACAATACATTTTTAATTGAACATAACGGCACTGTTTGACAAATGGATTGCTTGTAGTTTTGCAAGTGTTGAAATGTTTTGTCTGTGGTTTGTTTTTTCTTAAATAACTTCTATATGCTATATAACTATGAAATATATTCTATATAGTTCTTCTATAAATTTCTGTAATTTCTGTATTTCTTGGATCTTAGCAAACAAATTGGATTAAAAATTATTAATTTGAATCAGTTTGTTTCTACTGGAGAGTATAGCGTACAAGCTTGCATCTTTATGTTACAGCCTTTTGTGGTGGAGGAATTCCAGAACTAATTGGTGGCTTTTCTGTAATCCAAGTATTGCATGCATGACCAGTGTGCGTCTATAAACCATATGCTTTGTAGTTCAAGATGATGTTAATTTGTAGCAAGAACTGGATAAAAAGAGATACTTGTCTTGTTTTTACATCACTCTGAACAATTAATAAAGAATTAAAGGTGTGTTTTATAATTTCTACATACATGTTTTGTTTTGCTTTGTTTGTTTGTTTCATGCCAGTGAGTACCTTTGGGGTTACCCCAGCAGTTGGTGGCCTCTCTTCTGGAACGGTTGGGGAAGCCTCGACAGCACTGAGTTCAGCAGCCCAGGTAGCTTTGCAGTCTCTCTCTCATGCAATGGCCTCAGCCGAGCAACAGCTCCAGGTGCTGCAAGAGAAACAGCAGCAGCTTTTGAAGCTTCAGCAACAGGTTGGAGGCTATTTGGCTCTTTTTAGTGCTGTATCTAAACTTCGAAAGCTGAGAAAGTAGTTGCAGAGCTAGTTGCCTTTTTTTTCTCCATAGTGTGTCTGAGGAAGGAACTGCTCAGCACTCTGGTTCAGTCTTCTTAAGCAAAGTGCTGGGAGTGTCTCCCATGCTGCTTTGGTCTTTCAGACTTGTTTTTTGTGTATTTTAAGGGTGGGTTGAGAGTTTGTAATAAAATCTAAGTCTTCATACGTAAATATATCAGTCTGAAATTGAAAAAGCCCACTGAAATGAAAAGCACAGTTGCTGACCCAGGGAAGTACCAGTCATAAAGCCATTGTTATTATGAGCCTTGGCTTCATTGACTCTTACTTTGCTGTTCAGTGGTAGGGTTTTGGTTTGTTTTGATTACTCCATCTAACTACTCATGTTCCTCAGCAAGTAAATCAAATTAAATAGTTTAATAGTTTAATTTTTCAGCTTATAGTTGGTCATTTAACTTGGCAATGTTGAAGGTAGCTTAGGTTTATTAAATCCAGTTATATAATCAAAGCTGAACTTGTGGTTCAATACTACTCCTGTGTTCACAAGTGGTATTATCTGCTACATACACGTGCTTTCATCTTCTCCACAGAAAGCTAAGCTGGAAGCAAAACTGCATCAGACAACAGCAGCAGCGGCAGCAGCAGCATCAGCAGTTGGTCCTGTTCACAACTCTGTGCCTTCCAATACAGTAGCAGCTCCAGGGTTCTTCATTCATCCTTCAGATGTCATTCCACCCACTCCAAAAACAACTCCTCTCTTCATGACTCCACCTTTGACTCCACCTAATGAAGCAGTTTCTGCTGTTATTAATGCAGAGCTTGCTCAGCTTTTTCCTGGTTCAGTCATTGACCCCCCAACAGTTAACCTTGCAGCACATAACAAAAATACAAGCAAGTCTAGAACGGTAATTATTTTCTTTTTTTTTTTTCCTTAGTGAAACAAGATGCTGTAAGCATTACCAGGGTCTTAATTTGTACTTCAATGCTAGTAAATATATGTTTATTTGGGTGAAATGTGATAACTATATCACTAAATTTACACCATCTGAAAAGAACTTAAGAAAGCAAGGTAGTATTGTTATAGTACCTCATAAGGTTTCTCTTTATTGGAGCTAGCTTAACTGTGTAAGGAGTTATTAATCCTTTGAACTTAGTGGTTAATATATTTTGATGGTTCATGCTCACATCTAAATGTAGTGAGGTGTTGTCAAAATGGTATATCTTTAACAGCTCACAGTAAATGCATAGATTTTAATCACTTAATTTTACTGATGTTTTTCCACTCTTCAGAATCCACTTGGATCTGGCCTTGCTCTTGCAATATCTCATGCTTCACATTTTCTTCAACCTCCACCTCATCAGTCAATTATTATAGAGCGAATGCACTCAGGTAAAAGCACAATTCCTGATAATAATTTTGACACATGTTCTAATGAGAAGTGGAATATTTTCTGGGGCTTTAAGTAAGTTGCTTAGCTACAGTCTCTCTTAGCTTTCCAGAGTAAAGATATTTCTCAGTGTGCATTGTGTCATATCTGGGAGTTTAAGACCCAGCATTTGGTGATAGTTGAAAAATCCTGGGGACTTGGGAAATATGTTGGGTCTCTGAACCTGTTCAGAAATAATTCATAAAAAGCAAAACAGCTTCATTTAAGTAGATGCCAAATTTTCTTCTTGAAGTGCTCAAGCTGTAGTAAGAGTTTCTGGGATTGTGCAGCTATTTTTAACTTCAGGTATACAAATATACTTTTTAAACAATGCATAAACCCTTATATACCTTTTAAACAATACATAAACAGTGGCTTTATTGTTTGAGAAGTAATACGTCTTGCTGGTTAGCACACTCTGGTCTTTTAGGCAATCCTGTGTTTTTCTCCCCTAGGAGCAAGAAGATTTGTGACGCTGGATTTTGGAAGACCTATTTTACTGACAGATGTATTGATTCCCACCTGTGGAGATTTGGCTTCTTTGTCCATTGACATCTGGACTTTAGGAGAAGAAGTGGATGGAAGGCGACTGGTAGTGGCTACTGACATTAGCACACATTCACTTATTTTACATGACTTGCTGCCACCCCCAGTTTGCAGGTTTATGAAGGTAAAAGGATCTTTTAAGTTCTTGATGTTTGTTAGTATGTGAATTTTCACTTAAGTTCTCCTTAGACCAAACTTTTGTTGGCTATAAATTTTTAATGTATTTTTGACTTCATGGATTTTTTGCCTGTTTTGATACAATTGTGTTACAATATAGTTGCGCTTTTTTTCAGATCACTGTTATTGGTCGATATGGTAGCACAAATGCCAGAGCGAAAATCCCATTAGGATTTTATTATGGCCATACCTATATCCTACCCTTTGAAAATGAGCTGAAACTAATGCACGATCCCCTCAGAGGAGAAGGTGAAGCAGCAAATCAGCCAGAAATTGATCAACATTTGGCAATGATGGTTGCATTGCAGGAAGACATACAGTGCAGGTTAGCAGGGAAAAAAAGTATATTTGCTAGTTATTTTAATGTAAAACACCGGGATATCATAATGTTACAGATTTTTTTTCTCCCCATTATATTCTTCAGACCAGAAAATACTCTGCTGTTGTAGAGTGGTTGTGAATGCAGTAACAAAGACTACACTGTATTTTTTTTCAGTATCTCTTTTTACAGTGCATTCACAATGGACCAGAAGTTGTCTTCTGGTAGGGTGACTGTCAAATGTATTGCTGTTTGCTAATGTGTATTGAATTGTGGTTTTTTAATATTTCCCTTTAGGTACAATTTGGCCTGTCATCGGTTAGAAATCCTTCTGCAGAGTATTGACCTGCCACCACTCAACAGTGCTAACAATGCCCAGTACTTTTTGAGGAAGCCAGACAAGGCAGTAGAAGAAGACAGCAGAGTATTTTCTGCTTACCAGGACTGCATTCAGCTACAGCTTCAACTCAACTTGGCTCACCATGCTGTTCAGAGACTCAAAGTAGCTTTAGGTGCAAGCAGGAAAACACTGAAGGAACAATCGGATCCAAAAGAGTTGATTCAGATGTCATCCACAGAACAGTTACGCACCATCATTAGATACTTACTGGATACTTTGCTCAGTTTGCTACATTCGTCCAATGGTTAGTACTTTTTGAGGTTTTGATTTTTTTGTCATGTTAGTAGAAACAATTTCCAAGTTTTTGTATTTCTTGACCTGCACTTTCCTACTATAAGGCCTTTAAACTATGTTTAGATATAAAATCATAGGAATGTAGAATGGTGTTTGAGTTTGAAGGGATCTTAAAAATCATCTAGTTCCAACACCCTGCCATGGAGAGTGACACCTTCCACTAGACCAGGCTGCTCCCAGCCACATTTACTGTCATTTTAGTAGCTGATAACAAACATTGTCAAGTTTTACCAGTGGCACCAAGCTGGCCTAACCACTTACTGAAAAGAATAGAAGGTGTCAAGGTCCTTCTCGCTTTTCTGTAGTCCTGGCTGCGTATTCCTTTGTTCAGATAGTCATCTGATCCTTCTGTGGTATGAACCGGTTTGCTGAAGTAACAAAAACTGCCCAGGCAGAATCACCTTGTGGAAGTATCTGTGAGCATTGAAGCCTGTGCAATGCTGAGGATTGATTAAGTAGTTAGAAGTGGACTGAGGAAGCAGAAATTGCTTTTAGAGTGGTGATGGTAGTGAACTCATAAAACCAGTATTTCTGCTCAGCTCACAATTTTCTATTATCCAGTAAAGATTTTTATTTCCTAAGCTTGCCATTGAAAGAAGTCTTGGAGAATTGAAATTGAAAAATCTGAGTAGGAATGGTGGTTTGTGTTTTTTGTTGTTTTTTTGTTTGTTTGTTTTTTGGGTTTTTTTAAACAACAAAAAAAGGCAGAACATTGTTCTATTGATAGACTGTCTTGTGATTTTCTGTGCCAGTTGTACTAAAGCATGATGATGGTTTGCTTTTTGCATTGTGTAGACTCTGGGGGGGTATTTGTATTGATTTGGTTTTGACCAAATGGCCTGGTGGTTGACTTATGTGCAAATTACCATCTCCCCATATGTTCCCTCCTCCTTTACTCCTGTGCCAATTAGTTTAACTGTAGTAGTTTCAAAAACTTACTGCAAACTTCTTCCGATGTTTTCAAGTCTCTTTAAGCAGAGGTGTTCTCTTTCCTTAAAAGGGCACTCAGTTCCTGTGGTTCTGCAGAGTACTTTTCATGCTCAAGCTTGTGAAGAATTATTTAAACACCTGTGTATCAGTGGAACCCCCAAGATACGATTGCATACTGGCCTTCTGCTTGTTCAGCTCTGTGGAGGTGAAAGGTGGTGGGGTCAGTTTCTCTCAAACGTACTGCAGGAATTATACAATTCAGAACAACTTCTCATATTTCCACAAGACAGGTAAGATATAGATTTATATTGATACATTACCTGTGGATCAGTGAAGTAATTCCATTGTTCATAATTTAGCATTGGAATTGACGAAATCGGACTGAAGGGTACTTATCCATGGTTTTCACTGGTTTAAGAAATAGACCATGAAAAGTGCTGCAGATGATAGATGTCCAATTGCAGTTATTTATTGCACCTATTTGGTTCTTACACCACAAAAATTTGCTATTTTTTCTTACTTGGAGAACTTCATATACCTAGCAGGATTGCTCCCCAGTGTCAAAAGTGGCCTTCTCCTTTATCAGGCTTAAGTGTACCCTCACCATAGAGCTGCTCTCCTCTGGCATTTGAAAGTGGGATTGAGACTGGAAGGTACACTATTAGCATTTAATACAAAAGATTGCACTGATATAAGAGCAGGAACGTGTAGAGTTGAGGACTGAATGTTAGATGTATTGATTATTTCAGATTATTGATTGAGGTCTTTAATATTCCAAATCTTAGCATTTTATTTTAATCAAACGTATTTGCTGTTTAGTGGCTTTCTGCCTTCTTTGAACAGCAACATGTGTAGTTTCATATCTTTTTAAAATTAATTCAAAGATATAAAAATACATGGATTTAATTCTCTTTCCCTGCTGTTCAGTAATATATAATAGGAAATAAAATATATGAGATTTTGTTTCAGATGTGGAAGGCTCTGCTGACCTCTTGAGGGTGAAAAAGATGATGTTCACCCTAAAATGCTGCATTAACCTTAAAAACAATAGAATGTGAAATCCACTCTGTTTGCTGGGCCACAGTACTGCTTTCTGTACCAACCTGTCTGTGTCTCAGATGAAAGCCTGGGACAATATTGTTATATAAGGGGTGTTGCAGGATATTACTGAATCTGAAAAAGAGATAAAATCTTAAATATGTAAATTTTATTTTTAGGGTCTTCATGTTGCTTTCTTGCATTGGCCAAAGATCGCTTAGCAACAGTGGTGTTTTAGAAAGTTTACTTAATCTCCTGGATAACCTGCTGTCACCACTGCAACCTCATTTACCTGTGCACAGAAGAACTGAAGGTAGCCCTCTAATTTGGGAAATTATTTTCATATACATTATAAACTAGAAAATGGAGAGATTAACTCACAAATTTTGGTGTATTAAAAGAAGAAACTGCTTGTTTACTATATTTCTAAAACACAGTTGTCTTTTAAAATGTGATGAGTCTTCTTGTTCTTCAGGTGCTAAAAGAGATTCCTCCTCCAACCCCATTAAAACCTGAGAAAAATGTATTTGACTGCTTTTAATTCAGCTAGGAAGCTTTGGCAGAGTGTCTGACATTCAATGTACAGACAGCTCTAGTGAATGACTTTGGAATTTAATGCTTTGGAAAGAAATGCACCTTTCTGCTTATGAGATCCTTTCTAAGTTTCAAGCTTTTGAGGTGAAACACAGATACAAAGACAAGTTTGTTAGGTGTATCTGCACGGTTTCTACAAACTACATGGAGTTTGTTTTTTTGTTCTTGTGGGGCTTTTTGTAATTACAAGGAATTTACATTTTTTTGATCCTAAGAATTTACTGAAATTATATTCTGCGAACTTGATTTTCTTTGAGTGTTCTTTTAACTACCACAAGGTTGAGCAAATTCTTACTTTTGAAAACATCACACCCTAGGCTACTTCATTTGTTATGTACAGATAGCAAAGCATCATAGAGGATACATTGTTTAAAATTCTTAGCCTTGTGAGGTCTTTAGGTGCCAGCTGAGACTCCGTCCTTAGTTTTCCCTCATCTCCTGATGTTAACAGACCTACAGCTGGTGTCAGAAGCTGTCCTATTGCTTCCCAGTGATCTACCATGTACTTTCTCTATTGGGGCCATATCCTGCTGTAGTCTCTACCTAGTTTGAGGCAAACCCAAGCTTACATCTCCTCTACCTCTGTTTGCACTCTCCCCACAGCTTCCAATTCCTTTCATAGCTCTTGCCTTACTAGTTGTCCTCATGGAGGACTTTAGGAAGCAGAAGTAACTGATACTTCAGAGCTTTATTTGCTGGTCTTCCAGCTTCCTTCTTCCTGGACAGTACAGGTGAGTACTAGGGCAATATTATGTGTGGTGGAAGCATCAGGTATGGCAGAAGAAATTCCTATTTGAGAACTATCACACATAACTAAAGGGTCAAAGGGGTGAAAACTTACTGGGGAAAAAGTGAAAAAACAAAGGAAAACCAGAGCAAGAGGTGAGTGTTATGGGTGGAGAGAAGTAGTAAACTTTGAGGCTGAAAGAGGAAAAAAGGAATAAGCGAAAGACACATGGAGGAAGGGAGGGAGGGAGGGAGAGAAGTTGAGAATTCTGATTTTTTTTTTTTTTTGAGAGATAAAAGGAAAAGGAATGGTCTTGTATGAAAAGGTATGTACTCACTCACTCTGCAGCAGGCTCCTTTCTCTTTATTCTGCCAACCAAAAAGGTGTGTAGTGGTCACCAGTGCTGCTCATTTCTGTTCTTGCAATTTAGTCTGTGGTTCCAGTCCAGGTCCTGTTATGGACCTGTTGGGGTCCTTCCTCTGCCTGCTTGGGCTGCTTTCTGTCAGTGTGCGCTCAGGAAACTGGGGTTAACAAGTCAGGCTGCATCCTACTGCTTGGATGTCAGCAACATGTGATTTTGGATGGATTGTTTCTGTGCCTTAGTTTTCTCGTTTGATCTGCATTTAATAATAGTTTGAGTTAATTATAGCATTTTTGAGGCCAGTGCATGAAAAGCACAGTGCAGTTAAATGTGGCTCAGCACAGTGCACTGATATGAAAACGTGTGTGTAACCTCTAGTGCTGATGTCTTTGCTGGATTGACAGTTGTATAGAAGTATGCCATTTGCATAATGACTGTAATTAAGTGGTCGTTATTTGTTGGTTTCTGGTCTTTGTTGAGCTTACTTTGTATGAGTTTACTTCAGAACTGTTCATTTAGATTTGTCCATGTGCACAAAGATTTTTCTTGCATGATGCGCAAGATACGTTTCTTTCCTTTTTGCCTGTACAAAAATATGGCATTTAAATGTGACACTGAAATAGACAATAGCCAGTCATTAGTGCCACCAGCGTGGTTCATCTAGTCTGAAGTCACTCTTGGCTTTCCTGCAACTTATTCAGATAGCTACATGAAAATAAACTAATGAACAAGTGAAAATGGAGGTATTTGTCTGCATGGTTATAACTATCTTATTGAAGCCCTGCTTGATGGAGGAATTTCACACAATAGAATTTGAGACATCTACTTTATGTGCTTTAATGCAAGCAGCTGTCATTATGCATCTGGTATTCAGGAAATTTAGGCATACAATTTTTGACTCTTCACAGTTGAGGTGTAGCTTTTGACTTCGAACTT
Organism: Corvus moneduloides; assembly: GCF_009650955.1. Classification (NCBI taxonomy): domain Eukaryota; kingdom Metazoa; phylum Chordata; class Aves; order Passeriformes; family Corvidae; genus Corvus; species Corvus moneduloides. Next base: position 85,143,381 of record NC_045478.1, on the reverse strand, counting down.
CATGAGAGTAAGAGAACTGACATTTTCCTTTGCACCTAAGTTTTTATACGGATTTCTTCTCTCATTTATGAGTGCTCAGACTCCAACTCTCCTTTTAAAAAACAAAAAGAGGGGAGTGGAATCTTTGTGGCCTAGTGAAATGTGTGACATTTGTTACCTGTTCAGAACTTTATTAAGGCACTCAAATCTGTTTATTTTGAAGGAGTTTTAGATATTCCCATGATCAGTTGGGTTGTAATGCTGGTGTCCAGACTGCTGGATTATGTAGCTACTGTTGAAGATGAAGCAGCCACAGCCAAGAAACCCCTGAATGGAAAAGAAAGGGAACGATTTTTGACAGGTACATCACATCTACTATCAAAACTTGGTTCTATGGGTATTGCTCTGGGAGCTGTTCAAATACCTAAAATGTATTTTCTATTCACTTGAAAAAAGAGATTTTTAAAACGGATTTTGTGGTCTTTTTATTTGCATTCTTGTCTGCTTATTTACATCCCCTTCTCCTTATAAATATGATCTCTTTCATTTTTTCAAATGAAAAATGCAGGATTGATTCTAGTTTGTAAAATGTCTGTGTGTTACCCTGTGACTTTGGGACTTTACAATTGAGAGTGCACCATGTTGAGACACTTTGTATTGTGAGAAAGGGCCGACAGTGTGACTTCATGAATGTTTTGGTATTTGTGTCCACTGTTTTTAAATGTGATTTTTGCCTGGTTTTCATTTATTTCATAATGGTAGTAGTAATAATAATAATATGTAGCATACATTGTTGTTGTTACTATTATCATCATCATTATTATCATTGTTATTATTATTTTGATTAGCTATGGTTTTCTTTCAATATCTTTCCTAAAAATGAAAATAAAGCTTTTATGTTATTAAGCTATTCATTCATCTATTTTTACTTAGGACAGAGTTGCTTGCCTGCTTATATGTTCTAAGAATAATGAAAAAAGATGGTACCACTGCATTTTAAAATCTCACAGAAATATTACTGTGAATGGGGATAGTTGAATAATGCCAAGAGTTAGCTTTTGCTTGTTTCTTTAGTACTTAGTATATGGAGATGCCAACTATTGAAACATAAAGTCTTTTCTCTAGAGTTAAATGAGTTTAATAAGATGGATTAATTTTTTTTTTTTTTAAATTTCCATTAGGAAACCAGTGGAGTTTTATAAATAATAGCCTTCACACTCAGAGTCTGAGCAGATCTACTAAAGGCAACAGTAGCCTCGATAGACTGTATTCCCGAAAGATCAGAAAGCAGCTTGTGCATCATAAACAGGTGACTTCCTGCGCAGTAGTGGCTATTTTCACAGAAGTATGTCTCATTTATAGGACATCCCATTTCTTGAAACAACAGCTTTGGCCTTGGGACTCATTCAGCCTTGCTTTTGCATAGGTCTGGTTCTGTAGCTGAAGGCTGCCTAACTTCTTTGACATTCATCTAAAACCATGGGGCAAGGGATCTGCTGGAAAAACAAATGTTGGAGTGTACTGTTGTACTCTACTGGACAATAAATATAATGTACTTTCTAGATATATCTGAGTACACCTGAGCGCAAGCACCTAAGCTGTGATTTAAAAGTATTTTAAAAGCTCAAGTTACAGTTTGAACTGAAGATTGCTATCATGTGAACATACTGATCCTTTTAACATCTTATTGCTTAAATTTTCATTTATTCCTATTAACATTTTCTTTTAGCAACTTAACTTATTAAAAGCAAAGCAGAAGGCTTTGGTGGAACAGATGGAAAAAGAGAAAATACAAAGCAACAAAGGATCATCATACAAACTTTTAGTAGAACAGGCAAAACTAAAGCAGGCTACTTCAAAGGTATGATGCTCTGAAACTGTAACTGACTTCTTGTCCTTTGTGTGAAAAGACCTGTTCCTGCAAAGTCATTTTTGTCCTACTTTGGCCTTACTATAAAAAGTTGTTTCATCATGGCTGCTGTCAAGTATATTATAATATTTAAAAAAAGCAGCTATCTGGAAATTTATTGCTCTGTGAGAAATAGTTTATCCTTCTACAGGGTTCTTTTAGGTAGTTATAGCCAAAATTACTAATACTCTTGTAGCTTTGGGAATGCCAGTCGTGTCATTAAACTTCGGATAACATACAGCAGTAGAAAGACAAAATAGTACTTTATATGCTAGCTTTTATGCATGATGCTCTTCTAGATGCTTTTCTGGTTGAGTAATCAGAAAATAATCATGCCAGTGTCTGTCTCCCTGAACTAATAAATATGACTTTTAAGAGTTATTTTTGAAGTTTGTCATAAGCTCCTTAGCTTCCTGAAAGTACCCACCACTTACTTCAGTTGTGGCATCTTGCAATAAGCCCCAGATACTGAGAGTTGATGTAGTAGTTAACGAATTGGTTTGGTTATGAGAGGAGGTGCTGAAATTTATGGATTTCAGGAGATGACAACATGGACTTTGCAGGGAACACAGAAAATGTGTAAGTCTTTCTAGCTACCAAACTTAGGTATCTCTTGAAATATATACTCCCTAGTTCAAGTAGTACTCACGTCTGTTAGGATGCCTGAAAATAGGTCTGTGGAAGGAGATTACATAATGTTGGACCTTACAGACAATCTAAAGGGAAATCTTAAAACTTCCAGTAATTACGGAAAAAAAAAGTCACTAGCATAAAAATGAAACCGTAAGTTTTCACTAACTGTGCTTGTCATGAGCTGTTCTTTCCTGCACTATCTTCTGCTTTATTCCAGCAGGTTATACCAAGGGGGCTGCTTGCTGGTGGCCCCTTGAGATGTCTTTAAATGAGTTACTGGCTGAACTGTGCTGTCCAGCTGTTTTAAGTTTCACTCTATAGTAGCCATGTTGCATTAAAAAACCATGTTGATCTAAAGATCTTTCCTCTTGTAGTTTCTTAACTTGTAGTTAAGGTGTTAGTGTACACTTGATAGTTGCATTTTATGCAGGTTTTGCTATTTTGCCTACTAATCACTGTGACTGACTTAAAACATGTCCTGCATTTAGGAGAAGGTGAAACCTTTGCATTAGTAAATAGCTTTTTCTTTGGTCTACTTCAGTAGCTACTGCTTAAGGGAGATTATAAGAGGCATTTGTATTATCTAATGACTGCTAGTGTAGCTGATACAATGAGCTGAGCTGCTAAATGAATGCCCTTGTTGGGTGAGAGGATTAATGAAGGTACCTTCTTTTCTCCCGTCACATGTAGGCCCTCTGTCAAAAAGATTGTAGTTCAGAGCCATGAGCAAATACGAAACTAGCTCAATTTAATGGTATGGCTAATGCATACTTTGTATCATGGCAGTATTAAGAAATTTAGAAATTATTGATGATTTATCTAATGTGAAGAACTGAGAAGTGAGTGTTCTTGTAAGAGTAAATTTCCATATTGGCTGTTTTTATGTGCAGTTTGCTTTATGGTAACTGTAGCTTTATGTACAGGTGTGGAAGGATGAAAGAAACTTTGAAAATATGTGGTTTTAATATGTGTTATGGCATACATAAGGCTTAATTGGCACTTCTGCGGACCTGAATTTGATAATGTGTTTGTCATCTGAGATAACATGCTGCCAAAACAAATTCCTGCCAATAAAGCCTTAATTCCATTCCAGTTTCTCATACATTTTTAGACTTCCTTTTATTTTTTAAAGAAGTTTTACAGTCTCTGTTATTGCTGCCATACTGATTCATTGGGAAGAGATTTAGAGGTTAGTTTTAAACTGTAACTGTTGTTTCAAATTTAATTTCTGCAGCACTTCAAGGACTTAATACGCTTGCGTCGGACCGCAGAATGGCCTCGTTCTTCTTTAGATACAGAAGTATCAACAGCAAAGGAAACTCCAGAAATTGAACCGCTTCCCTTTACGCTGGCACATGAACGTTGTATTTCTGTAGTGCAAAAGCTGGCACTCTTTCTCTTGTCCATGGACTTTACTTGTCATGCAGATTTACTTCTTTTTGTTTGTAAGGTAAACAGGATATGGAACATCACTAGGTGACTGCAGTAGCAACCACATTAAATTAGCTTTCTATTACTACTTTTTTGCATGTTTGATGGTAAAAATCAGCTGCAGCACTAGAATTCCTAATAATTTCTGGTGGGGTTGTTTTTCTGATCTGTCACTTTTTGTGTAACTTACAATATGATGGCTTCAAAATTGCATGGAAAAATTAACTTTAAAAAAAAAAATCATATAATTACACTCACAAAATTCTAAAGCGTGAGCTGGTGAAAATATCTAGTTTACTTGTAAGCCAAATCTAATAATCATAGAAAATAAAACTATTATATACTTTCATAGGTTTAACTATGAATAGGCATATATTTGGTTTATTTCTTTTTTTTTTTTTTAATAGGTTCTTGCTAGAATTGCAAATGCTACAAGACCAACAATTCATTTATGTGAGATTGTAAATGAGACTCAGTTAGAACGATTATTGCTGCTTCTTGTTGGAACTGACTTTAACAGAGGAGACATCTCTTGGGGAGGAGCATGGGCTCAGTATTCTCTGACCTGTATGCTACAGGATATTCTAGCAGGTTTGTTTTAAGTTTGTATTCTTCAGAAGGTATCTCATGCTGGAATCTTTCTTCCTTTAATATTTTGGGGGGGCTGGTTATCACTATGTTAGAATCTGCTGACACAATCGAAACTGTAAAAAAAACCCAAACAAATCATAACATTTAGGGTAGTGCATAAAAATGCAGTGTAAAATTACAATTACAGTGACTTGTGCATTGAAAAGTTAATATTTATATGACCCTGATTATTTGAAAATTATTCAAAACACTTTCCCTTGGAGAAATAGTTCCCAGAGAATTTAGAGTTAGGTACAAAAAATGGCAGTTGGCTTAGACACTGGGATGTTAATTTGTAGTGGGAATAAAGCTTGAAATGAAGTTGTCTGCTTAATTTAATACATAGGAGAGTTGTTGGCACCTATAGCAGCTGAAGCTATGGAAGAGAGTGCTTTGGGAGAAGATGCTGGAGCTTCGGCTGGAGATTCTGATGACTCTCTCCAGCAGTCCACAGTTCAGTTAGTGGAAACCATAGATGAGCCTTTGACACATGACATCACAGGTAAATAATTCCGTAATTTTGTATATGTGTATTTATTGAAAAGAGTAAAAAAAATTTTACTCATCTATCAAGGTATCAGTAGAAGACTTTTTGGTGATAAATAATATAAATAGTTTCTGATAATGAAAGAACGCAGATTATGAGTAATTCTTCCAGTTAATTTTACATCTGACAAGTAAGAAATGGTTGTTTTTCCTATTATTTTTAAAAAGGCAACTTGATTGCATATTTTAACGTTTTCCACAAAATTGTAATACTAAAAAGCTTAAAATTATCTATTAAGTGTATTATACATCCTTGTTTTATAATTTTTACTTGCTAGTGTTAATACTCTTTCAATGATTTAAGGTGCTCCACCCTTGTCATCATTGGAAAAAGACAAGGACATTGATCTTGAATTACTGCAAGACCTGATGGAAGTTGATATTGATCCTTTGGATATTGATTTGGAAAAAGATCCCCTTGCAGCCAAAGTCTTCAAGGTATGTCACACCTAAATTTTCAGGATAACCTTTACATGAGAGAGAGTGAAATCCTTACTCTCTTACACTTCTTCAGTAGTGGTATTTGATGTCTTAGACGTGCTTCTAGTTTTTTAGAATGTTTTATGTGGAATGACAGGAAAGAATGTAAATATTCACATCTCGGTTGACCACAAAATATTTTGCTTTTGCATGAAGATACTTGTGTAAACAAGAGGTTCTGAGTTTACTCACACTTCAGCACGTGTTAAAGGCAACAAAAACATAATAGAAAGATAAGATCTAGTCTTGCCTTTTTTATTTAGATTAGAGCATCATTTCTGTAACTGACCTTAAGATGAGTTTATACTGTTAGCATTGTGCTTAAATAAAGAAGCCAGCAGTAGGTAGTGCTCAAATTGGCTTCAGACTATGAAGAGAAGCAACTCACTTCAAAATTTGTTTCACTGGGGAACAAGGAAATTACTAAGTACTTTTATACTTAAAATGAAGTATATACTTAAGAATATACTTAAAATAAACATATCAGGGGTAGTACAATTACATTTAGATGTAATAGTATATATATTGTCAATGTGTATGAAAAACCAAAAATATTTGGGCTTTAAAGAAACCCACTGTTCATAATGAAATATTGAGTCTCTTGTCGTTCATAAGGACGACATTTGGAGTTTTTCCATGCCTGTCTCTGTTGACTTAAACCTCTCATTTGAATTAACTTAAATTATCTGTTTCACCTCTTGCTCAGAAAACACTAATTTTTTCTGTATTCCCTCATATGTCCTTCCACCAATTACCTATCATGTAAAGATTTTTTCTTTAAATCTCAGTCTACCACCAAAAATTACACATATTGCTGAATTTCTGTGTTACTGATGTTTCCTGCCTTCTTTATTCTCCTATCATGTCATGTGGCTGTACTCTTCAGTCAACTTTATCCAAGATACCTTCATCATCTTCTTACCTGCTTTGATGTCCACTAACAAACAGCCATAAAACCACTTCTTTATTCTTAATCCTTCTTAATACTTGCTTCCATATCTGTAAAATGACAGTTGCTATTGGATCTCGCCATTAAAAAGACTAGCATATGTAAATTGCCTTCATACAGTGTAACATTATTTTTTTTCCTTGTGATCCATGTGCTTTCTTAGCATCTAAAATTATGACAGAAGTAGAGATTATTTAACTGTTTCTTTTTCAGAGCCCAGTACAAATAGTCACTGAGCCTCACTGAGGCTTCAAGGTACATTAATAGTATAGTTGTACAGTATTCTGTCTTGATAAATAACTCCTCAAAATATCTGTGTAATATTCTACTTCCAAATTTACAATATGGTACAAATGTGTGAAGAAAAACTGATAATAACGTTTTAAAATTGGCTTCTTGAATCTGAGGCAGCTAACAACATAGCTGGATTGTGACAGTCACTAAAGATTCAGTAGCTTACACTGCAATAAGAACTGAAACAATTTTCTTAAGCTATTGGAACCAATCTTCTGGTTTTAATTTTTTTTTAACTTCAGAGTTTGTTGTTAGTCATTAAAGGCTTTTGGCAATCTAAAGACTTGATGTTTATTGTTTTCCCTTGGTTTTTTGTTTGTTTTTTAAGCCTATAAGCAGCACCTGGTATGATTACTGGGGTGCTGAATATGGCACCTACAATTACAATCCTTACATTGGTGGTGTTGGAATTCCAGTTGCAAAACCACCCGTAACTACAGAGAAAAATGGATCACAAACTGTCAGCATATCAGTCTCTCAAGGTAAGCAATGAATTAAAGTTGTGTTTGGGGCCTTGTTTCTGTAATACTGTATTTGACACCTTAGCACAAGAAACTATTTTAGCAATATCTATGTATTTTAAGGGGAAAGAATTACATTTTATGTATGCCGCAATTTTTTTCCTGTGGTAACCGAGAGAATATAATGTGAAACTTACATTTTAAAAAGCCCAGCATAGCAGAAAATCTTATTTTCTAACATTTTGGAATGCATTTATAGGCAGTTTTAAATCTTTCCTATTTTCTCAGGAAATTTTGGAAGCTCTTTTCTAGTTGGCTGTACCCCAAAGCAGTGAAGTGGCACACTTGTTTCATTTGTAGGAGTACTACTGAACTGGGTGATAGATTTTTCTTCTGCTACACTGGGAAAAAACAACTTTTTGGTTCTTGTTTGAGAGCTGTTGCCTTAGGAAGAAATTACTTGAACGTATGCAGATTGTCATGTGTGACAGTAAAGAGACTGCGAGAAGAAATATTGGTGTGTTTCACAAAAATACAGTATTTTAATAGTTATATATTTCAGGTCTGTTAGAATGTTACAGAAAGTTAGAGGAGCAAATTAAAGGTGAGATTAGCTCAGTTGTTCAGAGCGCGATGCTGATAACACCAGGGTTATGGGTCCAATCCCCATATGGGCTATTCTCTTAGGAGCTGGACTTGATGGTCTTTGTGGGTCCCCTCCAACTCAGAATATTCTGTGATTCTGTAATTATGTGTGTCCTTGATATAACTCAGTTTTACCTTGTTTGTTGCCTTCTACAGCTTTAGATGCACGTTTAGAAGTTGGACTTGAGCAGCAGGCTGAGCTGATGCTGAAAATGATGTCCACACTGGAGGCTGATTCCATTCTACAAGCATTAACAAACACATCTCCTACATGTAACTACATGTTGTCAAATCATTCTCTTCACATAATGATCAGGATGCTTTGAAATTTGTAGTAATGTTTTCTGCAGTCACTTAGTAGCTTAGAAAAAGTTACATTTTGCTTGAATTTTCTTCTTAGGCTGAACTTTAGAGAGTTCTTTATTCAGATTTTTGAATAACTTATATGCCTGTATTTAAGACACTTTTTGAAACTGTCAAGTATGCATGTGGATTATGCTACAGTGGAGGGAAGGTTTTCATTTTTTGGCCTAGGTGCAAGTGAACATTAAGCTTCCTATGTGAAGCTGCATTCTTGGTGTTTGAAAGCTGCTTTGCATTTGACAGTTACACCTACTGAGTGATGAAATACAATTTTGAACTCAGCTGTTCAGTGAGCTTTATGTTATAAAAATGCTCATAGAGTGGTTTACTTTTGAACCTTTTTCAGGGAGTTGTGCTGCCCATCTTGTTAAAATGTGTTTCTTTGTAGCCCTCTGGGTACCTTAATATGGATGCAGTCATTGGTTGTATATCTAGTGATGGAGTAGGTTTAGCGACATCTTCAGACTTCACTCTCTGGAAGTTCATTATTATCTGCAACAGTTGTACCATAACGAGTGAAAGAGATGTTCCAATTGTTTGTCTTACTATTGTGTTACCAGGACACTGCTGTAATAGCTGTGAAAATTTGTGTGGACTCAGTTCCAAATAGGTTTTGTGAAGATGGAAATGTCTGATATTCAAGTATGCCACTACTATGGTAGTCAGTAGTCCAATTCAGCTGAGCGCTACATTGAAGATGTTCTTGTAAATTATAAAAAAGTGTCTTTTGCTTAAGTATAAAATGCAAGGAAATAATTATGAAATTACTTCTGACAACTTTTCAAAGTAATGCATGGGGGGATGGTACCCTGTTTTGTTTTCTAGTGACGCAGTCTCCCAGTGGCACAGATGATTCATTGCTGAGGGGATTACATGCTGCTAACCAAAATGCCCAGCTGATTGTGCAGTTGTCATCTATACCTATGCTGAGTGCATGCTTCAACAAACTCTTTTCCATGCTACAAGTCCACCATGTTCAGGTATAGAATTTTGAACCTTAAAATGTTCTGATAGTACTTGTCTCTAAATTTAAGAGTTGTTTTCCTATGCTTCTTGCTACTTAGGATTCAGGTAATCTGTTATGTTATGTGCTTTATTGCTTATGAATCTGTCAAGGACAATACCAATAATAATCAAGCTGCTGAAAGCTTTTGTCAGAGAAGACATTGTTTGTTACAGTGGAAAACTGGTATACGTTTTCATATTTAAAAACAAGTTTGTATGTTCACTTAGTGATAATTGTTAGCTTATTAACAAAAAATGTCACTAAGTAACACTTAATGACAAATGGAGATTTGTGGAGGTTTTCAAAACCCAGCGGAATAAACCCCCACATGACCAAGTCTGATGTCTTCTTTGGTCTTTGAGCAGATTGTGTTGGATAACTTGCAAAGGTCCCTTCCAATCTGAATTATCCAATGATCCTGTATGTTAAATTTAAAAGTTTGCTTTTTGAAAAGTCATTGGTTTAGCAATGCTTTTCTAGATTCATACAAAGGAATGTCGTGTGTGCAGTATATATAGGTGATTAGATGCCTGCCTGCCTCTTGGTATTTTGATAGAGTGGCTGGCTCAATCCCTCAGTTGTTCTTTAAATATCTCATCTAAAATACAGTTTGTCATGTAAACATCCTTGATGCTTCCCCAGAATATCTAAAGAGTTACTATCCTCAGAGGAATTATTCAATTTAAGCATCAGTGTCTCTGAGATTTCCCATTAGATAAATGGGCCTTTTGAATAATTTTGGTTGACTGGGAAACACCACTTTAATAGCATTCCAAAAGCTTACAGGTAAACCTACGTGTACATGTTACAGGTATAAGGTTACGATAAAGATATTTCTGAACAGTGTGTAAAGCTGCATTTTCTTAACACAAGTTTGAAGAAACTTCTTAAGAGAAATTATTTGGAAGAAATAAATTGCAAAAACATAGGAGAAGCATTTGCTAGTTAGGCTGAATTTGCCTTGAATATTATGTTTAGCAGAATTTTCAAATCCAGTAAAGGAGAGGGAGTGTGTGTGTGTGTGTTATCGGTGAAACAGCAGCAGCTGAGAATGTAGATCAGGCTTTTGAATTTAAAACTTTGATGCTCTGGGGTTCTGAATTTGGATTCATAGTGGCTTTTTTTCCCTTTCAGCTTGAATCCCTATTGCAGCTATGGCTCACATTAAGCCTGAATTCCAGCTCGTCTGGAAGTAAAGATAGTGGTGCTGATATTTTCCTTTATAATGCTAACCGAATACCTGTTGTTTCCCTGAACCAAGGTAAAATACATTAATTATAGGAAATAAGTTTGGGTTTGGTTTTTTTTTTTAAATACTCAATTTTTGCTAATAAGCAAAAAGTATTGAAGTAAGTATTTTTGATAAGATCAGTATTGAGATAATTTCTGTCTTCTTATTAGAGAACTCTTGGTCTCATTTTCCTCTTAAAGTGGAAAATGCTTTGCTAGTGTGTAACCGAGAGTTGACTCATTCAATTTTTATGAACTTATTGGAAATGAAATGGTAAAATTTGTAGTTCTTAACACATAATTATTTCCAAGAGATTCATTAAAATACACTTCTTAGTCTGAGATGAACTGTGCAACTGTATGCACTTTCCTGATAAATTTCATCTCCTTTATACCATCCTATGATCCCTCCCTTACCAAAGGGGTCAGCAGAATGGGAAAGCTCTGTTACTGTTGAGCATCAGACTACTAATCTAGTACAAAGACATGCTGAATTGTTTTTCTTCCACTATATTATATAATTAAGAAAGTCTGTGGTATCTTGTGGTGGTAATCCAAAGTGTTAATGCCCGATATAATGAACCTGTTACGCTGACTTCCATGAGAACATTTGAAATCAGTTTCTTTGCATCGTTTTCTTTGAGATGTCATTGTCTGGGCACTGTAGAAAGTTCTGTGGGCCACTTTCTGGGAAGTGTTGTTGATGTTTCTTTTCCTAATTTACTGCAACAATGGTTGTCAAAGCAAAATGAATACAAGGAACAATAATACTAATAACAATAATCAATATAGCACCTTACAGTAAAAATTAGAAATTTATAGTAATACCCTGAAGATTAAAGCTTGGAAAAACCTTTTCTTCTTGACAGCCTCAGTAACTAGCTTCCTGTCAGTTCTGGCATGGTATCCTAATACTTTACTCCGAACGTGGTGCCTTGTGCTTCACAGCCTAACGCTCATGACAAATATGCAGCTTAACGGTAAGTTTGTTTGGTTGGTTTTCTTATGCTGACAGTTTTAGTGATGTACAAATGAGTGTTAGTTCCATCAAAAGACTTCCAGAACATTCCTTTTGTCATATAAGTACTTTTGTTCTCCATTAACTTCAGGCGTTTCAAGGGTGATCTCCTTGAATTGCTTGTACCATGGGAAACAGAAATCCTTATGGTAAAAAAAATGTCATTATAAGTAGTTGTCAATGTCTTCCAAAAAACGTTTTAGAACTAGCTAATGATCCCTGAAAATTAGGTTTGCACTATGAGAAGGAGTAGCAGAGGGGAATGATTAAGTTTCTATGAGTAAGATTGTAGTTTTTCTGATGGAGTAGGAATACTTTGTAAATATGCAGGCACCAGTCACTGCTTATATTAAGCTATCTGAAAATAAGCCCCCAGAAGTTGAATCTATTAAAATAGAAATCCAGCCATTTCATTTCCCTATGCATACCAGTATATCTCACATTCTCTATATGCTCAATAACACACTAGAAATAATCTCACTTTGTGAATGAGATTTTGCCACAAGACTGATAGAAATTAAAGGAAGTGGTTTTTAAATATTGCCTATGAATCTCTTTTTCATATTGGCCATTTTAAATCACTGACTTTAAGATGCACTTTTTTCTTAAAATTTGTACTCTCTGTCCCCTTTCCGTGATGTTATATAGAAATCAGTCTCACAAAAATCTGCTGAAATTTTTGCCATCAGGTGAAGAAATAGAACTGCCAAAAACTAATGGAAGAGACTTATTATGCACAAACTGAGACTTCGCTCTTATTCTTAGTATTTGAGAATAGAACGTGGCCTGATTTCTGGTACAACTGCTTTCAGTTAGCAAGCACATGTACTGTCAACTTTCCAGTTTGTGTCTGTAGATTGGAAAAATTTCCAAATTTATGCAGTGTGTATCACTGGGATGATATGTGAATATCTTGCAAGTGTTATGAGGCTCAGTGTTCTTCTCTGACACTGACAGGCAGCTGTGTGTTTGCAAAAGTTTTTTTAATAGTTGCCTGAGATCAGTAGGTGAATAAAAAGCTGCTCAGAAGCAACCCCTGTGGTTCATGGCAGGCACACTTGAGCATATGAATGTGGTTGTGGATTTTTTGTATATAGGATTGTGAGTTGGAGTTGAGTTGGAAAGGGTTGGAGATGCAAGTGTCATGACCTGTCACTAAAGGCTGGGTTACAGGTTCTTGTTAATAGATCTCGTGGGGTGGATTAGAGTGAAACAACACCAAATAATCACTGGTCATATATATATATATATATATATAACACAAAGAGAGAGAGAGATATAGATATATACCTCTATGGCAGGTTTATTTTAGAACAATTTGATTTGGTTGCAATGGAAAGGAGATATGTAGCTGTTTTGGTTATTTTCTGTAGGAGTGAAACAATACGTAAGTATAAAGATACAACTTAGAAAAACATATAAGGAAAAAAAAGAAAGAGAAAGAAAGGATAAGATTAGATAGTGGAGAGGAAAGGTATCACCACCTGTGGATTCAGAGACAAGATTTGATTGTTGCAATTTAGATATCCATTGGTGGAATTGATGGTCACAATTTTGATCCATCAGGGATGGGGGAAACCTAGGAAACACAGAGTTCAGTGGTTTAATATACATTCGAGTTCCGGTGGGAATGCCCACCTGATGCAACACTGGATCATGCACAATCCTCTGGTGGAAGGTCCCTGAGATGAGTCTGGGGCATTTTGGGGGTCTTTGATGGTTTGACACCACCTAAGACATGACAGGTGCCTCTTAAAGACAGCATAGTTGAGTCAGTTATGCCTTATGAGAAGGGATGAACACCTTTAGGCCTACTTGTCAATGTCCCTATACCTCCCCAGGGGGGAGTTGTACACCTGTGCCAGTTGTGCAGGGGAGAACACTGGCATGATGACATTTATCAAAAAGCATTATCCCACTTCCATGGCATCTGTTTCATAAAGTGTTTTGAACTGATTCAGTATACTACTGCTGCAAGAGTAAGACTTCACATGTAGTAAAGCTCATTCATTTGATCACTGAAGGGTGGTTTTTAATTCAAATTCTGGTGTTGAGAGTTCTTATCTGTTAAGCTCCCTACAGTTTTATTCTGAGAAGTCTTTGCATGTGCCAAGAACAAAAATACTGTGATTGTTTACAGCATAACAGAACACTTGGTCTGTCTGACAAACTAACAAATGCACTTAAGCCTTATTAAAGTCTTGGACTAACAAAAAGAGACAAATTAAAATGTCTGTATGTATTGCACCTACAAAATTAATCTCTATTTTCAGGAATACTGCCTTAGCAACCTTGGAGCACTGACTGGACAGTTTTGGGGCTTTATATCTGTACTTTCTGGAAAACTCAAAATTGTAGTCCTGAGTAAGGAGGTTTTGGTAGCTGATTTAGCTGAGAATATTTCTGCATCATGAAATAAATATAAGGGATTTGCACTATAGATATTTGATTTACACTTAATGTTTAAGATTACACACTTAATTTTTATGTCTTCATTTTTAAGCTGGTCCAACCAGTGCCATTGGAGCTCAGGAAAGTACTGCCCAATTGTTGGTGTCAGACCCCAACCTCATTCATGTGTTAGTGAAATTTCTTTCTGGCACTAACCCTCATGGAACGAATCAACACAGTCCACAGGTAACAAGCAATTAAAATAAGAGAAAAACTGTTTGTAATAGGATTTCAAGACAGTTGATAGAAATATATGTTCATTCATAATGTATTATATCCTTGTCTTGTTTCTTCTTCTAGTCATAGTCTTAGTTGGTTCTGATGAGCAACCGTAGGGAAGTTTGTGTTGTTGATACACTCAGTAGTGCTGGTATGTTTTTACAACTCTGGAGACTTGCCACAGGGAGAGGATGCCATATGTTAATGAAGTGTTCCATTCAGTTACTTTCCCAAAATCTTGTTGAGTTGGGAAAAAAATGCCAATGAATGTTAAGTTTTAATATCTAAGAATTCTTGAATTTAAAATTACACTTTTCTGCGTGTTTCTGAATTCAAGTGGTATCTGCTCCCTCTCCTAATTTCAAGTAGTGTTTTCTTGGTTTTTGCAGTCTTTGAAATATCTGCGAATAGTGTTTAAAAAAAAGCCCAAGTGAACTTAATTGTATGTAGTATTTGACAGGAGTCTCAGTTTAGGAGACAGAAAACACCTGGTAGTTCCAGGGGGGTTTTTTCCAGCAAATTTTTCAGAAAATAATAGTCATTTCCAGAACTTTAACAGTGCACAGTGTCATTAAAGTACTTACATAAGTATGTAGTTTGTTAAAAACATTCAGATTAGCACAGAAATACATTCTGTATGGAGTATGGTTTGCATTACTGAAAAACACGTTATAGACAAAGAACTGAATTTCTTGCTTTTGACTCTTGATTAGTAATAGAAAAACAAGTAATATAAATGGATAGATTAGCTCTGTAAAAATACTGTAAAATTTTTCAGAAAGCAAGGTAAGCTGTGCAATAATTTCCTATTCTTAGAAGATGTTAATGTTTTTGAGGACATTTCATTTATATATAGTACTTCCTAAAATGCCTTTTCTTCTAGGTTGGGCCAACAGCAACGCAAGCTATGCAAGAATTTCTTACTCGATTGCAAGTGCACCTTTCTTCAACTTGTCCTCAGATGTTCAGTGAATTTTTATTGAAATTAATACATATACTTTCAACAGAAAGGTAAATCTTACATGTTTTTTTATTTCATACCCTCCTTTTCTTTAAAATCTGTGTGATTGTGAATCACAACTAAGATGTGTGTATGCCTTGTCATACTGTCAAGTTACGTGTCAGTGGAAATCGTCACTGTGGCTGCAGCAGTACCAGCAGGATCTGAGCTGCTCCTGGCACATGGAAAAGTGCATCTGGAATTCACACACAGCTGTCTGTATGAGGGACTGTCAACAGAAGCACTAAAATTTTGTACTGATTTTATTTAAACCTAGGGTGTAGACTTGTTGAAGTAATTCCCTAAAGTAAAGACACTGTTGATGAGCTTACCTATTAAAAAAAGTATACTGAGAAGTCTGAGTTAGTGAAAGATTCCAGAAATTATTCATAGATTGTGAAAATAGTAGGGATAGCTTTTCTCCATGGTAGGATGAAATATGAGATTGTATAATTCTATTTATGCAATATATATATTTTATTGCTTTACCTTTGGTGGCTTTTTTTCTCTCCACACGACAGTGGAAAACATCCTCTGCCCCACTCTCCTGGGGCCTCTTGATGTCCACTAGTGTAGAGAAGTGTCTCTGGCCAGGAGAGAGATAAGAGCTTATGTCTTGTCTTTCACAGTTCTGCTTCCTCAAGGCAAAGCCAATGGGCACAAGACTCTGTATCCAGTGGTACACTGGAAATAAGGCAGTTGTTCAGTCTGAAGTACACTAGGAAGCATTTCTTTATGGTATTGACATTCTGCTCATCTCCAGGCAAAGGCTTCATATAACTGGGGATGAGCTTCCTCAGTTCTGGGTTCCCAGTAGGTGGCACTTTGGTGTTATCTATTCTGTAATCTTACAGAAAATGGTTCCTGCCTTCTCTAAGAGATTTTACCTTTGTAACTTAAATTATAGCAGTGGTGTTTACCAGGTTATATTGATGATCAGTGATTTCAACGAGACATAACACAATAAAACCATTGATTCACAGTGAACCTTGGAGTGTGTGTCTGCATGCCAGCATTTGTTTGAAATAAGCTAATTAGACCACTGAAAGGGTAGTTTTTGAAGTGTGTTAGGTTGAGACTGAAATGCCATGAAATGGAAGCGAAGTACCAGAAAGGGATTTAGATGGTTATTTCTAAGAACACAGGTAATTACTGAATTGTACCGTGTCTGATGATAAGATTAATTGTGAAGAAAAGCAGTATTTTACTGTTAGAATTAATTAAATTTCAAATATTTTCTTCAGGGCTGTTTCTATAAACTGTTTTGTTCTCTATTTAATTTAAAAAGTTAGGATAAGATTAATCAAGGTGAAAAGATACAGAGAAGTATTCAGTAACCAGTACAAGTTTTATTTTAGATACTGATTCAAAAGGTTATTTTTTGTAGTCCACCACTATATGTGTAAAAACAATTGATAAAATAAACTTATCCCGAAGAGAAATCCTTCAAGCAGTCAACCTACAAGCACCAGCCTGTGATATTTTGAGTACCTTCTCATGGTCTTATGTATAAGTACTATTTAGATAGGTGAAACCTGACCATTCTTCTTTTTATCTCTGGGTGGGGAGTGGCATAGGCTAAACAAAAGGCCTATGGGAAGAAAAAATCCATCACGATTTCCTGTTACCAACTAAATAATCCTCGTGATATTAAAGTATTGTGTGACTGCTTCCCATGAGGTTTTCTTGCAAATGTAGGAAACTTTTCACCAAGAACTGAACAGGACTATTCAGTCTATATATAGACTCTTCCAAGTTTTTACCTACGAAATTAACCGAATTAAAAAAAAAGAAAGATTAATCCTAGCCTTTTTCAAATCTAACCTCTTAATCCTCAGTGGTATCAGGAAGGTGGTGGCATGAGCAGGTTCTACAGGCTGTTTAATGACCAGTGTATTAAAAAATTACAAAAGCTTGATGCAGGTGAAAGATTAGATTTTGCTGCAACATGCATTTCTGAAAATAGCTAGATTTTTATTTATTGGAAATCTGGTGTGCTTTTTGATTCTTAAAAATCAAGGAAAAAGCCATACTCAAACAGCCAAACCTGTTTAACTTGCAATCTCTCTCTTTTTTCTTTTCTTTTTTTCTTTTTTTTTTTTTTCTTTCAGGGGTGCTTTCCAGACAGGCCAGGGACCATTGGATGCTCAAGTGAAACTCCTGGAATTCACCCTGGAACAGAATTTTGAAGTTGTATCAGTTAGCACTATTTCTGCAGTAATCGAGTCTATAACCTTTCTTGTGCATCATTACATTACGTGTTCGGACAAAGTAATGTCTCGCAGTGGCTCAGACAGCTCTGTGGGTGCTCGAGCATGTTTTGGAGGGCTTTTTGCCAATATTATCCGTCCAGGTGATGCCAAAGCAGTTTGTGGAGAAATGACAAGGGATCAACTCATGTTTGATTTATTAAAGCTGATAAACATTTTAGTTCAGCTGCCACTTTCCAGTAACCGAGAATACAGTGCCCGTGTTCCAGTAGCAAGCAGTACTACAGACAGTGTGTCTGATGAGGAAAAGGTTTCAGGAGGCAAAGATGGCAATGGAAGCAACCCTAATACTCAAGGATCAACTGCATACGTGGCAGACTTGGTGTTAGCCAACCAACAAATTATGAGCCAGATTTTGTCTGCACTTGGCCAGTGTAACAGCAGTGCTATGGCAATGATTATTGGTAGGTATTTTTTGAGTAAGATGGAAGGTCTTTTGGGTGGTAAAACATCTAAAACTTCTGCAAACTCATAAGCCGGGTGTAGATGGGAAAGAATGTGTCACAGAGATGGCAGGAAAGAAGAGAAAAGAAGGTAAAGGGGAACAGATGCTTGAAAAAAAAATCCTAACATGACGTGGAAGGCAGTAATTTGAAACCAAACAGCAATGTGTTTGGCATTTGAATTTGCTGAATCTCAGAATGCTTAATGTTAAAGGAACTATGGAGATTGTCTAGCTAGGAGTGATTCCAATCCTTGTAGTTACCCTGTTTCCTTCACTAATTGCACTCTTTTTTATGGTCTAATTTGATTTAAATTTCCTGACTTCCTGGGTCAAGTCTTCGTATTTATACATATCTGGGAACACTAATTGTAATTCATGTGATCCTGAAAACTGGTCCATTTGTACTTTGTAAAAGTCATGTGAACATTTGAATATTCTTGAAATCTCTTATGTGCTGTTAATGGTTTGTTAGGTCTCAGTTTGTGACCTTTGAACTGTCTGTTTTCATTAAGGTGCAAGTGGCTTACATCTCACTAAACATGAGAACTTTCATGGTGGCTTAGATGCAATATCAGTTGGAGATGGGTTGTTCACTATCCTGACAACACTTAGTAAGAAAGCAACGACAGTTCAAGTGATGCTTCAGCCTATTCTTACCTACATGGCCTGTGGGTACATGGGAAGGCAGGTAAGTTCCCTTAGGCTTGCTGTCTTTCAAGGTAGTTGATTCTGTAATCAGTAATTAGGTCAGAAAACTCACCTAGTTTTATGTAAAAGAAATGTTAACATCTTTATGACCTTACTTCATTTGGGTACTGAGGTTAGGAAGCTGTTCTGTTGCCCATGGTAGAGGGAGAGTTTCTGTATGGACATTTTCACATTCGTGTAAGCATTCCTGGCTAAAGGCTTGAAGAGCGATGAGATAATTTATTATATGCAAGTGAGAAGCACATTTATTGCGGGTATTTTAATGCTCAGTACTCTTATTTCCCTTAAGCTGCTCACCCTGTGGGTTTGAGCTTGTCCATACCCCAAACACTTCTCTTATGTAAAGAACTGAACCATGTGGAACATGGTATTGCTGTATGGTGGCAACTGTGGTGGCATTTCCTCTCTGGTAGTTTTTCCTACTAAATGGGGAGGCTGCGAGCTGTTAGGTGAATTTCTACTGTACTGATTTTGTATGAAATTGTGTATTTCTTAATTGTTTTTCTGCTAGGGTTCTCTTGCCACGTGTCAGTTATCTGAGCCACTGCTCTGGTTCATTTTACGCGTGTTGGATACAAGTGAGGCTCTGAAGGCTTTCCACGATATGGGTAAGAATGTATTTTCTTTAGCCACATAAATAAAGGGTTTGATTTAGATTTTTTTGGCACTTAGGGAATACATATATGTGTCTACAGGGGCCAATTTACTAAACAGGCCTTTGCTTGTGTGGAATCTCTTGTGTGCTTCTGAGGAGTATTTTTTCTCTCTGCCCACATTATACACAGGGGGTGTTCAACTTATCTGTAACAACATGGTAACAAGCACAAGAGCTATTGTTAACACAGCAAGAAGCATGGTTTCAACTATTATGAAATTCCTGGATTCTGGTCCCACCAAAGCAACAGATAGCAGTTTGAAAGCCCGAGTGCTCGCTTCTGAGCCTGATAATGCAGAAGGAATTCACAATTTTGCACCTTTGGGTGAGTAATGCTTCTTTCTCTTAGATAAATGTCTGCTGGTCATTTGAATGTGTATCAAGTTCTTAGCAAAAAGTATTACAATAGTGTTGAGTGTTCCAATACTACTAAGTCTTCTAATGAGAGGGATTGATGGTGTTTCAAGGTAATGTTGAGGGATGAGGTTAGTCCCCTCCACCACAGGTAATAAGATATCATGTGGACAGAGCAGAGAAGGAAGGGAAGTGATCTGGTAAAGTCATGCATCAAGGTGAGCCCCTTTCTCCTCCCCTAGGTCAGGGGATGCATGGTTCCAGCCCACCATCTGCCTTACACACGCTAAGACTCACTAACTTCTCTTAAGTCATATCAATTTTGATGGAGCTAATACAGAAGCATAGTGTGGTGGAATGATGGAGAATGAGCCTGAACTATGTGAAGCAGAGCTGAAGAAGCTGGAGCATAAGACTGATATTAGTGATGGTGCACTCATATCTACTTCTGGCTGCTCTCATGTTGCCTGCATGAGCATTTGTTAGAATTCCAATGCTGTTTTGATATCAATACAATGGCTGCCAGTTAACTAAAATGTGTTTTAAGAGGTAGTGGTACTGTAATGCCTTACAAAGGCTTTCCTTTGCAATTCTAGTGTCTTTGTTTTCTTTTGCTGCCCACTAGCCTACTGTAGTCCTTGAATATATTCATACAGTTTGTCTCAGTGATGAGCGGGGAAAAAGAAAGGATTAATTTTAAAATTTCTGGAGAGATTTTTGGATGAGAGAGGAATCCATTCAGTCCTGCAATTCAAATTTAAGAGTGTCAAAAATAATGGCATTACAAAAGACAGTAAGAAGAGGTTTATTTGGTAGAGTAGGGGCAGAATAGGAGCCACTGGAATCTACTTTGCTCTTCACAAATTTCTAAAAGGTAAATTTAGGAATCCTGCAAATGTTGGCTCTTTTATTACTTTAAATAGTAAAAATCCTAAGCATGTGTGGTGGTAGGTTCCTTCCTACCTTATCTCCCAGCTTACAAAGTGCTGCAATTCTTGATGTTCTGCCATGAGTGCATCTCTCTTAGTATTTAACTTTCAGTCAGGAGTGTGCTTTTGAAATTAACCTTCTGTTTACCCTCACTTAGTACATTCAGATTCCCATCATTTAGTAGTCTCTGTGGTACATTCTGATTCTCATCATGTGGTTATTATCTGAGATGAGCTTAATTCATTTGGGAGGAAAGTTTATTAAAATGTGTTCAGGAATTAATGTCCAGCTGCTGCTAGGCATTTAGTTGTGGGGTCAGGCTATAGCTGCTTTAAAGTAAAACACCACAAGTACCTGTAGTTTGGACCAGCTCAAATCTGCTCTTGTTATACCCTATAACTTGCTAAAGAAGACAGCCTAGATCTTCCTTCTTCGTTATTACCTTATGCTAGGAGTGGAAAAAGAAGCAACTGCTGTGGTCAGGTTTTTTCTGATTCTGGTGTCTTTTTTAGAAAACGGTTTTCATGTGAAACCTTGTTAAAGAAAAAGGGTTGCAGAAGTTGCTTATAAAGTCATTTATGTTATTTTAGTATTTAAACCTTTAAAGGATGTAAACTGAATTAACTGAGTTCAAGTTCTAAGCATACTGTTCAAGCTGCACCTTTCTGTTTGGTTTGTTTTTTCATGTACTCTTGAGAGTAAGCTTAGAGTTTTGGTAGCAAGTGTCCCCTAGCAAATTTCAAGGGCACACATATGCATGTGGATGTGTAAACTGCCTATTCAAAACAGTCTCAAGTAAAAGAAAAATAACTCAGCAGTAGGCATTACACATGGGATATTATCGATAAAGCAAAAGAGAGGAGACAGAAAAAAAAAAGGTGTTTTCCACAGTTCAGGTTGTAAATTAATCCAGGTTTTATTAATAAACATTAATAATCAGTGTTAATGGTGCTGTTTCTGAAGGTTCAATCACCTCAAGCAGTCCCACTGCCCAGCCTGCTGAAGTGCTGTTGCAGGCTACTCCTCCCCACAGACGGGCTCGCTCTGCTGCATGGTCATACATATTTTTACCTGAGGAAGCTTGGTGTGACCTCACGATTCACCTTCCTGCAGCTGTGCTGCTCAAGGAGATCCACATCCAGCCTCACCTGGCCTCTCTGGCAAGTAAGTAGATTCACTGATGTTGATGCCAGTTCAAAAATTTGAAGGTTGGGATTTGGAAACAATGCAAAGAGTATAATCAGATGAACTAAAGCTGAGAGGTTGTTTGAGTAATGCCTGTAAAATAAGTTTGAAAAGCTTGCCAATTCTGCTTTCCTTGAGAATGGAAAGCCCTGCCTCTGCTTGGTTTCTAGTGTAGTAGGTGTTATGTGGCGTTCATGTTAAGCATGTCAAAAGACTTTGCCCAGTGAGAAAGTGAAATTGGTCAAGCGTCTTCAGGCAAAATGCTTTTCTATGGTAGTTGGGAAAAAGCATGATATTTGCAGCTCTTATTGTTGTAGCCCTGATAAGGAAACTGTTTGCAGTGACAGGACTTTCCTTCATTTGAAATCTTTGAGATAAACTGTATATACCATGTATCAAAATGCTTGTGCATTTTAACATGTACCATCACCCAGGTCAAGTCCTTCAGCTGCAGTTCTGTAGTAGTGTCTGCCTGAGATCATTTCAGTCATTTTGTTCTCTGAATTTTAAGTGTTGAACATGTATTGCTGTTGAAGACAAACTAATAGAGATTTTAAAATAGTGTTAAACCTTCTTATCTTGCTCTGTAGCTTGCCCTTCATCAGTATCTGTTGAAATAAGCGCAGATGGTGTCAATATGTTACCTCTGTCAACTCCTGTTATCACGAGTGGTCTCACCTATATAAAAATCCAGCTGGTAAAAGCTGAAGTTGCCTCAGCTGTCTGCCTTCGTCTCCATCGTCCTCGGGATGCCAGTACCCTGGGCCTCTCTCAGATCAAACTGTTAGGCCTCACAGCCTTTGGAAACACCTCCTCTGCCACCGTCAATAATCCCTTCCTTCCCTC
Organism: Corvus moneduloides; assembly: GCF_009650955.1. Taxonomy (NCBI): domain Eukaryota; kingdom Metazoa; phylum Chordata; class Aves; order Passeriformes; family Corvidae; genus Corvus; species Corvus moneduloides. Next base: position 85,120,744 of record NC_045478.1, on the reverse strand, counting down.
TGAGGATCAGGTCTCTAAAACGAGGTAAGGCTCTGGTGTCAGGGGACAGTTTGTGCCAGTTCCTGGTTTGGGGTTTTTTTTATGGTGTTTCTTCTCTGAGTCAGATCTTTCAGTAGCAAACTCTTCCTTTTTTTTTTTTTTTTCCCCAATATGAAGGGAAATATAAGCAGTACTTCTCACTTCTTTAGTAGCATGCTTAGTCTGCATATCTAAAGGGAGTGCTTCATATCTGCAATGGTGAGAGAATACAAAGCACAGGAAAGCATTTAGAGTTGCATTTTGTGTTTTTAATGGGTAGGCAGTTGTCAAGAAAAATGGAGTGCCAAAATACTTCTTATCCTCATAGAAGTCAATGGAGTTACATAAGTATTGGAGCAGGAGTAGAAATAGAACAATGGAATGTTTTCTGGAAGTCATATCTAATATTGCTGTTTGCAAACATTTCAAAAATAGGAGCTGAATGTTGTTATGATTCTGGCATATCAGCAAGATTTCTTTTCAAACACTTTCATTTGGTTAGGTGACATGTTGAGTTTCTCACTCTTTAAAAATAAAAATAAATGAACGCGTAAGGATTTTTTTAAAAGTGTCAAAGTTTTCCAACTTCAAATTTAATTTACCAGATGGATTTTTGAGATTTTCTGTTCTTAAATTTAGCTTACTAAATTGTAAAAACTCATTAATTTTAAATATTTTATCTTTGAACCTTGATATTTATAAATTTAAAGAGAGCATGGGAAAGTTTTAAGAACTTTTCTTTTGCAGGGAAAAATTTTGAGAGCATAAGTAAATTTAGAGAACATTAATATTTTCAGTGTATATTTAATAAAAACTGTAAAACTAAAGTTGATTTTTGCTCCTGAATAGCAGTGAAGGAAATTATTATAGCCAACTTATACTATAATTTTACTTCAGAAAAGGTTATAATAAAGTGACACAAGGATAATCAGTATCTAAAGAAAGGAGGTGAGTGTATGTTCCTCATTTCCTGAAATGTTTTATTGTAGCTTTCAGCTTAATTTTTTAAGTATCTCAATAAAATAATGATAGTAATGCAACAGATATATTCAATAAACTTGCATAAATTTTTTTTAGGCATAACAGAGAACTTGCTCTCTTGTAGTTGATGAATCCAATTGATTTAGGAGCAAATGATTCCTAAAATAAAATTGTAAGCTCAATTTAAGATCTATATGCAAGTTTGCATTTTTTTAAACTGTGGTAAAGGTTAGCTGTGGAAACAAGTTAACCTGCTAGTGTAGAACTTGTCAGTGAAAGATGCGATTTATTTCACATACAGCTTAGATTGCCATCTTGTTCATGATGCTAGTTTAAATAGTGTTGTGGCGTATTTTATAAGTAAAGTCTAACTGATTTGTTTCCAAATTGATTCAATTACAATTGGTTTGCTTCTCAGGATTTTTTATTAGAAGGACTTCTGAATGATTTTGTCAAAGAATGAGAGACATGAGGGAAATGTAGTAGCTAACGTGTTTTTAATTTCTGTGCTTTTTCGGTATGCAATTTAAATGAGGTTCCCTAAAGTTCACTGTAGTTTATTGTAAACGTGTATGATCCTGAAAGTTTATAATGTCAGGGAAGTTGTGCAGGTGTATAATTTTAATGCCAACTACTGTTGCACCTTCACTCCTTTTGACGTAGAAAACACAACACACAAGCAAACAAAACCCAACAAAGAAAACCAAAAAAACCCAACAACCAATAAAACCCAAGCCCACCCTACACCCATTCCCCTGCATAAACACCTTCCCTTTCATCCCTCCCTCAGCAGGTTGGCCCTAGTGGAAGAAAACACATGTGAACCGAGAAATCTTGAGAAACTTTAGTAATAAAAGTTGTAGGCTCTTAACTCTTCCTGCCCACACACTAAGCCTTCCTTGCAATCTTAATACAATGATTGCAACAGCATTACTGCTGTATATTACATTGCGGTCTGAAATTCAGTCATTTGCTTCACTCAGATGATGTTTGATCATGTCACAGAAATTTTCTGCAGTACTTGCCCTATAATCTAATACAGATAGTTGTGCTACAGATGAAAAATAATGTAATAAGAAAATAATACATCAGCTCATTTTTCTGTTTTCCTTTTCAGTATTGGATGGTTAAGATTATTGCACCACTGCCTCACTCACATAAGTGATTTGGAAGGAATGATGGCTAGTGCTGCAGCACCCACTGCTAATCTGTTGCAGACATGTGCTGCTTTACTAATGTCCCCTTACTGTGGGATGCATTCTCCAAACATTGAGGCTGTGCTTGTGAAAATTGGGCTTCAGTCCACCAGAATTGGCCTAAAATTGATTGACATTCTTCTAAGAAACTGCTCGGCATCAGGGAGTGATCCTGCAGGTGAGTGCAGTGTTTTTCTTTTCACTTGTTGCTTGAAAGTATTGCTTGTATAAAAGTACAAATACAGTTTATTTGCATGTTGCTTTCTGATTCTGAATCTGGATTGACAGAACGTGCCATTGTGCTTTGATTGGCTTCTAAGTATCACAGTCTTTGTATGTGGGTAGTCCTACAACAGTAAAGCAGTGCAACCAGGGTTGTTTGGTTTTTCATAATTAGGTGAGTGTTTTGAAGAAACGGAGTAGGATGTACAGTGTATCCTAAACGTCTCTTGCTTTAGATATTGTGTCCAGATGTTTTAAAATAAAGAGTACTGCCACAAGTACTGTCAAGGAAAACCAATGCAGTATTTGGGCAGCAGTAGTCTGTAGGACAGTATGAATTCTGAGTAACACTAAGCACTGAAAATATTTTTGTCTGGAGGTGTATAATGAAGATACAACTATGTTCTATGTCCCACAGTGAAATTTTGCAGAAGCCATTCTGTTAATGCACTGGGGAATTTGTATTTATGGTTTCATACCACTTTGCTGTTTTGTATTATGATGATTATCATGTTTTAAATGAAAGAAAACAAATTAATTTTTTTCCTGTTTTGAGGCTGCTGACAGAAAACACTTTTTAAAATTGGCTTCCATGTCTTCTTTTGCCATGAGTTAGTGTTTCAGTGTAGACTGCTCAGGTTTGCTGGATTGTTGTTAGATAGGGGAGTACTTTCTGTCGGGGCAGAGGATGAAGTTGAATAGGAAATAACCTGTGAAGATCTTCAGATCTAATCCCATTTATGGAAATTGGAGTTAAATAAGCTTTAATTTTGAAATAAGTGTTTGCTTCTGTGAAGCAAGAGATTTGACAGCTCTGTTGGAATCAGTCATGTCTTTTTGGAATATGTTGAAGAAAACCCTGCTGTGTAAACCTCTAAGTCCTCCATTCATCTGATGAACGTTGTAATGGCTTTTCCTTTCATAGTAAGGCTGAACATTGAACATACAAAATGCACAGTTTTGAGACAGTGGTGTGAATAAGAGTTTCATCCTTACGTTAATGGCAAAACTTAATTCAATGTTAATATTGCAATTCTGTAATAATGTCATTAGTACACTTAAAAAATACATATGTAAGTACTTCTATTATTTCCCCTCCCCTTTTTTTTTTGAATGCGGCAAGATCTGAATAGCCCTTTACTGTTTGGAAGATTAAATGGTCTCTCTTCTGACTCCACAATAGACATTCTTTATCAGCTTGGAACAACTCAAGACCCTGGAACAAAAGATAGGTAATGTTATTTGGGTTGTCATGTGGAAGCATATACAAATAGTAATCTGCTAAACAGTAGCTTGATATTAGTTCATAAAACCAAACATTTTTGAAATCTGTTTGTTATGAGATAGCATGAAAGTGCAGAAATCTGAAAAAGCTTTCTGTCCTAGCTCTTTGCATCCTTTCCAGGGAATGCTGTCCCTCTTTTTCTGCTCTTATAAATGTGATAAAACTTTGGTTTTTAGCTGACTTTCCTCTCAAATACTCAGAACTCAGATACCTGCTATATTTTCTTTTTCTGTAGAAGGTTCACATTTGGCTGTCCAAGATAAATTTTTTTAATTAATTTTTGCCGTGATCTAAGTCTTGAGAAAACAGGGATTGAGCTCACTCTTGAACTTTTCTTCCAAGGAAGAGATAAACGTGTAAATTAGATTACAATAAACCAGCAAGTTAATTGGATTCTGAGTGTTTCTTTGATCCTTTATAATGTGCAACATCATCTTGTCTTACAGAATTCAAGCATTGCTGAAATGGGTCAGTGATTCTGCAAGAGTTGCAGCTATGAAAAAAAGTGGCCGGGTCAGCTACATTTGTCCCAATAGCTCAACCAGAGAGTATGGGCTTCTGATGCCATCTCCTTCCCACTTGCACTGCGTGGCAGCGATTCTGTGGCACAGTTACGAGTTGCTCGTTGAATACGATCTGCCAGCGTTGCTGGACAGGGAGCTCTTTGAGTAAGTAAAGCAAAGTTTTGCCCCTCATGATTTTTGTAACTAAACTGTTCACTGCCATAATACAACTTGAAGGGCATTGATTTTAAAATAGTAGTGGAAGGTCACATCCCTGGAGCTAACTGATAGAGTGGATACCTAATGATATCCAAACAGGTAGTTCTGTAGTTCTAAACTCAAAGCTGCCTTTCACATATTCCATGTATAGTTGTGTTTAAAGACCCAAAAATCTGAAATGAAACAGCAAATCCGTATATATACTTGCATATATGTGAAAGGTTAGCTGGTTCATGGTTTCGTTTGTGAGGTCTTGTAGTGGACTATTCTTGCTGAAATTGTTTGCAATAATTTTCACATTACTTCTAAGTGATCTTCATTAGGATGCTGTTATAGAAGCATTGTCTTATTTGTCACAGTATCCAATATCTGTAACTGATAGCTGAGAGGTGAGAAGTGGGAGATGTTTGCTTGGAGTTTCCACTTCTGTTCTGGCCAGTCTGATCTGAAAGAAATGAAGGCACAAAATCTGGAGTGAATCTTAAGCTATGAATTTGCTTCATTTTGGTGCATTCTAAAGAGAAGTTTACCCTAAACACCAAATGTATACTCTTAGTGACTCACAAAATGGAAATACATGATCTAATATTTGCAATTTATGTTGCTTAACTGTGTCTTCTGTTTAAACAAAACAAAAGAGAAGCCATATAACTTTGTTTCTCGAGTTTTATAGAAATATGGCTGTTAAATTACTGTATCTAGTATTAGTCAAGCATCTTTTATTTTTACTGTTGAATACAAATGCAGTTAATGAAGGGATCTTTGCACATGGTTTTGTTGTTGCTTTTAGAAAACCTTCATGTTTTTCCATGACCAGTCTCCTTTAGGTGTAGTCAAACATTCAGACTCCAGCAAGTGTATAAGTTACGGTTACAGGTACAAGCATGTGGAGCTCTTATATATGTGCAACATTATGGTCTTTAGATACATGACTACAAGCAAGACAATTTCCAAAGACACTTCAGTGATACTGTGATAAGGATAATTTTTAATTCAAAATGAGCTTGTTCATCTTGGGAATTGGTTTAAGGATTTTAAATTGCAGGTCAATTAGTCCTTTTAGCAGTACACTTTTAACAGAAATACATTTTCAGGATACATTTTAACATTTGAAAAGGAAAAACTCTAATAAAAATGGACTTTCAAATATGCACAGCCCAATTAGATTTATATAAAAGTGTGTTTCACAACTGAGTTCGTGTCTTTTGGAGGACAGTGAGTTGTTTTCATCATAGGGAGAAATGATAGAAATACTAATAAAACTTAAGTACCTAGTTTGAGTATGCATGTTACAATACAGCCCTGTTCCCCTGCCTCCTGCCAGATATAAAGCTATAGCTCATATCAGCTACCATCTGGAGCAAATTATAAAATATATTCTTTAATAAATATAAAAGCATTTATGCTAGAGTTATATGGGTAAATAATTTTTCTATTAAAAATAACTTTCCATGTGTATCCATAATCTCCTTTGATATTGTAACTTTTGAAATATTAATGGATTCTAGCTATAACTCCAAGTTTCTCCTTCATGTGATAAATCACTTTTTTCTTGGAAATATTTTCCCATCATCCCCATTTTCCATTTCAGTATTTTTGCTTTGGCCAATGGATGCTAATCCTGAGTTATTTTTAAATATGTATTTAGAAAAAAAACTTATTTTTCCTAGAGCATGAACTCATCCAGAAGATTTTGGCAGTTGGACTGTGTTAATATACAGTTGGAGAAGAGTTTTAGTGTAGCTTTATTGTATGTGGACTTTTGGAAATTGTGACTGTCTTTCCAGAAGTTATAGATCATTTAGTCATTGAGATGAGTTTTCTGTTGGGGAGGGGTTTTATCAACCATTCTCTTGACTGGTGATAAATCCAACTTTTGGTTAGACCCAAAGAGGTTCTTGAGTTCCTAGAGTGCCCTTAGACTAAACATAGGGTCCATCCAAAAGAAGGAAAAACAATCCTTACCTTCAAATGGAAATGTAATATATGGTGGTACGTCCAAACTTAATTTAAAAACCTAGTGTTGAATGGCATGAAGTGAATGTTCACCTCTGTATGTAAATTTTAAGATAATGTAACATCTGTGGTGTCAAGGTACTGTGAATGCAATTTGGAAAACCAGCTTTTTTTTTAAAATACTTCACATACTCTGAACAAGTCTCTGTGAAGAAATGATCATTTTACTTTAAAAGTACCCCTACTGAAATTCAAGCTGAGTAACAGGAGCTAAATTAGCTTCTGCACTCATATGCCTTGGATTAGCATTCAGACAGATAGTACTTGGATGTGAGGCCAAAGGTAGGTGGGATTTTAGAATCTCTGAGGAATAATTCTGTTCTTAACTTGTGTCCTAAGTTTAGGTCAAGTAAGGACAGCAAGGGTAGTGTTGTTCAACCAACAAAATCATTGCTGCTTTCATTTATTTTGCAGCATCTTCAGGAAGATGCCTAATAAGGGAGATTTTAAAAAATTTTGAAACATGTTAAAATACTTTCAGTTCTTAAAAAGAATTGAGACCTTCATGTGAAGGAGCCTATGTACGCACGTGTGTCACCCTAATAGCTGCAGCTTGGAGAATTGACAGCACAAAGAGGTTGCAGTTGGTTAAAAACGATGGATAAGATGTATGACAACTGTCAAAAGAGTGAAATCTGGTTTTTGTCTGCAGCATGCCAGAAAAGTTGGTTTATATCTATTTAAAATACAGTGTGGCGAAAGAAATTTAAGCATACAATTGAGAAATGCCTTTTGGGTAATCAGCATCCTGCTGATACTCTGATCCAAAAGAAGCTTTTGAGTTCAGCACGGAGTGTTTTACAGCAGCTTCTGCAATAGTAAATCATAAATGTGCAAAAATGTTGTATGAACCAATGATAAAAAAGGGGAAAACGAGTGGCAAACTATGTGTTGATATGATTTCCTGTCTTCTACAGGTCACTATTTAACTGGTCCATGTCTCTTCCCTGCAACATGGTTTTGAAGAAAGCTGTCGATAGTTTGCTTTGTTCCATGTGCCACATCCACCCAAATTATTTTTCCTTACTCATGGGATGGATGGGTATCACTCCTCCTCCAATGCAGTGTCAACACAGACTGTCTATGACCGATGACAGCAAAAAGCAGGACCTTAGTTCATCTTTGACAGATGACTCTAAAAACGCACAAGCCCCTCTTGCACTAACAGAGTCTCACCTGGCTACTCTTGCTGCCTCATCTCAGTCTCCTGAAGCTATCAAGCAGTTACTGGACTCAGGTTTGCCTTCACTGCTTGTAAGAAGTCTTGCTAGTTTTTGCTTTAACCATACTTCTAGCTCCGACTGCACTGCACAATCAATGGATGTCACCCAGGACAGGCTCAGGAGGCATCATCTTCCACAGCACTTTAATAAAATGCCCATCACAGCAGACCTGGTTGCTCCTGTTCTCAGGTTTCTGACAGAAGTTGGCAACAGCCACATGATGAAGGATTGGTTAGGTGGCTCTGAAGTCAATCCATTGTGGACAGCACTTTTATTCCTGTTGTGCCATTCTGGTGCTACCTCTGGAGGACACAATATGACAGCACAACAGGCCAGTGCAAGATCCAGCTTGCTTTCTTCAACTGTAACCACAGGACTGACCACTCAGCAGCGGACAGCAATTGAAAATGCAACCGTTGCGTTCTTCCTACAGTGCATCTCTTGCCATCCTAATAACCAGAGACTTATGGCACAGGTGAGAGAGAAAAATAATAATGTTTTAATTTATTAATAGCTACAACTAACTTTGAAATTTTTCTGGTTTTTACCTTTCTTTGTAATAACTTGGGTTTTTGTAAGCTGTCTCTGAATGGAAGAATTTTATATTAAAGTTGTTAGCTTGTTGGTCTGAGTCTGAAACGTATAAAAATGTTTTGGCATGGCTGTCCAGTCCTGTGTATAGATTTGTATTCCTCTTGGTTTAGAGGAATAAACTTTAGACCAAACTCCAAAAGGCTGTTTAATTGGTTTGGGCTAAATGTTTGTGAAATGAAATTTGAACATCAAGCTTCATACACATATTTACCCTTAGTAACCTAAGGAGATTTCCTGGGAAGTTTGCTTGTGCAACCTGTGTCCGAGGAAATACAGCGTATTGCAGAATATGGCTCTGCATTTGGCATTCTAGAGCAGATTCAGCTATCTTCCTCACATTTATTAACCTTGCAGACCTAGCTGAATACAAGTATAATGAAAAAAAGGCTTTTCAGCATTAAGAATGATGATGCCCTAGGAAGAAGTAGAGTAAAAAATTGAGTCAGTTCTCTGTTAATGGCTGGGAGTAATACTGCGTTATGCCGTGGGAATTGTTTGTTTTAGGGATTCAGAAGGTGTTTTTATAACTACTTTATTTTCAGTTTTTTATCTTTCAGAGAAATCCACATCTTTACAATTACTTTGATGCTGTTGTCAGTGTTTTAAATTAAGGGCCTTATTTGCTGCAGGTATTTTCTGCAGTGGTGCTCATTTCTGAGCTGGTTTGTGTGATAACTGGAAGTGGATCTCAGGCACTGCCTCCTATGGCTGTGTAGAGCTATATTTTAGAGACCTAAATATAGAAATATTTTAAATCTGATATCATTTTGCATTCTCAGGTTCTCTGTGAATTGTTCCAGTCCTCTCCTCAGCGTGGCAACCTGCCAACGTCTGGAAATATTTCAGGATTTATTAGGCGGCTTTTTTTGCAGCTGATGCTAGAGGATGAGAAAGTGACTTTGTTTCTTCAGTCGCCTTGTCCAGTAAGAATTTTTGATACCGTACAGCAAACGTGGAATAAATTTAGCCTCTAAATCTTAAGTCTGAGTATATTCAACTTTGAAATGTTAGACAGCAGCTTTTTTCTGCTGTACATATTATGGAATTTTGGAAAGGAAAGTGCTGTTGAATTGTAACAGCATTTTAGAAGAAAATTCAAGGCATTGTGTTAAGATAACACACAATATTTGTAGGAATTGCACTGCTTCTGAAAGATCTGACAACTGAAATTTCTCTTACAGAAGGATTTTTAGTAGCAGCCTTACACACCAGCAGCAAATATAGGTACAGTATCTGTCCAGTAGTCCTTAGCAGTTTCATGAAGGATCGGTCATAGTCAAAATTGGCAGAGATCCTTCAGCAGTTAGCCAAAATGCCATGAATAAACTGAGTGACAAATACGTGAATTAATTTATAAAGTATGCTTTATGCTTCCACGTGCTTCACTGGAACAGAATTACAATTGATGTCTGGAGTGCTCTCCATTGAAGGCTGTGACTGAAAAAATAGGGTGAAACCACAAGTTTTTTTAAAAGATCTGATACTGCCATCCAGAAAAAAATATTTACTGCTTTGGTTTCTGCATCTCAGAAGTAAAGTACTCCAGGAGATATATGAGGGAAACTGGATCAGATAATATAAAATGGAAAAGGAGGCACAAATACAGTTTTAGCACAAACATCAAAAAGTTTTGTTTTAACTTGGCTGAGTAGTTGTTAACAGATCCATTGATAATGTGAAGGTAACATCAATTTTCTGTTATTTGTTTTACATACAACAGATTTTTACAGAAAGCTGTTAGTAGATATGTAAAAGCAGAAAAAATGTCTTGAAGTTGTCATAATTCAGTTTCTGCTATTAAAAATGCTGTGAAAGTCTGTTCTTACTGAGATAATTCCTACTATAGCATCCAAAGACAATCCTTAAAAATAATGTGGATGTACAGTATATACTTCTAGAATATCCAACAACAAAACTTTTTAAAGATTGGTTCCTCATTTTTATCTTGGAAAGTTCTTACCAAAACTGTATTTCAGAAGCTCAGTTCTGATTGTCGGCAAATACTGATTTTTTTACTGCATTCACTACAGTAAATTGGTTGTATAAGTGCACATTAATAAACAGGTCTTCAGGGCTGCCTAAAATACATTACAGTAAAATATTTGAAATGTTTTAACTAATAGTGACTTAGTTACCTGTCATAATAACAAAAAGTAGATATTAAGTCTAGAATAAACTTCCTCCTCAAGTCAGAGTAATACAGAAACATCATCTTTCTCTACTCAAAGTATATTGTTATTTTTCTATATTTAGTTTCAGAGTTAAGTTTTCTTTTCCTGAATAATTGCAAGTCTCAGGCACTCAATTTTTCTCTCATATTACAGCTATCTAAAATAATTGGGTTTTTTAAAGTGAAGATGGTATCATACTGTTTCTGATCCTAAAAATATTGTAGGCTTTCAAAACAAATTATTTTGAGTTAAAAAATTAAACTTGTCCTAATTTAAGACAGTTTTACTGTATGCCTCCAAAGGTGAAGGATATGTCCGTTTTCTTTATTAGCACACTAAGAATTTAGCTTTGTTAGCTGACGTGACTTTTTAAGAACTTAGTGGTTTAATTTATTTCTCAGTGTTGAAGTCATGTTAAATGTTGACTGTTTTTCCCTTTCAGCTGTACAAAGGTAGAATTAATGCAACTAGTCATGTAATTCAACATCCAATGTACGGAGCTGGACACAAATTTCGTACTCTTCACTTGCCTGTCTCAACAACTCTAGCAGAGGTTCTTGATCGTGTGTCAGGCAAGTTTGGAATGGTTCATGGTTTTGCTTTGCTTTTTTTTAAATGCAGTTTAAAAAAAAATCATATACTGTTTGTTTGACCATACAAATGATACTGCAAATACCAGCCTTTAAATACACTGTCTTTCATCCATTCATTAAATTTCTCCAAATTTTGTCAGTTAAATATCCTGGAACTCAGTGATATATCTCAAGGTGCAGATGTATGTCCTGTGAAAAGGACCTTGATGAAGGCACCATCTAATTTCTGTGGATATACATTTGTCTGCTATATAAATATTCGCATTTGCTTACTAAATGGAAATTGAAAAAGCATCTTTTACTTTTAGATATTAATTTTAAAATTATGCACAGTGAGAGGATAATGTTAAGGCATTAATTTATTTGGTTTTTTTTTAAATTTCAGTACTTTCAGTTATACTACTTGAATATACACTGAGAGATGAACCTCTCCTTAGGGAATTGTGTTGATCAGGCCTTCGCAGACCATAATGTGGATTTTGACACCTGAATGGTAGACATCTTAATCACAAAATGAATTGCACCTTTAATTTTAGTGTTTATTTAATACTTTAGGAAACAGAAATATATGTTAAAGATTAGGGTTAATAATTTTTTAAATTTAGTTAAATAGTAGAATTCATACCAAAGATGTCATGTCTATGCCAGAGCTCTGTAGGTAAAACCAGGCAAGATGCAAGTTGATTCTCCCCTAGTAATAAATAGAGCAAAAATTATTTGGACATGTTAGATGAAAAATCAGTTTTATACGTCTAGTTAAAAAAAATTAACAAATACAGGACTTCCTCTTTATTCTTAAGATGTGGTTCTTAGTAATATCAAAGAAAAGTCAAAGATCATTAGAGCAATTATGTTTTTGCCGTATGGGAGATGTGCACTGAAGGGTGTGCACTTAGTTGCACATTCATCTGACTAGGAATGTATGTTCTTATAAGTGGGTTTACTTGAATGTGTACTTTCTTGGAACTCAGTGTAGATCAACTTTTAGTTTATGAGGCAGATCTTTTTAGAGTTAAAAGGAACTATTGCTTTTTTATATCTACGGAAGATTTTTACACTGAAATTGCTAACAAATTTGCTAGGGCAATAAATGATACCTAACAAGCTGACAGGAGTACCAAAATGGTATTTGACAGAATACTTGATAGGACAGGATGTGTTTTAGGATTTTAATAGAAAAATATCTATTCCTAGCGAAATGCTTGTATCTTACTTATCAAGGAATAGTTTACTCTTTCTGATAGAATTCTATATTTATTTACTGTCCAGAGAGTCATGTGTGAAATGTGACTAAGGTCTTTCTGACCACAAACTGCACAAAGATCTCATTACTCTAATGGGTGGGATGGTCACTGCATTCGAGGTAGGGATCAGTTGTTGAGTAGTGACATAAACTGTACTGAGTAGCTGCCTTAGTGGTGTATTGTGGTCAGCTTGATAGCCAGTGCTAATAAGGACTGGAAAGGAGAAGGTGGTGATGTGGTAAACTGTAATGTCTGTAATTGAAAATGGTCAAATGCTGACTTTGAGGGCACCATAACTTTGGGGTTTGCTACAGCATTGTTACACCTTGGCTTTGTGGCTCGTATGGCATTCCATGAAGTCCATGGTTAGGACAGAGTAAAGAAGGCTTGGATATAAGAGGACCAAGCGATGTGTTTGGGGTGAGAGAGAGAAGGGATGGACTGGGGGAGAAAAGAAAGAAACTGCTGTCACCGCTACAGCAATAGGAAGTCATGAAGATCCTGTGTCAGAATCTGTCCCTTGAGTTAACTTCTTTTTTCTTAACTACTGTTAATGTCTCAAAATAATCATCTCATACTTTCTGCGTAAATAAATCACAAGAAGCATGTTCACTTGGTACTTTTTTTCCCAGCTTTAAAAAAAAAGGGGGAGAAAAGGGTCCTAAAATCAGTGATAAATCTGCTGCTTGTATCCTTTCAACATAGGAAGAAAATACGCAGTACACTGTAGATAGGACTGCTTAGGATGAGTACCAGCTGGTTTGTATTCCATGCACCTTAGTCTTGAGTTACTGCTTTTGGTCAGAAAAACTGAACAACAAATCTGGGTATCACCTGAGTAGTTAAAATACCATTGCTTAACCTTCTTTAATAATTTTATTAATAATTTTTAAATTCCCCAGCAGTAAATGGACATTGAGTCCATGGGACAAAACTAGAGCAACTCAGAAGTTTAATAATAATAATAGTAGTAGTAATAATAATAGTACTGATGAAATTTTTTAGAAAAGTTTCATAGACAGATGTGTGTGTGTTGTATATGTACACGTGTATATGTACACGTGTTTGTATACATAGAGAGAATGTATGTGTGTGAATATTGAGTCCTAAGTGGCAGTAGTTTCATACTCTATCTTTTTTTAGTCTCCACTGCTGTCTGACACAGACATAACCAATGTCTTCAGGCACAAATCATATTTCCAAGCAGCCAAACCACATTCCTTTCAGCACCTCACCCACAGGTGACACACAGTTAAAGGTAGCTGCATGGTACTTCTAGGCTTGAGTCTGGTTATAACTTAAAGCTGCTGTGGCTATGTGGAAGCATGTTACTACTCAGCAGCAATTAGAGAATTACTTGGCCATTTTGGTGCCAGTGTTGTACCATACAGGGTGTGAAATAATCCATTGTCACCAATCATCAGTGATTTAATAAATTAGATTAGGTTTAATAACTTACTTACAGTTGTGATCTACACTAATGATTCAACCAAAATGATTGAACTGCAGTAATCTAATGTTCTCTTAAGCAAACAGCTCAAGTTTTGGTTGTGTAATGTACTTTAGGCATCTTCCAATTTCAAAGGAAGAGAATTTGCTTGAAATTGGATCAGTATGTAACATGAGATACCCAGGCCCAAATACAAGAGCCTATTTTAAAAAGTCTGCAGCTGTCATTAAAAACCAAAAAAGTTTTGGAATTTCTTTTTTTGTTGGATTTTTTTGCTGTTGTTTTGTCAAGATTTTTTGTGGTGTTTTGGTTCATTGGGTTTGGATGGGTATTTTTTGCTTAATCTCAGTTTTGGTTGATTGCAGTGGTTTAGTGGGTTTTTTATTGCGAAAACACTTGACTCATCAAGTAATGGTTTTAAACTGTTACAGATTTAAATTGTCAGAGAACAGAGTTTTGCGAGAGGAAGGGGACAGACTTACTGTAATATCTTAATTCATAGGTATTGACAAGACTATTGCTGCCTGTGTTGGAACTCAGACACTAAAGTAGTTCAGAATAGCCTTGTAAACAGCTTAGAAACTAATAAAATCAACTTAGTATCTTGAAATGCTTTTCTTTCCTCTCTTTTTCTGTTTGTCCTTGTCCTCCCCTGACCCCTGTCCCCATATAGATACACCCAGTATTACAGCTAAGCTAATTAATGAACAGAAGGAAGATAAAGAAAAAAAGAACTATGAAGAGAAAGAAAAAGTTAAAGCAGAAAATGGATTTCAGGACAATTACAGTGTTGTTGTTGCTTCTGGTATGTCTTTCTCTTCTGTCTTTTATAAAATGGATCTTTCTGGTGTTAAAAGTGTGTGTGTGTGGAAGAAAATACCTACCAATAATTAATTTTACTACTAGTGATGGTTAGAAAAATTGTAGTACCCAGTACTACAGTTTTAATGTAACTGACTGTTAGGTAGCAAGGATTGATTCCTGGTGGAACAACTGCCTCTAGCAGATTATAGTGTGACAAATTTGTACCTACATGTATGTGTCAGTGATATCTTCATGGAAGCTGTTGCTAGGGTATTTTACAGCATTTTTTAAAGACACACCTGGAGCTTGGTGGGTATTATTACTTCTACCTTTTTGCAGGAGCTGGTGCATCAGAGTTTAACCACCTCTATACCCAAAATATGCTTTGGAAATAAAATGTATCCACATACTTTGCATAATAACTAGTGCTATTCTGCTAAAAACTGTCAGATGGAGATGTCAGCATAAAACCATGTTATTCCACTTGGAAACAACTAATACTGGAGTTTCTTTAAAAACATTCAGTTTATAAAAAGTAATGTGTCAAACCTTCAGAAGTCTTTCATGTAAACCATTTTCCTGCAGACCTATTGTTAGAGGATATAGATTGAACACAGTAATTTTGCAGTGGTACACAAATGTTACTGTTCAGATGATGGCTGTAGAAATCATTAGTCTTTCAGTTTGAAGTTGATTAATGAACTTCAAACTACTTCCTTTCTATCTAGCTTTCTGCCATTGTTGAGGTACCTTAAGCTCGTTCATACTTCATGAAGCATAAAGCAGAGATGCTGATTTCCTTTGACTTTTGGCACCAATATTTCTTAAGCTTTTTATTTCAGGTTTTTTGATGTAGATGCAACTTTAAAGCAATTGTTGAATAGGCCAGTAGCTTCACTGAACTTGGTATACATTTAAAACCCCATAGCTGTGTTAATTAAAGCATCTTTATTTGACAAGACATTTACAGTAGGTGCCACTTAAACAAGTTAAACATGTTTTTGTCGTACCTAAAGTATTAACAGGTTCAGTCAAAGGTTTAATAATAAATAAATGAATAAAAAATCTGGAAAGAAACAAAAATATTATGCCAGGCTTGAAGATAGGGCATAGCATAGTCAGCCATGTCATTCCAGTTGCATTGCTCATCCTACTGCGTGATATAGCCCATTCTCTATTATAAAGAAGCAGATTTCAGTTTTTTCTGATGTTATTTCCAGTTTTCTCCAATTTAGCAAGAGAGTTTAAATGTAAGCTTATTTCATTTGCATTTGTTTTTACTACCTGTTTGTCAAATATTTTCGTCTTTTGTCATTATTTTTTCATATATATTCTGAGGGTTTTTTAGTGTCCTCAGAATCTCAAGAAGTTAAAAGTCTTTAACTTTTTACCTATTCGTAAAATTAATAAAGGGAGAAGATGGTATTTGCAGCCTGGTCTTCCTGAGGCAAGCTAGTTTAGTGTACTGAGTTTATTGGACAATGTCTTGCATATTAGAGCTGTTCCTAATGATCAGCTGAACCCAGAGTGTATTACAGCATTTGAAGTGTGGATGTTGTTAGTTTTGTGTTGGCTCTTGGACAATGATAATAATTGTCCAAGTTAGTAATTGTCTTTGTATCTTGACCTGCTGGCTTTTTACCTTGGTCTCTCACCTGCACAGAAGGGTACATGATTGCAGTATAATTTTGCTGTACCTCAAGTCAGCTTAAGCTGTCTTAAGATAAGGCAGTCTTGCTGTGTAATAACAGTAAGCTTTCATGCAGCTATTCTACCTCCTAATTTTCATGTAGTGATTACTTCAAGTGTTTTGGGGCTAGGGAACTTGAAAAGCACATTTAAAGACACTTTTCATCCCATGTGGTACTGTCAGTACTGGAGCTAAAGTCGCCTTTGTAGGCCAGACAAGCAGTTGTTATCTGTAGTCTGTGCTGAAATGTCTGTCAATTTGGAAGATTTTGCCTTTCTTGCTTTCAGGTGAAAAGACACCCTAAAAAAGTTTTGCTGTGAGACATTCTCTTTAATAAGAGCATAATTGGAATAGCTTTTGCTTTTTTCACGCATGGTATGGTCTATTTATGGTTTGGTTTATGTTTGGGGCTTTGGAGAATGCACAGCCTTTTAACTAAAAATACTGGGATTATATTCAAATTATATTCATTATGTTTTATACATGGATGTTATTCTGGTATTTAATTAGCCAGTGAGGTTAAGTTCTTACTTTTTTTCTATCATTGAAGGTTTTGAGTACGTTGTATCTTGGCTGAAGGTATTAAATACTAGAACAACTTGAAATTTTTTACTTCTGTACTAGGTTTGAAATCTCAGTCAAAAAGAGCTGTTTCATCCACCCCGCCACGTCCACCATCAAGGCGAGGAAGAGTGATGGCAGATAAAGTTGGTACTTCTTCCTCAGGAGGAGAATCTTCCAGCAAGACCATTAGTGTTCCAGTCTTTCATCTATACCATAAGCTACTACCAGGTAACTTCAATAATACAGTTTAAACATCAAAAATTTTTCAGTGGCTGATATGTGATCAGGAAGCAGTTACAATGGTAATGGGCATTAGCATCTTGGAAGTGTGGAACCTTTCTGGGCTGGTAACAGCTTTCAACTAGAAATAATTTTAGGATCAGCAACTGCAGTGTTGTAGCATCATAGCAGCTTGAAAAAAGTAGCAATTATGTTGATCTCCCTTGAAGTTTAGTACCTCGTTCCTAAAAAAACCTCTCAAAACACTTCCATTTTCACTCACAAATGAAAGCAGGGTGGGTTTGTAAGGTGGCTTAGGTTTTCTTCCATGTGCAAGGCAGAACTGAACTGGTACCAGTGCCCTATTACTTGAGGTTCTGAATGGGCAACCGTCTTGCATTGCTCTCTGAAAGGTTGATTTGCCAGTTCAGGAATATTCTTGAATTCCCTAACATTTGTGTTTTAAAGCAACACCATGTTAAGCAGTTAGTCATGTTCCATGTGTATCAGATACAGTATGGCAAGGTTGCCAAGTTGGTCGCAAGGTAGGCAGGCTCTCTTGCGTAGAAAGAAATTGGTGTGACTTAGATCAGGAATAAAGGACAGAAACATGGGTGAAACACTTCAATATTATGCCAAACAGCTTCTTGTCTGGATCCAGCTAATGGAATTCGGTGGTTAACTTCTGATCAAAGTAATTTTCACCCAAAAAACCCCTAAATTTGAAACTTACTATCAAATTACCAGCTTTGGGCTATCCTCTGGCAATTATTGGCAGGATCACAAACTTGGATTAAAATATCTAAAATTGGTAAGCAAAACCTTGTGGGATGAGTCCTGTGATCGGTGTGCCATGATGGATGGTTACAGGCTTTTCCAGAGGGGTAGGCAGGTCAGGCGAGCATCAGGCACAGCATCGCCAGCCGGGCAAGGGAGGGGATTGTCCTGCTCTGCTCTGCACTGGGGCAGCCTCACTTCAAGTGCTGGGGGCACTTTTGGGTGGCACAATATAGAAAGGACATAAAGCTGTTAAAGAGAATCTAGAAGAGAGCAATGAAGAGGGTGAAAGGCCTTGAGGGGAAGCCGTATAAGGAATGGCTGAGGTCTCTTCGTTGGTTCAGTCTGGAGGAGAGGAGACTGAGGGCAGACCTCATTGCAGTTACAACTTCCTCATGAGGGGAAGAGAAGGGGCAGGCACCAATCTCTTCTCTGTGGTGACCAGTGACAGGATGTGAGGGAATGGCCTGAAGCTGTGTCAGGGAGATTTAGGCTGGATATTAGGAAAAGGTTCTTCACTAAGAGGATGGCTGGGCATTGGAACAGGCTCTCCAGGGAAGTGGTCACAGCGCCAGCATGACAGAGTTCAAGAAGTGTTTGGACAATGCTCTCAGGCACATGGTGTGACTCTTGGGGCTATCCTGTGTAGGGCCAAGAATTGGACTTTGATCCTTGTGAGTCCCTTCCAACTCAGGATAATCTGTGATAGTCGTATTCTGGAGATGAGATCAAAACCCAGTGCCCGTTTTCAGTATTTAGCTGTCTTGTGATGGTCGTGTAGACCATTCTGTATTTGTTATCTGGTCGTGTCTTGCACAGCAGACAGTTGTTACAAAAAAATATGCCATGCAAAGAAAATCAGCGATGGGGAAAAAAGGGCAGAAAACTTACTCACTTGTACAACGGCAAGGTATTTTTAATTTTTGTTTTTCTTAAGACACAATCTTCAATTGAAGAAACAGGTTGTTACTGAAGAACTCTTGGGTGTTGTTTTACTTGGTTAAATACAGTCAAGATGAAATGGACATGCTATTTATTATATGATCCAACTCTAAAATGTTTCATGTGTAAATCTACTTGTTGTCAGGCAAAAT
This sequence comes from Corvus moneduloides, assembly GCF_009650955.1. Taxonomy (NCBI): domain Eukaryota; kingdom Metazoa; phylum Chordata; class Aves; order Passeriformes; family Corvidae; genus Corvus; species Corvus moneduloides. The sequence continues at coordinate 85,101,881 of NC_045478.1, read as the reverse complement.
TTTTCTGCATTGAGAGTAGCTTGTAATTTCAGGGAAGAACATATTTGTAACCAACAAAGTGGCCAAAATCTGAGTTTTGAGTAATCAGTTTGGACTGTATTGCATGTGCATTTCAAGTCGACATCGCTGTGGAGAAAAGTAGTCCTGGGCAGTGCTCTTCTTTTTTTATTTTTTCTGCTGAGTTCTGCTGTCTTGACACAGGAGTAGTGAGCTATGCTTGAGATTAGTAGGACTGAAAAAGAATTGCAGGTTTCTTTGTTTTCCACTTCTTCCAGTACCATTCATTTTACCTTTGGGTCACACATACCTCTATGCCCCCACAATCCAAGGGTGATGCATAGGTGGTGTTTAATAGAAGGGGACAGCCAGTACCAACTTAAAATGCACGTCAATTTACAGCCTTAGCCATTTACTAAATACGCCAAATGCTTGTGCTCTCAGCACAGAGCTGCCTTAGGGAATGTTGGCATAGATCTTTTTGATGATTGGTTCCAAACTGATGGGGCCCCTTTTCCCAAGAGGACAAATGGTGAAATTAAGGCCTTAGTTTGGAGCCAGATAATATTTAGTCTATTTGGCATCTGCGGTGCAGGTAATGAACAGGACCTGGATATGTATGTTAAAATAACCCAATCAGAATTTTCCTCTCTGACTTGATGCCATTGTTGTCTAGGTCAGCCATTACCAGCTGAAATGACACTTGCCCAGCTTCTGACTCTGCTGTATGACCGTAAACTCCCTCAAGGATACCGATCAATAGATTTGACAGTTAAACTTGGTTCCAAAGTAATCTCAGATCCAAGCTTATCAAAAACAGACTCATTTAAACGTCTTCACACAGAAAAAGGTGAGTGTTCTTACTTTTTTGCTATATTCCTTTTTAAAATGTTTTTATTTGGGAAAAAAATTGCTTTGATTTTCTTGATGAGAAAGAGGAGTTTTCTGTATTTTCTTGGATGATTTTCCTGAGCTATTCTTTTCTAGACAAGAGCTAAACTTCACAATAAAGTACAAATTCATTGCCTATCTAAATTGTATCTATAAGATGCTCCAATATGGTTGTTCTGGTTTCACTTTTCTTTCTTGATTGTAATGTTGCATGTGATACAATTATGATTGTATAGTTACAGTATATTTTACTTCTTGACATGTATATCAGTTCTCTCTAGTAAGTGTTTGTGCTGATAACCAGGGCAGATTAAGTAATACAGGAGCTCTTTGAAACCATATGAATTAGAAAAGCCTGGGAAATTTTTTATTGTGGCAGCTTTAGGTACCAAATGCTGCTTTGAAAATGGGGATTTCTCTCAAGCCCATCTAAGCAGGTCTTATAACTCCAGCTATAAAAACATGTATCAGTTTTTAACATTTTATAATATGATATATTTCTTGGTAATACTTTTGCCAATTGCTTACTATCTACTTGCTGGAGAAGGGAGGAGGTCTATCCCAGGAATTCTAAAATGTTTTTGTATCATTTCTTTAGGCAAGACTTATAGTAACGGGACTTTGAAATTAAGATAATTGTGATCTGCTGATCATCAGCCTGCTGACACAGCATGGAACTCCAAAGTTAATAATTCAGTTATTTTAAGACCGGGACTTCTTTTAATGACTGTTCACTTTATAGTCTGTTTCTAGAAAAGATAAGAAACAGAAGCGTTGAAAAAAAAAATTCGTGATGTCTCATTTGAAATAAGCATTTCATGACTCCATGTAGTATCTGGATATACATATCTGTCACACTATTGAGAGACCTATCTCTTTCAAATAATACTTTTGTTTAGTTATGCTCTTTATTTAAATTCTAAATCTACAATAAATACTTTACTATTTGAATAAAACTCAAATTTTTAGAGAAGGTTCAGTAGTAGTAGAGCTGCATGTGAAGACATAAAGGCCCTCTGAACTTTTGTTAAGTTACTGGGCACTTTATTTTTTAAACTTGAGACAAATACTTTTGAAAATTTGAGTTTTTCATTACAGATCCATTGATCTGTGGTGCTATACAGCAAAAATTAGTTACATTCACAGTCACCACTCAGCAATAATGAAGGTCAGAGCTACTGCGTTTTCATGACTACTTTGTAGTATCTAGAGAAATCATTCTTACTTATCAGTATTTCTTTACTTGCTACTTAAAGTAGACTGGGGGTTTTTTTACACCATCCATGCTGTATAGATTTTATAGCTTCACAGGTGTCTCTAGTCCTGCATTTACTACTACCTGAGGAAAAGTGCCATTTATTAACATTTTTTTCTTTGTGCTTCGCTGCCATTGAGATCAGCAGTTTTCCACAGCTGAAGTGCATGACTTCACTGAAAACTTGGAAAATATTTACGGAGGCGAAATGGCTTAAATTGGGTTGTAAGAAGGTTAACCTAAGCAAGGACTTGAGAAGCATGTTTAAGTGTAACTCCTTGTGTGAATTTGAAGATGATATTGTATTTGCACTCACAATGAAAGGATCTGCCTATAGCCGTACTCACTGAGAACTTAGTTGTCAAGTGCTTTTCCAGAGAAGCAGCTTTCTGTGCATTGTCAGTATCTCCGTGTTCCTAATTTCTTGTTTTCTTCCTTTGGGAAGGTTTACAGCTTTTTACACTGCAAAACTGAGAGTTGAGGGGTTTTTGTCAAAATCTTTATTTTAAAACCATCATTATGAAGGATGTTTAACATTTCTTGTGGTCTGATCAATTCATGCCATTGCAAGCAATTGAATTGCAAATCACGTTCAGCCCAGTGAGGTGGAATCCTCCATATGTCTGCTGGAAGGCAGTTCCTTGCTGATAGCAGCATGTTTGTGACACCCTCAGCCGCTATCTCTGGGGAAAAAGAGCACTTCCACAGAGGAGATTTCTGCCTGTGTCCTTAAGAGCAGTAGACATCAAAGCTGTATGTACTGAAAGTGTTAGGCTTGAATGTTTTCTTACAAGATTATCCTGCTTTGAAAGTATCTGTCACCTTTTCTTTGTCTATGAAAGACTTCTTCAGACAGACAGACTTCTCATAGTCTGTGTGTTTGAATTAGCATGAATTGATGTACATATTCCTACATATCCCTGATCTAAGCTTATTCAATCTTACACTTTGATCGTATAGTTCCAAAGCACTGTGATCCTCCCACAGCATATCCATGATGTCCTTGTAAAATGGTGTTTCTTGCATGTTTAAAAGTTGAGAATTAGGATGGGGAAAGACCTGCTGTTTCCTATTCTCTTTCAAATTAGAGAAGAAACAGTTTTAAAAGATGAAATATCTGTTAAAAGATGCAGTGTCTGCTGTTTAAAAATTTTTTCATAAGAAATTTGTTTTGGTAGCTGCATGAGTTATTCTTTAATGTGCTTCTGTGTTTTTACAAGTATATAATAAATAATAGCCCGTGTGCTGTGTATTTGGAGTATAACTATGGATTATTGTGGGTGTCAGACTGCTCACAGCGAAGAGATAGTAAGACCACTTTCTCTCTCCTGCCTTTTGACATGGCTATACTGTGAAGACTTGGAGGACCCCTGCATTATATTGTTTAATAATATAATCTGCAAATCAGATTTTTAGATTAAATATATAAAATATATAAAATGAAGTTTGCCTGTGGCAATTATCAAAGAGGGTTTATTTTTGGCAATAAGGAATTGTGGTAAGGTTCAGTATATTCTGTATATACCTGTGTGCATCAGTGCATAGAATGTTGATTTTTTTTGTCTGTTGTACAAAATATTAGGGTGCTTAGTCATAAACTGGGAGGATGGAGGCAAGTAGAAAGAAATCCAGATCGTGATCTTTTTTCATGAGGAAGAGTAGAATTAAATTTCACAGCTTTCACAGAGGGACATTTTGACACCTCACAGAGAGGAGATGTGAGAAGCAAAACTAATTTAAGGTTAAGATTATCTTTCCTTTCTTCAGCTATAAACTCTTTATTGGAGAGTAACAAACCTACACTTAACTTCTAGATGAAAGGCATTGTTAAAAGGTGTCATTACTCCAAAATTAGCAAAGTCTTGAAGGCATAGATCAAATTCTAATAATACATAGAATTCTAATAATTAACATGTAGCCCTGTACAAATAATGATAAGTTTGACATGGATCTGCTGTCACTGGCAAAAGGTACCACTAACACTTTTATTTTCTTCTGATATTCTTGCATTCATTCATTTCAGGTTCTTGGCTCAGTCTTTGCTTCAGAAGAAGCCACTACTTTTGTCGTCCACTTTTAAGTGAAGACAAAGAGATAAACACAGTACTAATGATATGTATTCATTTCCTTTACGTTTGTGTTTTTGTAGAGCATGCAGATTTACTGGGACCTTGCCCTGAAGATGAAGCCATCAGTCCTGGGGATGAGTGTATGGATGCAGTTCTAGATGAATCACTTCTTGAAACCTGTCCCATTCAGTCTCCACTGCAAGTTTTTGCAGGCATGGGTGGATTGGCTCTTATTGCAGAGAGACTCCCTATGCTTTATCCTGACGTAATTCAGCAAGTGAGTGGAAAAAAATAAATGTCGGAAAACACGCTGAGAGTATTTTGTTTGTTTAAGGACAGTATTTTCCTTATATTTCTCTATGGTTCAGTTTAACTTCTCAGTTACGTGGGGAAGCTACTTTAAAATAGGCAAGTGCCTAACTCCACAGCCCTGTCCAGTTATACATGTGCTTCCCTGTCCGTGTCATAGACTGCCTGAGTAGCCAGGCCCTTGTGGGACTAAAGCATGAATTGAGGGTTGCTGTTTGCCTTGCTTCTGTTAATGTGAAATACCTTGGAGGGTGCAGTAAAATAAAGTTGCTGATGTACTGTAAAGGCATACTTGCTTATCAGTCAATTGCTCATGTAAGTGTACCCTCATAGATATTTTTATGGTTAAGTGAAGTTCAGTTCTCAAAGCCGATGATGTAATTTTATTATTATAAATAACGGTATCATCTTAATTATATTTATATTAATAAATAATAGTTACTCTTTATATACTTATATATAGATAATTCCTCTGGATGCACTGATAGGCATTTCGAAGGTGTCAGTAGTGGCATTAGTGTGGAATTACTCCTTTGGCTGCTGTTCTAGGTACACAATGCTAAAAAGGGAAAAAATAACCTACGAATTATTCATATCGTATTTGACTATATTTTTAAAGTTTTTGGCTGATAGTCCTAACAGGAAAGAATATTTATTCCCTTTGAACCTGAATTAATCATGACTTAAGGGTGCTGAACAGCACCCTGACTGTCAAATTATGGCAACCATAAGAACCTTGTAGTGAGACTGGGTAATTAGCATGCATCCTTTGTAAATAGTTCTACAAAAGCCTTAGGGGTGTAGTACCAACACAGTTCAAAAATTACAAGTTAAGGAAAAGTATTTACATAAACAGTGTATTATGAATTCCAAGAGGGATAATGTGTACTCTGTATTGAAGAAAACTGAAGTGTGGAACTCTGCAACATGTGAAAGGTAACATATGACCATGAGAAATTTCATTCCTTTTTTTCCTTATTTTTCTATGGTGCTGGGAACTTAATGTCTTTTCACAATTTCTTAGCTTGAGATATATGTTTAGATTCAAATACTGAATAAGAATTCTGTGATCCATAAAAAAAATTAAATACAATAATACCACATAGACTGTTCAGAGTTAAGACTGATGACTTCTCCAGATCCTTAATTCTTTAATTTGACTTTTATATTTCTCCAAGTCACTGGTACTTCTGATTCTCCTAATGTGAAGATAATTGGAATAAATGCTGCAAAACATGGCTTTGACTTGAAATTAGGAATTTGGTATTCTGGATAAATTCTGTAAAGGCTTTTTATATTAATTTTTTCCAGTTTAGATCAGTCTGGTAATAAGTACTAAAATTCTAAATATGATGGAATCAGTTTATCTGAATAGCATGAAAGCCTGAAACCTCTGTGATGTTTAATTACGAGAGGCACCTCGGTGTTATAATTTCATTTAAATTGTTTGATTGTGTCTTGGGGCACTGTACAGCTACTACCCTCTTAAGCTCTGATTCCCATCATAATGCTTGACTGCACAGTCCTCTGGTCATAAAACAGACTGTTCTGTTAGAGTATGATAGTAATAAAGCCTGCCAAATCAATCAAAAGCTCAAAAGGATCACAAGTTGCTACAAGACTGCTAAGATACCTGAAGTTATTCCTAGTTTTTAAAGGCATTATGATTAATTTTTCTTCTTTTTGCAATATGTAATTAAAAATTAAATACTTATGTTCACATTGTTTAATGTTAAAAATAAAAGGGTCATTTCTTATTTAACAGTCTGCTATATAAACTAATCTTGTATTTACTTCAGAGTAATTTGTGTCTCTTATGCCTCTGTATTTAAGCAACACACTTTAACTGAGGATTTTAGATAGGCAAAATAAGTTTGCTTGCTTGTGTAGGTACAACTTCCTAGCAGTGTATTGAAAATGCAACAAGTACGCCCTTTTCAGCCATTTAGCGTGGTCCCTGTATGTGCAAATGGTAGAGTATTTCATGTGACTTCTTTATTGTGTCCTACATTAAGATTGCATGTGTTTTAGATCCTAACTATAATAAAATTTTTGTCTAAGGGTTTAACTGAATGACCGCCAAATTTCTTTGTTGTTTCTGTTGGTTAAGGTGAGCACTCCAGTGGTTACGTCAGCCACGCAGGAAAAACAGAAGGACAGCGATCAGTTTGAATGGGTTACCATTGAACAATCAGGGGAATTGGTGTATGAAGCACCAGAAACAATCGCTGCAGAACCTCCACCGATCAAGTCAACAGTCCAGACTATGTCTCCCATACCTGCACATTCTTTGGCTGCCTTTGGTTTATTTCTCCGTCTCCCGGGCTATGCTGAGGTGCTGCTAAAAGAACGGAAACATGCTCAGTGTCTGTTGAGATTGGTGTTGGGAGTTACAGATGATGGTGAAGGAAGTATGTGCTGTAATTATTACCTTTCTTTATAGACAACAGCTAGATCATTTTACTTAAATTTATTTGCACTGTATTGTTTTTAGCAGGAAGTTAGAATTGGTTTGTGCAGAACTGCGTTGCGGGCATCTTTGATAAACTCTTGTCTCTATTAAATTCTGTCTGGCAAAGTTTTATCACAATCGTCAGTATTCAAGGGTTCTCATCTCATGTCAGAGTAATTGTAGAATAAGCACTGATAAAACATACAGTGACACTGTCAAGATGACTACTTTCAGACAGAATGGTCTGAGTAGCTGGATATGCTTGGCTAATTGAGCAAACATCCAATAATTCTGCAACCAAATGCAGAATAATATGGATAAGAGAAAAGCTACAACAGATGGAGAGTAAACCACTGAATAATACTGTTCTAGAAAAGGGGAGTAAGATCTAAATATTGTGGTGATTAAATTGCCTAAGCAGAAGCTCTACCTTAAATGGTAGGAGTTCAGAGGGACAAATGGGATATTCTTCAGTGAATAAACAGACAAGCCAAGACAAAATTAGTTGTCAGTGTCTTTGCAAATGAACCTGGAATTCTGCATATGGTTCTAATATTTGTGTTTCTTATTATTTTGAAAAACTGGAAGAGTGTGTATGAAATGTGTTTTGGTATGTTTAAGGCATTTCCTTTCATTGGGTATTGTGCACTGATGCACTTCAGCAGCGTCAGGTTTACAGTTGAACTTCGTGATCTCAAAGGTCTTTTTCAACCTACGTGATTCTGTGATTATGACTTTGAAGAGAGTGCTGGTTTTTCTAGGCTGCAATCATCAGAAGCTGGTCTCTATTTAGCACTCTCTAGAGTGGTGTGCAACATGGACCTCGTAAGACCAGCTGGAAAACCAAGAGTCATGTTTGCCCTCCCTTCTGTTTATCTTTTTATTTCTCTGGTATTTAGGTGCAGGACAGTATAAGGTGCAGGACAGACAAGAATAAACTGGGCAATAAAAATTCAATCTAGCTGCTTACACCCACCTAATTTGAGTGCTAAATAACTGAAGAACTATATGCAGTTTCTGGAGTAGTCCCACTCCCTTAGTGCTGCAGGCAATTTTGATATCCTTTTTTTCTTTTTATTATAAAGAGACCTTCAGAATCTGGGTTGCTTTCTTTTTGTGTGTGTGTGTGCAGCCACTACTGCTATTGGAATACAGTTCCAGAACATAATTTTCTTGATGGGTAGGGGCTGCTTTAATTTTCAGCCTGTATTCTTATGCAGTCTGTGGCCAATAGCTCTTCTTTCTCCAATGCATTTGTTGATGGGAATAACATTCCCTCATAGCCTTTGTTTTAGCTGGACTAAACAGTCAGTTTCTCTATTCCCTAAGCCAAATGTCTGAATTCAACTCTACAAAATCTGGGTTCAGTTGTACACAGTAATCCACATTAGTTCTGTGTATAAACTATTAGTATCTTCCTTTTTTGTTTGAAATGCAGCTTTTCACATGTGTAGACTCTCATTACTTTCTTGCATAATATGAAGAGCTGCAATTATAAATCCATGGCTTATAGATTAAACATGGATTCAGTTGTCTGCAAAGATAAATAATGGGCAAATGTTTAGATTTTCTCTTTTTTGATTTGGCTATACCTGCAGTTATGGAATTCTATCAGATGGACTTATTTTCCAGAAGGTTTTGATTTTATTTATGACGATCCCAGTCAGAGGACTTTTGATCCTTTCTTGTTACTGTCTTTACAAAGAGTATCAGATAGATATGAATTAAGACATGTGTATGTATATGTGTGTGTAGATACATATACACACAAATTCAGGCATATGTATTTGTAATGTATTTCAGTTTAGATCTCTGGTTGATGATATAGCTGATAAACTCTTACGGGTGAGGGAGAAAATAAAATATTTAAAATAGGAAGCAAACTTCTGGACAGAGTTGGCTATTTTAAAGTATTTTCACTGTTTGAAGCATCTCCAGTTGTCTCTATTTATGTATGCACTGGAGAAGGAATGTGAAATGTATTGTTAGATATAGGAAAAAAATGAGACAGTTTCCCATATCTGAGTATCATGCATTGATAGGTCACTCCATTATTTGAATGTGGCTTTTAAAAGAAAATTTTTCCTCGTAATGCAAAGGGATTAAAAATTTTAAGTAATTGTAGCACAAAATTAATACATGCAACTCATCTAATTAAAATTATGTTAGTATTTCATCATGTATTCAGCTATAGAAACTTGGTTTGTGTCAGTGACTTAATGCACAGTTTGGGCACATGAATACCAAAAAAGAATCCTACATATGATAAATTACTACTGCTGCTTGTCAGCTGAGCTGCTATAAGCTAATCACATGCATTCTTTACCTTGCTGTATTTGGAATGATTAAAAATATATATGTATTTTAAAAAAAAATTAGTCAAAACCACCTTCCAAACCAGTTTTCTCCCTGGAAATGGCAAATCAGATTTTCAAAATTTGGTTCTTAACCAAATCCATGAATAAAATGAAGAAACATTCTTTATTCTACACTTTCCTCATGATAAAATTTTTGAAGTGAAACATAGTATTAGCTAGCTTTACTGTATGTGAATGCTTAAGTCCTTAGTAGATTTCTGTATGTTCATAAACTATTGCAGAGATTAATAGGCTGTATTGAACTATTGAAAGAAAATGTGGGTTTGATATTTTTCTTCTTCAACCTAGGTCATATCCTGCAGTCTCCTTCAGCAAACGTGCTTCCCACTCTGCCCTTCCATGTGTTGCGCAGTTTGTTCAGCACGACGCCGCTGACTACTGATGATGGAGTACTGCTGAGGAGGATGGCACTGGAGATCGGGGCTATCCATCTCATCCTGGCTTGTCTGTCTGCTCTCAGCCACCACGCACCAAGAGTGCCCAACTCTAGTCCCAACCAGGCAGAGGTAGGCTTATCAGCACCCTATGTACCACCCAGAAGTACTAAGAGTTTTAACTATAAAAAAGAAAATAATCTCATTGCTTTCATTGTAGCCTAATTTTTGCAGACGTTAAAAATAATTATTAATACTTGATTAGGTAATTGTCCCTGCATGTTGCAAATAAACATAGTAATCCTGAAAGTAGGCTTTTCATGAAAGTAGAGAAAGAAGGCTTGTCTTGAAGCATTGAGGTGTAGTTTCTTTCACAAGACATTCTTATTCAGGACAGGCAAAATGCTCAATGAATGGTGGTTCTTTAGTACCCATTAGATAGCACAACCTCATGACCTTATTTAACATTCCCATCATCTAAACTCTTGGTTACAAACTCTCTCCTTTCAAATGCTTCACAAATATAAATGAGTTGTGAAAATTAATGAATTAATGAAATGATTTTTGTTACTGTCTTTGTACTGATATTTAAATGAGATCTCAAGACAAAAATTTTCCATAATGTTCAAGATCCCAAATTAATCTCAAAAATCCAACTTACTTCACGGTATTTCCCATATTATACCACCCTCTATTCAGAATATGTGTACTCTGATTTTGTTTTTAGGATTGTAAGTTACCATTTCTGCATAATGTACTACTTGTCTATAAAAGTGTTTAGAAAAACCATTAATGACTTTCCCTCTTTAGCATTGTTTTGGTAGAGTCTTGCATGAAACAGTTCCTGGTGGCTGAATATGGATTAGTAGCTGCAAAATGTAGGTCTGTCTGTATTTTAGCAGCTCTGATACTGATGAACGTTGAGCAAGCCAAGAGATGAAGCTGTGCCTGAGAATAATTCACTTTAATGGCTAATCAAATCCAAGGGGTAGCTGAGAGATTCTACTTCTAATGGGGTATCAGGCTGCTGACACATTAACACCTTAGCATTTTTGCATGTTTGGAGGGAAAGGGCAACCATTAATTCTTATTTCTGCTTCAATAATACCATGACCCCTTAAATAGCTTGCTTTCTCATAATTCATGCCTATCAAGTGATAGATGGTAGCTTGAAACGAGAGATCCATCAGGCCTGCACTGAGGCTTGTATTTCTGGGGCCAGACTCTCCCTTAAGTGCTTTAATTCAGTGCTTATGACAGTCCTCTTGAGTGTTAAAGGTACTACATGTTCAGGAGTGATGTAATGGGTAATGTCTACATGAAAATAACCACACAGCTGTTTCATCGCCAAGACACATTACATTCCCAGTGTAAAAGTTAAAAGATGATTCCAGACTACTGTCAGTATGATACTTCACAGGTGATAACTTCTTCTACCATTGCAGTTTGTTCGTACATAATTTCTTTCCTTTAAAATACAATCTTTAACAATGTCACTGAAGAAGATCTGAACAGAAAATGAAACCTTTTGGAGCCATAAAAAAAATATTGCATGGTGTGGTTTCCAGCTAATTGTCACCAAGTAATGAAAGTAACAAGTTGCTTGTTTAGGGTGCTAAATATGTAAATAGGAAAGCATCGGTTAAAAAATGCTTATAAGAATTTTTTCTACATTCTTTTCACCAATGACCTGCTAAGTTTCAAAAACTAGTGTAAGTGCTTCCACAGTTTCATGAGGGCTAAGCAGAGTAATATTGGAGTTGTTAGTAAAATCACTGAGGCAGACCATTGGTAAAAGCTGTGCAAGCACTGCTGGAAAAATGCTCTCTCAGAAAATTTTAAGGATGCGTCCGTTCCTCCCTCTTAAGGAGGTAGTGTGTATTTTAGTGACACAGAGATCACGTGTCAGAGCTATACACGTAACTTACTCCTCTTGCTGTTTTGGAGCATTTATTCAAAATCAGCAAATACTTGAGCATCTCAGTGTTTCAGTTCTGTTCTCTTGATAACATTTCCACTCACATCCCTTTCATCTCATTCTGTTATTAAACTTGACTAGGTGTTAAACAGCAATAATTACAGAGCTGCGATATTTAGAATTATATTGATTAAGTAGCATTTTAATACCTTTCATCATTTAAGCAGTAATAGTATCTTAAAAGAGAACAACAAAGGGCTTACAGTACTGGTCAAATTGAAGAACCACTTTCAACAATTTACTGCTGACCTTTACCAGAGCTCCATATATGTGGCAGTCTTTCCTATGGAAAGGTTTAATTTCACTGGATCCTGGTGATATCTTTATAAAGTTAATAAACTGGGATTACATTCTTTTGCATAACAAAGGCTTTTTAAAGATAACGCTGCTAAGATGAAATCATGAAATAATTGTGATTTTCTTTTTTTTTTTTTTTTTTTTTAACCTTAGCCACAGGTGTCAAGTACACACAATACTGCATCAACAGAGGAGCAGCAGTTGTACTGGGCTAAGGGTACAGGCTTTGGAACAGGCTCTACAGCTTCAGGATGGGATGTTGAACAAGCTTTGACTAAGCAAAGACTAGAAGAAGAGCATGTGACCTGCCTTCTACAGGTGTGTAATTATGAAATGTTGATTAATGAGAAGCACTTAAAGCATTAGGACTGGATAGGAAAACCGGAGTTTTGTCAGTCACATAGCAGAGTAATTATAATATTTTGGGCAAAAGTTATTTGTGAACAACTAAATTAATGGAAAATTATATAGGTCATATTTTGAGCGAGGCTATTTTCAGATGTCAGTAGGCTGCTGCATAAAATACCTCAGTGTGAATTCTGAAGATAAAGTGAACCAGGCATTTCCCTTGAGCTGTCACACACCTCTGTCAAAAGCACTGCACTCAGTCAAAAGTAAAGACTGTCCATTAAAGGAGAGGGGTAGGGGAATAGGCATTTTGTTTTGTGTACCAAACAGTGTTACCTGTTCATTTCTTGCATATTTTTGCTCTGCTTTAAGGAAGTGCCCATAGTTGACACTAGTGTCCATCAATGTGTTATGCCAATATAACAAAATCTCACTCATATATACTAGAAAATCTTGAGTATGTCAGTTACATGACAATAGTAGTTTGCCAGTATACATCTAGATCTTAGTAAAATTCTGATGTCTTCCAAATACCTAAGGAGAAAAAAATCCTACATAATCAGGCTTTTTAGTCCATTATGAAATCCAACCAATCCCTGTTATCTTGGATCAGTGTAGGGAATATGAGATTGTATCTAGCCATCAAAAGTTTAATTCACAGAACCTGCAGTTCAAAAGCATTAGCTAGCCTGCTGGGGTTAGAGCACAAAGGAGATGAAATTCTGAAAATGCCCACACCCTGACTGATGAAGGTACCATTCTGATGTCAGTTAAGTCACAGATGGCATAATCATCATATCTCTTGCAAAAGTACAACAAATAAAATCCGAAAGCATTTTTCTATTCAAGAAAGAGAAAAATCACCTAAATTAATCTCAGCGTAGCTTCCAGGCAGTATTCTGTATTCTGCCAGGCAGAAGTTTAGCTGTGAATGTGGTAAGTCATGAAGTAAGGAGGCATTTGCTTAGGGCACTCAGCAGTTGAAGGAAGTAGTATTTTGCTGAACATGTCAGTCAGTTGTACAGCAGGCTTTCCTTGGTCCCTGCTCTAGAAAGGTTTAGAGAAATTCTATTCTACAGAGTGCTGATAAGATGCTGCAGCAAAATACCACAGGTAATGAGGTTAGAAGAAAGAGGGAGAATGAAAGAAAAGAGAAGGGGGTGAAAAGGTGAATAGAGTCCCTGGGACTTCAAGCAATACAGCCCGTCAAGCCTCCAAGTTACTTAGTTTGAGAGTACAGCTGCAGAAATCAGACCCATGGAAATGCTTATGACTACAACACATGGTAAGGGCCTGTGAACTCAGCCACAGCTGCCCTTGAGACAGCTGGGTGTGCAGTCAGGAGGTGCCTTCCCACCATCAGCAAGGGGAAGGCTGCTCTTTGTTTACTCAGATAAGAGCCGTACTCGTGAGTAGTTGTTCCTCCAGGTGACTGTTGTGTTCACCATAACTTACTGTTTCATCTTGAAACTCTGAAGTCCCATCCCAAAGAAGTTACAAAAATATTTGAAACATTTGCAGTTGAAGAAAAGTCTTAACTGCTAGTTGGTCTACTTGGTGTTCTAAAGTGAAAGGGACTGGTCAGTTGTAGTCTCTGTGGTCTGAGCTGGCAAACTTGCTTTGAGTAACTCCAGCAGGTTTGTCAAAATTCATATTAATTGATCTCCTAAAATCATTCAGAATTGTAATAGTTATTTAATTTTATCATTAGCCAAAGTTGGAATAATCTAGTAATTGTATAGAAATTCTTCTGAAACATCTTTGGGACTGCTGAAATTAATACCAGTACTGAATTTGCAAAATTCTGTGAAGTGTTAGAGCATGTATCTTAAGGAAAGTCAAAGTTCTTTTGACTGAAATAAATCAGTTTTGATTAAATATTTTGGTGTATTTCAGGTTCTTGCCAGTTACATAAATCCTGCAGGGAGTACATCAAATGAAGAGACTCAAACCAGCCATGAGGGGAGAGGCCAAAACAGCAGTGCTCTTCCATCCGTTCTCCTAGAGCTGCTCAGTCAGTCTTGCCTCATCCCAGCAATGTCATCGTACCTCCGCAACGACTCAGGTAATGTGCCCTTGTCTCCTTCAAAATCAAAGCTGGCTTACTTCTGTCAAATGAGTTTTTGTAGAAGCAATAGGTAGTTCTTGCTAGTTTCAGTACACTTGCCAGTAGTATTTTTACTAATGGGACATTCACATGAACCTTAGAAAACAAAATAAAATAGAATCATCTGGCAGGATCTTGTTGAAATGCTCACGTTTGTTGCAATATCTTTAAATTTGAAGTTCACTTCTTTGGCTGTTGAAACCAACAGGAAAATGGTGTTTTCTTCTGAAAAGTTTACGTGTTAGTTCTTCTACAGAAAATACACAGAGAGGGAGTACTTTATACAAGACCATGAAACTTACTGTGAAGAAAAATGTTAATTTTAAAGAAATTTGAGGAAATGTATGCCTGAATTTGGTAAATGTTGCATATAGTAGGGCAATTCTACTTCAATCAAAGCTTTTTTTCCTTTATTTAGGAAATACAGAAATAAGCCTCTTACCAGAACTGCAGAATATTTCAAACATATAGGAACAAAATAAATTGTTGGGTATTTTAAAGCAAAAACAAATGAGTTCTATGAATTCATTAAATTTCTGCTCATAATTTTAAAACAAAGATGCTTTGATAGTTTTCATTTGGTTTGTTGTACCTTGCTGGGGAAACCATTTCAGTTCTATGAGGTGGTGCGAAGCAGTATGAATTAAGCAAATGCCTGTGCAGAGCTAATGGCAAAATCAGCAGACTGGGTTTGTGATTGATGTTCAGTCTCACTAGATGACAGGCTTTAGTATGGAGATGAGCCTTCGGTTGGATTTTTATTAAGTTACTTTGTTTTTAAAGATGGATTTAATCCTTAAGTATCTGGAGGAGTTGTTCCAAATCTGAGTAATTTGGTTTTGGAGCTTCTTTTGCCTGCCCGATTTTCGAAGCAACTGATAAATGTCTTTGTCCCATTACTGCAGTTCTTTGGGATGCCAGTTGGAGGGTGTGATGATGTGAATTCAGGAAACAATGTTATAGCTTCTTGACTTGCAGCATATATTTTATGTTAGAGGTAAAAAGGAAATCATTCCTGTGTTAAGTATTTGCAAAGCAACTTAGGACTAGAACAAGAATGTGGCTCTTTTAATTTGTACTAACTAGGGTATTACATAATCTTGTGTGATGGAATGGAACTAGTTCAGAAAGTCTGCTGGGGTCTTACAGTAAAAATAAAAATACAAAGATGTTTCACTTGCTAGTGTGCAGTTTGACACCTCACCCTAATTTTGCAATGAATTTGTTGGTTCTGTTTTGCACATACTGCAGTGAGGAAAATGAACTAATGATAGACCAAGCTCATTATTGCAATAGAAAATACAATGTAAAACAATAAAGGAAATGGTAAAGTAAAAGAATAAAGTAATCTTTCTAACAGATACTCAAATTCTTCTTTGTTGAGGAAAAGGAAGTCATTGAAAAGCCTGGCAAAAATGCCATGTTATCTAAAGGATGAAGCAGTTGATCCTGAGTTACAGATGAATCGCAGCTGCTGAAATTGCTTTTTGCTGTTTTCAACAGAAGAATGTATCTGTCTGTGTAAGTCACCTTTAACTGGGAAAGAACAGTCAGATACTGATAGAAGAGATGAGATATGTAGCTGGTGGCAAGAAGTTCAGACTAGTTTGGCTTTCAGGGAGCATTTGTTTTCCCAAAGTACAAAGAAAAGGCAAAGTTCCGGTGAGACATGTTCATTTTAGGTATGTTTTCCACTGCTGAACTACTGTTGTTTGTGGTTGGCAGGAGGTGTTGAAACGTTGTGCCTGTGCATTAGCAATTAGGAAAGGGCAAGCAATGTAGTAGCTAAACTGTATTAAAGCAAAGCAAAACCTCGCTTTTCAGACAAAAAAATGAAAACTACTCTATTACAAGTTCACAAAGAGTGGGGTTATTTCTACTGGAATTTAGAACTGTAAATTCTGATGGTGGTTATCCTTTGATTGATCCAAGCAATGTAAATGTTTCCTGCTGTATTTGTTCAAAAGTATATAACACTACAATTAACAATGTTCTCCTGGATTTAAAAAATAACAACTTTGCAGGCTTGCATCAGTCAAGCTCATTTTTGGAAGCACAATAGGATAGCAGTATGAAAGGGAAGTGTGCAAGAAGGATGACTTCTGGAAAGAATGTCTTCTCTTTGTTAATATTTGAGCCAGATGCATTTAGTTGGGAAGGAATCCCTGGAAACAGTTTGTCTTAGTGATAAGAGGGCATAATTCCAGTGCAGTAAGTACTGTTGAGTTGAAAGGCAGACAGATAATTTTCACATTAATGAGTGCAAGTTACACGTGATGTGGGGGCTCTCAGTGTCACTGACTTTGAGTGTCAGGAGGCATAGCTAATACAAGAGAAGCTCTGAAGCTATGTTAGGCTCTGGTACAGTGCTTGTGGGACTGAAAAATTCACCTAATGTGTTTATAGTTCAGACATTTCAAATACGGAGATTATTTTATCATTGTTACTACTATTTTTATTTTATTTTTTAAAACCTTGAAGACCAGTGCAATGTAGTTGAACAGATTTGAGTCTTTCCTGATAAAGCTTTGTCTAATTTCAGACTTAACTATCTTGAGTACTGGTTTCTTCTCTAGTAGGCCTGAACGGGAGCCTATGGAGAGTAGAAGAGAGAGCATCATCAGTAGTAATGCACACATATATGGTATTCTAATTTTCAGACTGGTGCAACTTCTGCTGTCAAAATGTACTTTTATGTGGAAGAAGCAGGTAACTGTCTTCTTCCTGTAACATGCTGGACTGAGAAATTAGGATATTGCATCTAGAATGCTAACAGAATGTTCTCAGGTTCTGGCACCTGAGCAGGAACAAGCTGTGCCCAGCACAATGGTGACAGAAATTAGCAATTTTCAGCAACTCTATAACTTTCTCAGATTTAAATGAGTACTGATGGGACCAGCTGAAGGTTACCTTTATGCTTAAGGTATTCTGCTAGATTTTAGGTATCATTGTAATTGTTGGGATAACAGTGATCTTCACGTATCTGTGTGTATCTACCATACACATAAAACTAAGGGGGGGAAAAGTTTTGATAAAGCGGTATGTGCAATGAAGTTGCAAGCATGGTCTTTCCTTTCATTGCACAGTAGGCTGGTAACTCTGTGGTAGTATAAGACAGTAAGTATTCTGGTATTGATGTGAATTTTGTATTTTGTTTACACATGTTCAATTAGCTACAGGTCTGGCACATCCAGCTTGCAAAGCTCTTTCGGCAGATTGGCCCATGTCACAGTTGTAAATCTATCTGGGTTTTTTGTTGCTTAAGTTTATTTTGGCATTTTGCTTAATTTGCCCTAAACATACGCAGACAAGATTGTTATCTATATAGTTCGAGATAAAAGGAATATTGATCAGACAAGCAATGCTCACATAACATTTAATCTTTTAGAAACCTCACCTTGAA
This sequence comes from Corvus moneduloides, assembly GCF_009650955.1. Classification (NCBI taxonomy): domain Eukaryota; kingdom Metazoa; phylum Chordata; class Aves; order Passeriformes; family Corvidae; genus Corvus; species Corvus moneduloides. Next base: position 85,084,023 of record NC_045478.1, on the reverse strand, counting down.
CCAGATCAGTACAAACCAGATTGCTCTGATACATTCTGCAGCTTCGTCTGCCTCAAAGTGAGGTGATTGTGAAGTCCTTGAAAATTGTGAACTGACCACTTAAATTAATTTCTGTAATTGCTTTTTTCTTGAAGAGAAGGAAGGTTTATCTGTCTTTGAAGAACTTTCCTTAGCATGCAAGATGGCTCTCATCACCAGGGGCAATAGCTGCTGTAATCCTCACCATTTCTTGATCACTTTTTTGGTGTTTGTTTCATGTCTTGTTATGGCTTTACTGTGGCTTTTATTATCTTTCATTCTGTAAATGAAAAAAGTTTATTTTTGCAACACAGTGAGATTTTTTTATTATACCTGTGCTTATTCCTAAGACTTAACTCATTTACATTTGTAAAATTGATGTGGTTTTTAACTTCTATATCATGGAACATCTAGCACATATTCATTACCATGCATATATGCACATTTCCCACCAAGAGCTGTCATGTAAAACCTTTTCACTATTGTCTTGTATACAGCACATTTCATTTGAAATAATTGCTGCTGTAGGGACTCTTCCAAATATGTGAACACTCATCTTCTTGAACAAAATGCACAGCAGTAAAATTAGCACTGTACAAGTGGCTCCCAGCAAATGTGTGACCATACATGACTGTCTTGAAGGTCTTGCTTTTGCTGATACTCGTAGGAGTTATTTGACTGGTAAGTTTATGGAAACGAATACAAGCTAGTATTTGCAAGTGGGACATGAGAAAGCAGTATTTATAATAGTCTTTGTAGCTAACAAGATTTACAGAGACAAGGCAGTGGAAAGGCATCATGAAACAGAAGGACAATCAAGTCACTTTTAGGACAGGGACTATTTTTTAATAGGCTTGAACAGTAAGAAGCCGAGTGAAGTTGGGATTTGTCAGTACCGCAATATTAGATAGTCTCTTCATGATAAAAACCACAGTTTTGTACTGCTTTGTCCTTGAACTAGTATATGGAGAGGGGTTTGTTACCACCTTTTCTTTGGAAAACAGACCTCATAGCAAGTTGCAGAATTCTGCTTGAATTCTCCTTGCTTGAATTTCCAGGCTTACAGGAAGCAGATGATACTGTAATTTTAGCTGGGGTTTTCTTGCATACTCCTTTCTTAGCCCACCTCTCCTTCTTTGGTGGACAAAGATGCTGTGTGATGTGGTCAGCATAGCTTGTAGTGTTATAGGAGCTTAGTCTTCCCTGGGTTTGGCTGCTGAGAAGAGATGAAGCATTTCTGTGGGATGGCTTTGCCAAAAGGATTGTCTTTACTGACCAGTGTGTTCCACTTGATAAGAGTCCAGTATTTGCTTCCAGTGCACCTTTCGTAGTTTACCAAGTACTACCACATCATGGACTTGTGGATTCGTTAATGTTGTGCTGCTTAATCTTTCTGCCAAATACCTCATTGTGAACTTTGTTAGTAAGTACTGTGCCCAAATCTGTTGAATGTGAATGTGCTGCATTCTTCTTTCTGCCTCTTTTGATGTACCTGTGTTAGTTGAGTCCATTAAAGTCATACTGTTCAGGCCTCAGACCATGAACTACACGCAATCGTACTTATTCTCAAGGCATTATATGGTGGTGTTTTACTTTCTGCCAAGTAGTCCAGTCCCGCTGAACTGAGTATGTTGAGTACTCTGAGGCAAATACACTGAGCTCTTTATTCATCCATCGTTGAAGGTGTGATGGTACTGCTGCAGTGTAAATGTTGAATCATCGTGCAACTCTGCTTTTCCCTAGACTGTTGACTTTTTGCTGTGTATATTGAGAGGTAGCTGCTATTAAAATACTTTTTGTTGGTGAAATTCTTAAGCATATATTGGATTAAACATGTAAGTCCCAAAGCTGTTTATTAGAGCTCATTTAACTAAAGTTAGACTTGGGTCCACAGGAGTATAGCCCACAGGTATGACCTGTTAAGAGAGAACATGAGACTGCTGTTCTAAAACAAAATGTAACTCGTATGCTGAGGCAATCTAATGATAATGTTACCCTGTGACTTCCCTCTAAGGGTCCAAGCCTTTGCTATAAATGAAATTAGAAGTACAGTGGCAGTTTAGATAGCATATAATTACTGAAATTAAAAATTCTCCTAGCCTTCATTAATGTTCATGAGCTCATACATTGGTAAAAGAATCATGCTGACCCTTTGCCACATTGGGTTATAATTTTGGGATTGGTTTTTGTCTGTTTTGCTGTTGAAAAGCTTACAAAGAAAGGTGCAGTGTTTCACTGTAATGCTGATGTACTAGTTGAATCACGATTTTGAGAAGAGAGCTATGCACTGAAATGATACGAAATAAAACTGTTTATTTATTTCACAGAATTGACAAATTTTAAATAACTTCAGGATCAAAATAGACAGCAGTCATTTCTACCTGAATTTCACTTTTCAGGTTCTTGTAATCTTTCATTTTAGAGACCCATCTCAAATAGCCTTGTATTATGAGATTTAATGCAATAATATCCGTAAGTATGTAGATATAAGAAGTACATGGAAAAACTAATAATGGTAATACCTGTTCTGTAGTCTTAAATAAACACTAGTAACCTACCTAACTCCTCTAGAATGTAGCTTAGTTTTATAGAATGCTTTGGTGCTTCATATACTGAAAATAAGTATACATTTAATAGAGACTTGCTGAAGACTGTTGCTAGTAACTAAATTTTCTTGTCTGCATGTGCTTCCTTCCAGTGCAGTCTCAGCTCTGTTTATCATTTCTTCTAGTTGAGCCAGTATTGACTCAGAGTTGCAAAACCAGAATATACCATCTTCCACCTCATATGTCCATAAATCAGTGTTACAGTGTGTTTCTGCAACTCACTGAAATATTGTTGCCACATTCATTCTGGTCTAGATTTCTGACCTTATTCTATGCATGTATTGGTTTCAAAGGGACTTCCAAAGGCTCAGTTGGTTTAGCAGTCTCCAAATTCTATACAGTAATCAGCTATCACCTTTGTAAGGGATGCATTTTTTCGCATGTCATTTTATGGAGGAACTGGATGTAGTTTTGTAGCCTAGAAGAAATAGAGCTGATTTTCAGAAATGCAGCTGCTCTGTTGTTCCTCTGTGGCACATGTAATAGTAAGAAAAGTATTTATTAAAATCAGTTTATTTTTACTTTTTTCATGTTTATTTAATGAGGTTTTGATCCTAAGATCTCAAAAGTAATTTTCCTTATAGGTACATGTGAGATACATTCATGTATACAAAAACTTGTATGGTCTCAGACTGTCTGCAGCTTTGGATCTAGTTTAAAGGCATATGTAGATTTAATTTAAAATGTGGATATTGTTTCACTAATTTCTGTAGCTAAATCGTGTGTTCCATGAAGTATGCTTAAGAATTGCAATTCTGGGCCTCAATCATAGTGCACAAAGGGAAAATGTCTTCAGTACCTGGTCCAGAAGGGAAGACTACAGTCTTCTAGACAAAGTTTAAACCTGTTTTCCATGCAACACTGTGAATCCTTGCATGATATGTTTTACTTGAAAATAAGCATCAGGGTGAAAACATGAGAATTGTATTTGGCTTCTGGTAAACACCTTCTAAAAATGATGATATAGAAAATGTAATTTAAGATTTTTTTCATTTAGAGAATATGTATTAGTGTGTCATTGAATTATTAATGTCTTAAAAGAAGTACTGAAATTATTCTTTATTTTTTCACACCACTTTAAAGTATTTTTAATTAGAAAAGCACATTGTCATTATAGCATGATGATTTCAAAGACAGATTTAGTAAAGGCAAGAAAATCTAACCTTTTTCAGGTTTCCACGAGACTAACAAAAATGCTGTAGAATATAGTAAATAGTTAAAATTTCGTTAATAATATTACAACTTCTAGTATAACAGTGTTCCTGTTTCCACACTTATTATACATTAGTGTAAGTTATAAGCCTAAATTATGGTGGCCTAAAAATAAAAAACCCTTTTGCCTGTTTTCTGGTCTCAGCTATGAAGAGACATACTGCACAAAACCATAGAAAGCATGGGACTTGCTTATAATTATTTATATATTTAGTTTATCTCCTTCTATGTTCTGATTATTTTCATTGTTTGCCTACATTTCTGTCTTGCTTGTTTGCTGGCAGTAAAACGGTGCCATCTCTGATCCTTCTGTTCGGATTTCATCTGTTACCAATGAGAAGTTGTATATTGTCTGCCTTCGTTTACGTAATTTAGCACCCTAGCTGGGCTCATAGGTACGCTTTGCAGTCATTGATGCAGCATCTTTAGCCAGACACTTCACTCTGGAATGTTTCTGATACTCTTTTCAGAGTGGTGGGTTTTTTGCTTTGAATTTAGAAATCAATTCTTACCATTGCAGGTCTTTGCATTTTGTTCTGTGCAATTGATACTCAAAAATGTCATCAAAGTGTAGTGTAGATGTACACAAAAACGATAACAAATAAATTGAGCACAGTTCCAATAATCCCAAGCAGTGCTAAAATAGATTCTTCTTTTTCCTCTTTCTCCTCTCGCTTTTTTACATCTTCCAGTGTTGTGATGGCAGAGGTCCCCATTTTTCCTGCAAATACCTTCACCAGTATTCTGGCAGCTAGCTAGAAAAAAGAAAGCAAATGGTAAATCTGGTCTGACAAACATGCAAGCTTTGATCTTTTTAAAAACAATTCTGTAGCTCTTCATACAACATTTCTTGATGCTGTTTATTGAGTTGTATATGTCTTTTGTTTTCTTTTTGTGTGCACATGTCCATGTTAAAAATAAACGTTCTGTAGGTACAGATTGATAGGAGTGAAAAACAGCTTGCTGCTTCAAGCCAGTTAATATGCTTTATTACAAAAGACATTTAAAATTTGTCTTTAGTGAGCTAATTTGTTTCCTTATAAAAGATGAAACTGGTGAAAGCAGGTATGTGAGCATTGTCAAATACTCTGAAATGCCTGGGGAGGTTATATGCATTTTCAGCTTTTCTTAAATATTTAACTGCCACACTACAAAACCAGTTAAAAATATTGGTACTTGCTGCTTTCAAACATGGGAAATATGCCTCCGTAATACAGTATCACAGTTGTTTTTCACCAGTGAGCCCCCAGTAGGCAATTGCAAGTGAGATCTTATCCTTTTTCATGTTTAATAGATCAGCTTTTGGACATCCATGCAACAGTAAACATTTAACAGAAAAGGTCTGTCTCTTCAAATATAAAGGTGGTTGTTCTATATGTTGATTACTGCAGTATGCCACAGGATGATAGTACTTTTTTAGTAGCAACATTCTATGCAATATAAGAATTCGAGTAGACATTTACAGATGCATATATGACTTGTTACCTTTTTTTGATTGCAAAAGTGAGGTTGACAGGTCGTTTTCTATTACTTAGCTGCTTTCGTACTCTTAATTTACAGTCTAATATCCTCTAGAAACATATTCCCTATAAAATTATGTTCATTGGTGACTGAGATGTTGATCTTGTATGTTGATCTTGTATGATCTGCTATGCTGTTTTACCTTCATTGATCAGAAATTTGATGGGGATTTCTACTAGTTCAGATCACTCCAATTTACTGAAGGTACACAATCACATTTTATAGTGCAGTAGCATCTTTCTCTCCTGGCGTATGGCTTTAATCATTAAAGATTAACATATTTCTGCTGTGAGTCTAATTAATGTCATCAGCTCAGAGCATATGTTACAGAAAGGTTTAAAAGAAAAAAGGTATTTCTTACCCTACATTGCATCAGGAATAAAATGTCATCAGACATGCTTCTTACTCGTCGATTCAGTGGCAAGCCAGGCTTTTATCTTCATGAAGGGGCTGCTCTGCTCTCTCAGACAGACCAGATAGGAGCACGAACAGTTTCTTGATGAAGAAGTTTATCGGTGAGGATAATAATGTTGCAGAATCTTCCAAATGAGTGGTGTTCTTTCTCAGTAATCCACTAAAGCGAGTATAGTTGAAAAAACAGTAAAGCTCTTTCTCAATAATGATCCTCGCTGTTGACTAATTGTCATTAAAATTGAGGATTCTTTTCCTTAGATGATGCAGAGCGACAAAATGCATGCTGTTCTGTTCTGTCTTAAAAAATACAAACAGCTTCTGGTTTTGTTCAGTTATACTTACTTATTTATTAAGACTTCAGAAACACCCAGCCTTTGATTTACTCTTTGTGGCAGCCGTCTGAAGAGGCTTTCTTACGTTGACATGCTGTAATTCCAAATGCAGCGAACTACGTGCAGTCACACTATGTAATTTTAGTCCAGCCTGAAAAAGGAAGAAAAGAGGTCTGCTTTGCTGGCAGTAGTGTGAACGCTGTCACACACCTGCATTCAGACCCTCTGGAAAGAATTCCAAGGTATTCTTCGGAGCATTGCATAACTCAGCCAGGCAAATCTGAAGAGAGGAATGACAGTGGCTTTAGTTGCACACTGTGGTGAGCTGTGACATTGATTAAACATGCACTTGGCACTTGCTGAATAAAGAAGGAGCTACGAGCCACCCTTGCAGACAGTGAGTTGCATAACAATGTGCGATGGCTCTGCTGTTTCATCGTCAGGCCCGGCACATTTTAATCCTGTACCAACGGAGAAAGTGTGTAAAGAGGAGCAGAGTTAACTGTACTTCGGGGTTTTCTGAGGAAGTGCTGCATGACAAATGGTGGCATTAAGGCATTCAAGCTGAAACAGTGTTTCTGCCTTTTGTCTTTTTATGCTTTGTTTGACAGGCAATTGTTTCTATGGGAAATAAATGCTTTTCCTCTTTTATTCACCGCCCAAAGAATGCAGGTTACCATATAATTAATGAAAACACTTAAAAATAATCCTGTTCTGATTTCATAGGAAGCATCAACACAATTTTTTTCCTGTTTAAATCAGAGGGAATTTTTTCCTGCCCAATTGCAAAGGGGGGAGAACTCTGCAAAGTCTTCTCCTCCCGGTCTCTTCAGATTAAAAAAAAGCACGCAATTTTAATAACCTCTGGAAGAAACTGTATTTCAAATAATTTTATTCAGTCACTTTGATCTATGAAGGCTACCAATGCCGTGTGTTTTCATTGGTGTAGCACAGCTTCTTGCTATGAATGCAGCTGTATTTTAAATATATCGGAAAACTTGTTTTGTAAAAAATACTTGCAATGTCAAGCAATTCAGAACCCAAATGTACAAAAATGTATTTCTATATATGTGTACAAAAAAATCAAAATACAATTACTTAGATCAAGTTCAAACAATGGGAAACCTTAATCATTTTTCAGAACAGCATATTTTAGGAATTACGAGGCAATATTTGAAATTCAGTGTTGAATCATCTTTTATAGAGAAAGCAGAAGACAGTAAAATCATTGTTTTGAATTCTACCACTTTCAACTTAATTTACATTGCATTTTTTCCTCATTATTTTTCCAAAGTGTCTAAGTACATGTGTTAGTTTCTTAGTAATAGACAAAACTGCATATTTTGCATGTGCATTATTTTAATGGCAAATACCATGTTTGAAGTATTGTGAGTTGTATGGTACTTGTACATGATTTCCCCTTTATCCCAAAAGTTATGTTGCCTCAATGAAATTGCTTGACTCTAGAAGATTTAACTAATTAGGTTAAATCTCTCCAGCATAGCTTACTTAAATATATATTCTAATATGTATATATGATCTTTCCTTTCAAGCTCTTCCCTTGTTCTGAAAAGGCTGCTTCATCTTCTGTTGTTCTTGGAATTGTTTTGTCTCTGTATCTTGAATGTATTTCTGTATTCATTTAGATCCATTCAGAGATACAAAGGGGGAATTTTCACCTGTGTATTCTGACCATTCACCTTGCTGAGAGCACCTAGCAATAATAGAATTTTCAAGCCACTGTACTGTTTTAACCCTCACATGTTCAAAATCAAACCCTTTCCTTTGTGAAAGGGGGAAATAGTGCAATGTGCGTATTTTGTTTAAAGATTAATGATATATTTGCAGCTCCACTGCAAATAACCAGCTAATTACGATGTACCCACAGAGAGCAGCAAAAAAATCCCGAAACACTTCTTGGCTTGGTTATTGCTGTGGTTGAGGTCTCATAGTGATCTGCTGTTTTTATAATTGTGATGCAACTGGCACGTCAGTGGCTATGGTGAACCCCGGGAAACAAATGTGTCGGTGCTCCCTTTGCACACAGGTGAGGGGCAGAGGTGCCTCCTGCACACCGCAGTTCAGATGCAGTGTTTGCCATGGTCTGACGGCGTTTCTCCCTGATGTCCTGCCACTGCATCGATATGCGTGTCTGTGTGGACGTGTCATGAATGGGTTTGGGAAACAGACCCAGCCAAAAGTAAATCTCTAGCACAGCACAGTAAGAAGGATGGGGAAGTAGCTGCTTAAGCTGTCAGTGGTGGCAAAGAGTTGCTCTTTGGAAGAAACAAATAAAGGTTGTCAGACTTAACATTTGTCAGTTATAGGAAACTCAAGGAATTCATCCATGTTGGGTGGAAGCTGTCATTTACAAATAACTTCCTTATAGCTATAATGCATCTCCAGTGTGAAGAGAAAATTTCATGCAAGATTTCTCACATGAGTGAAGTGAGTAATATATGTTGATTTTAAAACGCCTTGATTTATCCATAATACTTGATGATATTTGGAAAGATGGGGAGATACTTTACATTTTGTGTAAAATAACATTAAGAGCCTGGGAGTACATTTTATAGATGCCAGTAATAAACCCACCCGTTTTGGGGTGACCATTACATGGTTATATAGTATTTGGAGTTCGGACACTGGTATCCAAAAACAGCCTAAATTTAATTTTGTTACTTCCATCTAGGAAGAGCTTTCAAGCACTTAGTAAGACTTTGGCAACTCCTCAGTAACTGATTTATGTGGTATTCTGAGAGCAGGACAAATTTGGTTGATTAGAGGTCACTCTGTTCATTGCAACTGAAGTCTTCTATTGCATGGGAATAGACCTTAGGCAATACAAATGTATGTCATGTTTTAAAGATACTCACACTTCAGGGGAAGTTGTCAAGCTATCTTGTAAAAACTCAGTGGTATAAATTCAACAATCTACAGTCCTGATGCTGCGATGATCGTTATCCTGCTATACACTACCACTACGAGTAATGTGGTACACCCAGAGCATCAAAATTGCAAAAAGAGCAAGTTCTCTTAAGTGTATGTTTTATTTTTCTTCATGTGTTTTTATGAATTAATATAATTTTTGATTTTTGTGTACACTGAAATTATTCTATATGCTGTATTTTTTCATTAAAATAGATGTTTTGAGTCAGATAGTGTCTAGACTTAAAAGTCTATTTATGTTTAAATGCTGTAATGAAATCCAAAAGATCAGTTGTCCATGAAGACTGTTTCCCTTGTAGTTGTTCTGAATTTTCCCCAAGATGCAGAAAATTATGTGAAGTGAGGTAGCACATGTATCCTGTAGGTGATGCATTCTAGTTTTCTTCTTGAACAACCTCCAAAAACTTCCCTTTATGAGGTCTGATAGATTTTAAGTTAAATTGCAGAACAATAGAGCAAACTGTGTCTCTTGGGAGATGCAATAATATGCACAAATTAGGATGAACTGGCTGGTTTAGCATAAGCAATAAGTGGATACCCACATTCCTTCTCCTTTAGTTTTTTCTTTATTTCTTTTTTTTTCTCTCTTCTGATACTGTTTTCTTTGTGGGTGCTGTTAGCCTATTTTTTATGATACAGATTGATGTGTGATGCCCTTGAGTCAGCAGTGATAGGCATGGCCAGGTTTCAAAGTATTTTTGTACTCTTCTGGTGAAAAAAGAGGAAGGACTCAGGTCCTTCATCTGAAGCAACATAAGTTATTTTTAGCTTTCTTACTATTCTCTTTCATGGCTCTTCTATATATTTCAGCTCAGCATTTACTTGATTTTGACATTTCAGCTATATGCTACATCTTGTTTTCCTTCTGACTGAGGAACTTCCTTGTCTTTTGGCTGCTGTCTGGGGGTTTTCCTGATTTTGTAACTTAGCTGCTGACCCAAAATATCCTTGGAAAAATTCAGAATTCTCTCATAAGTAACTACAGAAGTTTCTCTAGTCAGTTCCCACCTGACAGCTTTCGCTTAGCAAAAATTTTCTTGTCCCAGTCTCTGCCACTTGCTCTGAAGTAGTTCTGTGTTAAGAAGTCAGTTAAACGAATGTGAAATAGTACCAATTCTTCTGCCACACCTCTTTCAACACCAGCTTCTCTTCATACTGGTCAAGCTCAATTCCTGTGATCATGGTCAGAATTGACACTGCTATTTTGTCAAGAAAAGTGGTAAGTTTGACAATTGAGTAAAAGTTTAGAAAAAGCCTTTGGAAGATGTCCCGTGACATGTCACATATTTGTTCGGAGAGAAGTATTTAAATCACTATCTTCATGTACTGAAGCAATTTAGAAGTTGGTGACTGATTAATGTTCCTGAGTTAGAGGTGAGGATTTCAGCCCCAGCTGTGTGTGGTGACCTTCTGACACTGGGCAATCTTCATTTTTCATATTGTACCTTTATATAAAGTGGTTAGTAACTTTTAGAATGCTTCAGTTCAGATTCAGTGCTTTTCTCTGCAGCTCAAGAGGGGTTTTTTAATCAAAGACAGCAGGTTTTTGGGACTACTCTTTCACGCTGGTTTGAGTGTAGGCTTCACGTTTCTCTAGGAGTATTAGAGTTTTCAAGTATCAGTTTTTTGAGTTCTCATCTTCATAAATTTTGTTGTGTTAGAGGAGTCCGGTACGTGAATATTGAGTCCTAACTGGGCAAGCACGGGGGAAGCAGAGTAGGGATTGTAGTCCAGGCGGGTGACTCTCAGGGAACTGCAGTACTACACCAACTTCTTCTTTCTCCAAAGTCCTTAAAGCATCTTACCATCTGAGAAAGAGCTCATCTTGTCTGTCTTGAGTTTTCAGATGACCAATCTTGAAAAACAAAACAAACCTAGAGGTTACTGCGATCTCAGCATCTTTTGCTATGTTTCTTTCGTCTGTTTTGTCATCTTTATTGGAAATAGTTTTGGAATAAGAGGATGAAAGTATTTGCCTATGAAATCTCTTATTTCCTATTGCAAAAGAATATGAATATATACTTGTATTTTCAAAGCATTTAAAGTAGCAGACTGTTTTCTGGTAGATACTGCTTTTGGATTAGAACTATAACAGAATTTTTTTAAATGTCAAAACTGATTATCCATTTGACTGGTTAATAATATAAAAGATTTCTGAAAGTACAAATTATAAATTTGTACTTTCAGCTCTACTGTATTGCAGAAATGTGTTGTAATTTATAAGGAGTAATTATGTGTTGAAACATCATGGCATTGAAACCTTTGAAAATTAAAAACCTAGTTGTTACAAGCAACGAAGCAGCTTAGATTGGGTTTGTAATTGGGTACTGGATTGCATGACAGATAAAGCACTTAGTCAAGACTGAAGCTTGCTACAAGGAGCTAATTGGAGGTATTTTTTTTCAACAAATTGATATTTAGCTAAGTTCAGTGAGAGACTGGATTTTTGCTTCAATCTTTATCTGTTTCTGTACTGCACATTGTTTTATATGGCTTTTAAACATAAATTCATGAACTGGTGGATCTTCATTGATTTATACAGCTGGTGGTATATTTTGCAACTGCATGTACAGAGAATACCTCAGACTAGCTTGTGACCTGTGTCCCCACTCACTTGATCATAGTGAATGAAAGTGCCTTTTAAATTTTCCAGAAGGAAAGGATTTTCGTGGTTAAGATACTCAAGAAATATCAGGTGAGAAATAGGAAGGTGTCTTGGTTTGAAAGACAGGTGTCTGCTAAGGAAGGCAGAAGCCTTCCTTGGAATGGCAGATGCAACCCCCTTCCCTCTGAGTTATTATAATTTTGAAATCAAGGGGCTTTTAGGCAAAGATGTGGGAAATAGGAATAACAGTTCTTTACTATTATATATCTATATGTGTATAACCAGTCAAACAAACAACAATAACTCTGGCAGTAACAGCAAACAATCACAAACCCAGTCCCAGCCTTCTCGGCTGTCGGGCCCTTTCCCCTCGGGTGCAGTTCCGCTCGCAGCCGGCAGGGGCGCTGGCGGCTCCCGGTGAGCAGGGCAGGTGCGATGGTTCCCCCGCGGCTGCAGGGGGCGCTCCGGAGCGAGCTCGGGGAGCACGCGGCACCGGTGCCCCGGGATCCCGGGAAGGATGGAACAAAGGCTTCACAAACCCCTGGGCAGCCGATCCCGGTGTCTGGCTGGACCCTCGGCAACAGCAGGCTGGAACGGCAGAGACGAGCACAAATCCCGGGTGGCAGACGAGGTGTATCCAAACGAGGAACCACCCCCGCAGGTCTGGGCAGGCAGGGCGAGCAGGGCTACAGCGCAGCGAAGGCTCGAAACAGCCGCGGGGCAGGGCGGCCACGGCCCGGCTCCCAGCGGGGCAGGGAAAGCGGCTTTGGGATCCCGGGGCTTTCCAGCACAAGGAAAAGCAGCCCAAGCAAGCAAGCTCCTCTCTGTCCAAACTCCGGAGACCCAACTGCCCACACACCCAGGTGAAACAAAAGGAGCAGCCCGGTCTTTTGTTTCTCTTAAGCACCCAGCGATTTGTCGTCTCAGTAACAGTATGGGGGAAAATTCCTTCAACAGAAAAAAAACTAGACCTCTTACAACCCCAACAGAAGGGTAAAGATGAGCTTTCAGTGGGGGTTCTCACATCCCACATTACTCTTCCTTCTGCTTCTCACCCACATGTTCTTTGTCCTGCTGCCTAAATGATAGAGTATTTTACTCTGGGATCAGGAGTCGGGTGTTTGTTTTTATGAGCCTTAAATAACAGAAGTTTTTCCAACTGATGACTAAGCTTCTGAGGGTGCTTTACAGGACAGTCCTGAAAACCTAAGTAAACAAGATTTCTTCCTCATCTGAGCCCACTATGAATTTCTGGACCTTTGTGGTTACAGGATAATATGGACTGTCTTGAAAGCTTGAGCGACAGACTGCTCATGTATCTGTATCTGCCTGCCAAAGACCTGTTATTTTTTAAAATTCCCCTTTGGATCCACTCAGACATAACTGTTCGGGTACTAAGCAGAGATATACTTTTTTGACAGACCTTTATGCCTTGCACTCCACTGCGTAATATGTCTTATGTAAAAGGAAACTAAACTATGGTGTTTGCCTTCCTGCCTCCCACAGATGAGTTACCTTTCTTAATAAGTTTTCAGGGGAAATACAGTTAGATGCTTATCCTTGATACAAGGATGTATAGAAGCTAACAAATCATACATGAGATGCAGCTGGTGCTCATTTCATTCCTGAAATTAGTTTCTGTATGCTTACTTTTAATTGTTCACTTGAGAAATAAAAAGTCTGGGTGATTGTCTTCAAAAGTGTTCGGGTTTGGCCATGAGTGTTCAGTGAAATTCCCTCTGCCAGTAGACTGTCACCATCTTGTGATGGCTGTTTAATTTTGAGAAAACAGTGCAGGCCACTGCCCTGACTGTTCAAGGCATGAGACAGTAAAGTTTAGCGTTGAGGGAACTTATCCTTAGGCTTTCCTGGACCATTTATCTCATTGCTAAGGCCCACGAGCATTTCACCCAGGAGTTCCCTTTTTTTCCTTCATCAGAAACCGACATTGGTAGCTGTATCCCTGCTCCCAGGACAAGATTGGGAGTCTGTAAGTACTAGATTGGCTTCCCCTCTGAGGATAAACAGTAAAGGCATTCAACCAGCCCTTTAAACCTGGAGGTACCACACTGCATTTTTCAAAATTTCCGGTATAACTATTACCGGTCCTGTCATTTTTTCTTATTTTACTTTAGTCAGACAGTACATCTCAAGCAGTTTCATTTAGGCTTGGTAATTATGGTTGGGAATATGCATGCTGGATGTCTGAAATAGAATGCTCTGCAGTGCCACATGCTACAAACATTCACAGATTTTACTAGAGGCATTAAGAATTAATTGTAAAAATGATGCCTCATTACCAACAGGCTCAGTCTTTTTTGAAAAGAGAATATGACTTCAGAGGAGAATGTGACACCACACTACATGTCCTACAGTTCCATATTATACAGCAATGTCCAGTGTGCTTTCTTCCTTTTTATTTTAACTCTTGTGCCTTCCTGGTAAGATACAGCAACCACTAACAGGACACAAATGTTTTACAGTACACAAAAGACCTCTGAAAGAACTATAAGTAATACATACTCAGTTTTTTGTTTCTCCATATTAGTGGCTTTCTCAAGTAGTGGCAGCACAATTAGATAAGCTGTTAAAAATTTCCCGACTAAAGAAACGAACAATCCCTTTCTGTTCATGTGCAGAGCAGATTGCCAGGGTTTGTTGTAGACATTTTTGCTTTGCTTTTCCCAAGAGCAAGCTCACTGTACTTTCAGGGAAGAGTTTTGGGGTGTGTAGCTCGATGTGCATTTGAAGAACTTACTGAGGTGAGGGCTGGCTTTCATCTTCAGCAGTTGAGAGTCTTATTTATTTAGTCAAGTGATAGGCTTTCATTTTCTGGGCATTTGTCATTTATTTCTTTTGTGTTCTTTTTTCCTCTCCTGTTTTTGAAAATAAAATACTGTAAATATATCTGGCACTTCCCATATTGTTATGCAGGCACTTCCCATTCATAGTATTTCCTTTCTTACTATCCTCTGAGGGTATTCTTAGTCCTGACTACAAATCCAAGGAAATGGATCTCTGTGGTTGAAGGAAGTAGTCTGTGGTAAATTACTCCAATACAAAGTATAGTTTTTTATGATGGAATTTCTATCTTCTTGTCCTCTCTAGAGGACATTGAGATAATGCAGCTCATTAAAAAAAGAATATTGTATTTTATTTTGAGGTTTTTTTGTTGTTCTGCTGTAACATAATGGGGGATGATCTGTTCTAGTAAGTGGTGCAGGAACTTGCATGAGGTTGTATGGAAGGTGCAAATTCTCCTATTCCACAAGTCTGAGATGATTCTTCCAATCATATTATTAATATGGTTGATATATTTACCAGATAAGAGCTATTTGCACTCTAAGGCACTTTGAATATGCAGTGAATACAAAGGGTTACCCTTCATTTAACTCAGACTCAAGGAGGCTGTTCAGCTTTAATTTTTCTTTTCAGCCTGCACTTCGTGTGTTTACTAAAAGCCCATCTTGGTATTTAAACAACCAACTATTCTCTGAAATATATGCTGGAGTGATAAAAGTTCTGTTTTGCGTATGCACAGCGGCTCTGCCATCTTGGCCAAGCGAAATAATGAGATATTTAATGCAGAATGAGATGCTTAAATAGTCTCCTTTCTGGCCCCTGAGGACATGATCTTGTAGGTGTGCTCACGCATACAGAAAAAATAAAGCACAGGAATCGCACATCCTTTCATTCCAGTAACAGTGTTGGTATCCTCTGCTGACAGAGCAGAAGACCTAAGTCTTGGCCTGTTTCCATCTGCTGAAGTAATGGTTTAAAAACACTCCACAACTTCATTATCTAATTTTGAATTTCTGCATCTATTTCTGCAGCATGTGCAATGAAATGGCAGGTTTCCATCTTATTTTCGATTCCCATCTTACTCTAAAATACTAGTGACTGTTTTATGGCCTGGAAGAGGTAACGCTCAGACTGAGGACCATTTCAAGGTGGCTGCTTGCCCACTCTTCTGCCAAAAATAGTGAAATCACTGTTCCCTCCTCCATTGCAGGGATGGTGAAAGTCAGATTAACTTTTATAAAAATCCTGATCCACGTTCTGAGGGTAGTGATACCTTTCCTTTCATCTCGGTGTAGTGTTGCACACTTAAGACACTTAACATGAGATGATAGGAAAGCTTCCACCTTCTTATTTATTTTGAATTTATTTTTACTTTTTTGAGAAAGGGTTGTTGTGCAGGATATTTAAACCTTGTATTATTCTCTGCAGAAAATATTTTCTTATTTTCCTAAGTGGAAGGTAATTTGACACTTCTAGCTTACCTTTACTAT
Source organism: Corvus moneduloides (assembly GCF_009650955.1). Classification (NCBI taxonomy): domain Eukaryota; kingdom Metazoa; phylum Chordata; class Aves; order Passeriformes; family Corvidae; genus Corvus; species Corvus moneduloides. Next base: position 85,068,074 of record NC_045478.1, on the reverse strand, counting down.
TAGATTTATTTCAGTACATCAACCTGAAATAGAAATCATTGGTCCTTTCTATCTTACTAAATGCCATACTAAAGGGTTGTATTAGTAGTAAGTTTTTTTTTTATCCCTTGACCAGGCAAACAACTTGTCTTCGTGCAGTCTCTGAATTCCTTTCTTTATATGTGTCTTTCTTCACATTTTTAATATATATTTTTAAATTATTTTGTATTTTATTTATGCCTTTCTATATATTATTCTTTATTTATTTGGCAATATAGAACATTCCTAGAGCACTGATGCTTCCTTACACTTGTTTTCTTTTTTGATGCAAGCGTGATTTGGTTAGAGCTTTATGCTTTAATTGAGTTCCTTCATATTTTGATGGTTTTAAGAGCTGGTAATGGGTAAATCCAGCTTTCTTTCAGAGGAGAGATTATAAAAAGTTGCAGTGAGGTTGGATCCCATGGCAGTATGTACTTACTCTTCAGTACTTTGCTTACAGCCTTTCTACACTGGGCCACTTTTTCAATCAAACAAAACCAATGAATACACAATTCTGCGTTTTTAGATTTCATTAATTATTCTTTGTTGATGATATATTCCCAACCCCCCATATGAGATTGCTCTGTAGCCTCCAAGAATAATCTGTCCATTACCTGACCACCTTTTCAGGTTTATTTGGAGCTCTGTTTCATGGCAGAGAGTGATCCCTAGTGGATTCCATTATGAGGGACTACAGTGTGGCATTAAATAGTAATATCTCCAAAACTGGGGATTATGTGTGGTTTTAGTAGCCACTTATGCTTTAAAAGCTCAGTTTGGTTTTCATGTCTTTCATACTGTTTGGGTTTCTTTTTCCCATCCTTTCAAATGCAGGAAATTGTGTCTTGTTTATTCAACTGTACACATTGGCCTAATGAAATGCCTTCCACTTTTTCTGGCAAAGGGTTTTTTCTGGGTTCATGGATACATGTGTGAAAAGTCTTGTTTGACTTGACTTGTAAACAGAACTTTCCTGAAAATACTCAATTTCTCCAAAATCAAATATTCTTTAAAAAATAAGCAAAGCAGAAATGGTTAAGAGCAGTACTTTTGAGCCACTACAGATGACTGACCAACTTCCCTGAGCAATGCATTTTGCCTGTATAATTGAGCACAGTTTTCATCTCCTGTTGCAGTTAAATTTTTTTTTTCCAAGTTTCCTAGAACACTCCGTAATAGTAATGCCAAGACAGACCAAGGTTGTTAGCCTGCTACTTTATCACCAATAGTGGACAATAACGGGCTGACATGCAGATGCTACTTTGGTATTGCTAGTATGTTGCCAAGGGTGGTGTCCCCTCATTTATTAGCCCTTGATGGCCTGTTCTTACATCAATTTACCCAATTACTTTTGAACCTGTGATAATACTTACTACCCTGACATTTAGTGCTAAGCTTTTCCAAACCTTAAAAGTGATGTATTGTGTAGTGTATGTTCTTGTACAAATGGCACTATTTCTTCTAATGGTGTGCCCATTCCTTTGAATATATTGATAAGTCCAATTCTACTCATTTTCTTGCCACTGATAATTTAAAAGCAATGTCTTTATGGTACCCTTCATTAGTCACTGAGGCTGCAATGTCTTTATTTCATTTTAGATAGTGCAGCAGCTCATTCTGTATCTTGCATTGTTTAGTCACCCTTCTCTCTCTTTTCCAGGTCTGTCCCATCTCTCTGATAAAAGGGGGAAATGCACATGGTGTTGAAGTGATTCTAATTACTGAATGGAGCCTCAATAATTAATTTCTAATTTGTCTTCAGCTTTTCTTACATTTGATCTGATTTTTTTGACTGCTAACAGGCTCAGTGCTGACACCACAAGAACAAAATGTTCAAGCTGTATCTGAACAATAATAGTAATAATTTGGAGCATGACACTGTACCCATTAAATTCAGAGGCCCACCCTTCTTGTATTGTTTTACTGCTCTGACATGGGCTTTGTTACTCATGACCTGCAAGAGTGCTTAACCGCTTTCTCCTGCTTCATTATTCAGGGGACTAGTCCCTCCTGATGTCATTTTCCCTAACACTGAAAACAGTACTGTGAAAATGCTGGTGTTACTCCTATTTTTAAAAGTGAAGAAAAAGTCAAGCTAATTAAATTATTACGAGATGACAATATTTGGAAAGCTTTTGTTTCATTTTTACCTAAAGGCTAATGTTTTCTTAGAGATCTGATTTTGAACTGCTCTGTGGGCAATCCCTTTTTCTGTAAAAGCAGAGCGGAACACAGCGTGTTAATTAGGCCTATTATAAAAGAGGCTTGCCCTGGGTTGATTCTGAAACAGAAAATCAAGAGGCAGCAGAGCATGACGTATTTGGAACTGACACTATTGCCTGCAGCAGGGACTGCATTCATAGATCATATGTTTGCAAAGATGCAGCGAAGGGGGGCTGAAGAACGGCTCCAGTTTTAAAATATTTTGTAAAAGGATGTGTGGCCCTGTTGGAAAGACAGAGTGCCTCACTCATGCTTGGCCGTCTATGTGGCCACAAGACTGTGTCTTCTGAAGGTTTTAATTAAAAATACAAAATGAGTGTTTCCTTTGTGTGGTTTTTTTTTGAACAGTGGTGTTCATAGCAGCTGAGAATCTTTAGTATGATAATGAGATCCTGAAGTCTTTAATTTGATCATAGCTATGGGTTTTAAGTTTGTGAATAACATACTGAGGCATAAAAAAAAATGTCCTCAGTAATTACTAAGCATGTTTTAGGAATGGTGTAAAATTGGCAGAACTTTAGGATCTTACTTTTAGTTTATTTGGAGGTTAAAAAGAGTGAAATAAAAGAAAAAAGAAAAATGTAGAGCCAGGTGAATGTGGTACTGTAGTCGTGATCTTAACGTTGGTCTTAAACTTTAGTGAGTAGCAGGGTAATGAGGATGTCTTATTTTACTTTTTACCTGAGCTGATGATCCCATATCTTTAAAACTTAATTACTATGAAAGAAAAAATAGGTCACTTGTAATACATAGGTACTTTCTTGGGGGTTTTGCAGGGGAGATTTGGATACCCTGTAGTAAATTTTGAGCATTTGTGTATGATACTAATAGAACAGTTTTATAACATAGTTACTCTACATAACTGTCAGTGGTTTTCTTTCACATTGCTTAAAACAGAAGCAGGATTACATGGCTACTTCAGAATGAATATTTAACGAAACACAATCATTCCTCTTTCCAGGAAGATAAAACATCGTACTGAAACAGTTCCAAAACAAAACAAGAAATGAGATTTGGAGGCATCTCTTGGGTTACTGGAAACTTCACCCCATGCAAGAAGGAGGCCTCCCTTACATTTCCTGGGTTTACCATATGGGTTCTCTCCAGAACACGTTTTTCTTTTCAGCTACTTCCTTTTAATTGATCATTCATGATCATCTCTCTCATATTTGCAGTGGCAGATCTCTTTGGGAAAAGAAATAAAAGGACTGTAGTTTTGGAATAGTTTTCAGTGGTGCCTTCTGCTGTGGCTGCCAGCACAACCTTCTTTCCTTCAACAAAGGCAGAACATCAGTCATGTGTATCAGTCAGAAGTAAAACAAGATAGTACAGAAGAAAAATACTTCTGTGGGCCTCTAAAACAACTGAAATTCACTAGATCCTTAAATAATGAGTGCAGAAAATGAGAAGTTACATACAGGAGAAAGATTGAGAGCATATATAGACAGCTTTTCTCAGAGCACAGAAGCAAGGAGGATCTGCATTTGGCAGTGTCATAGTTGTAAAACTGGTAAAGGTGTTGATTTTTTATTTTTCCTCAAGTGGCTGTTTTGGGGTTTTTTTGCATCAAGTTTGTAGGCTCCTTTGGGGTAGGAATTCCTAGTACAGTCACAGCGAGAATCACAGTGGGGAAGGCCTTGACATTAGATGCAAGTAAAGCAGAACTTTTCATCATTTTCTTACTAATCACTGTTCTGTATTTGTTTCTTTAATTTGCTGTAAAGTGTGAAGATTTTTTGATATAATGGACATACTATATTAATAGTTTGCTTAATTTTAGAATAAATGTGCATATTCTGTATGATGTTTTAAATATCCTTGGCAATGGAAATAATCTTATTCATAGCCAGTTAAGCTGAACTGAGGATGTTAAATCAATTGCAAAAAAAATTTATTGCTGTTCAGTACTGTCTATTTAATGGGCCATTAGGCCTGGCTATTCTTTGTTTGAGCATTGTATAATATTAAAAGAAAGCAAAGGAATATTAGACTCAGTTGAGTCATTATCTTGCTACAGATATATGAGAAATTTAAGGTGATACCTTGATCCTGTGAAACTACCCGCCCTCATGTGCTTTTTCATTATATTGAGGTTGTAATTGCATATGGCTAGTCTTAGATATTTGTAAGAAATAGATCTATATTAGTGATGAACAAATAGATTTGTGGAAAGCAATTGAAACATTCTGAAATCAACACAATCTTTAAATGTTAATCGACTGCTTCCCAGGAATAAGTAGGCATAGATTAAAAGTTCTCCAAAATGCCTTAATATCCCATGATATTTAGGCACATGAAAGACTGCAGTTTTTGAAAGACAGGATGCTCAGCAACTCAAGACTTCTTAATACAACTTCAGTCATACTCCTTTTCCTTCCACCCAAATCAGACTGATTGTTATTAGCATATAAGGGAGATTTAGTTTTATGAAATCTCTATTTTTTTACCTATTTAGCCTTCATTCAGCATCTTTCTAAATTGCAAGTATTGTGGCAAGAGACTGGCTGAATTGTAGTGATTCTAGTAACACTTGACCTTTATTACCAAAAGGACTGGGAAAAGGAGGGTGAGACCTTATCCCCAGATAAGGTTTTCCAGATGTTTGCCATCCCTACCCTACCTATCTTAGCAAATGGCAGTGACCTTAATGAGATTTCTGCTTTCCATAAGCACAACAGAATAAATCTAGACCTGAGATACTTTTTTGATGTGAACTGTGAGCAAATATGTATGCTGCCTGTTGCCTCTGCTAATCATCAGGGACAGTAGGATATGGATGTGGTTTTTGGACATGTCCACTCACAATTGCTTAATTAATAAAACAAAGGTGGTAATAAAGATGCTACTGTCAACAGTTGTGTGTGGTAGCACTGGTATTTCAGCCTTTAAGAGCACTGCTGCCATCATCTGGCCACCCCCCCCCCCCATGGTGCTGTTGCCCTGCTGTTCTCTGTCACCCCCTGCCCTGTCACCCTGGGCTGTCACAGCTGCCTCTGGGCCCCCGTGAGGGGCCGTGGTGGTTGTCCTGCAGCTGCCTGCTCACGCTCCAGGTTCAGCTGCAGTTTTTAGCCTGTGCTCTGCTTCATGCTCTGCTGGTTGAACTAGCTAACTGCTGGTATAGCCAAAAGGTGAGACCTTGATGTGTATTTATGCAGTGCAAGTGGTGAATCACATGGCAGGCTGTGGGGGAAGCAGCTTTGGTCAGGTGGTGCAGAAGCCAGTTCCCACCTCTGGTTTTGGAGCCTTCTCTGAAACACCGCGGTTGTCCCCAGGCAGACCTATCCTGACAGCCCTGGTTAAGGCAGACAAGGAAGCAGGATAAAACCTGAATGCAAATCCCTGCCTTGAGTCTAGAAATGAAATAATTTAATCTTTACTTTTAAAGTATGTGTCATACAGTAATCATTTGAAGAAGTGCTCAAGAAACCCGGCAGAAGTTCAGGTGGGCTCTCTGGGGCAGCAGTTCTGTTTGAGAGTCAACAAGGGGGAGCTTCTGAACTGGTCTGTGGGGCTGGAAGCTGAACATTCCTTAGCACTTCACTGAGCCACAGAATCAGGGAGCACCAACAGCACAAAAATGAACAGATGTGACAGACACTACAGCTGGTGGGAGCCTGACAGCCAGGACGGTCTGAGTGTACTTGGTGCAGGAGCCTGAGAGCCCCAAACTGAGCTCTTTGTGAAAGGTATCTGTCATTATCTAGTAACTGTTTTGTCTTTGGGATAACAGAGGATCCTGGATAATACACCCATCTGTCATTTTTACAAAGCCAAGGATTTTAATCTCCCATTTTCATTTTCTTAGGAGTGCTGTGTATTTGCAGTTTGGTGTGCTTACGTGCGTGTCCGTAGAAATCAAAGGTTGTTGGCACCTTCTTACACAACCAAAGTACCCAAATAAAAAGATTCTGACTTATTACATATGTGCTAATGGTATTCAAATTATAGGTCTGGTATAAGTAAAAGTATTTGTTTCTGTCTCATGGTGTGTTGGATTTTTTTTCTTACAAGAGAAGCTATCATATTTAATTCAGGTAAAGTGTTATGATACACCTTCATTGCTCAATTGAGTCAGACAAAAAAAGTTAGATATGTTCCCAAGGGAGAGCATACTTTGAAGAATACAGTGGTTTACTTTTAACATTTGTTCTTCACTGAAGTTTGTATTTGCTTGAAATCGAAATTGTTGGTGTCTTAGTTGTCCAGATACCTTTATGTGACGATAGTTGTCCAAAAGTTCTATTGCTTCTATTTGGTGGAAATAGGCTTTTTTAATTTGCAATTTTGTATTTTATGTTTTAATTCATGTTTGTAGTATTTCAATTCAATTCCCTTAAAGGACTTTGTTACAGGATCAAATTCATTTTTTTTATTACAAACCTGTGTCTTTTATATTTATATATCTGAAATACTGTCCCCAAATAAATGCATAATGATATCTAAAGAAAAGACATGTTTCCTAAATCCCAACTAAATATGCTGCAAACACTAAAAGCAGTAAGGATGGTGATGGAGTGTGAGTGGCACAGCCTGAACATTGAGGTTCTACTTGGAATGCTGCTGGACTTGTTAAGCCTCTCTCAGTGCAGAAAATTGCTGTTAGGACATCTGTAGGTGCAGCTGGTCATGCCAGGGGGAGGTGGACAGGTTAGCAAAGAGTGGATCTGGGCCAGGGGTGTAATTTACAAAAGATTGTCTTCTTGTTCTAGCGGCTTAAACACAGTGTCTGAAAAATTGCATAGAGCTCAACATTTGCTCAAGTCTTCTTCACCTCTTTCAGAAAGCAGAGCTGTATCTGCAGGAAGCATACACTGTAAATCAGCTTGGCATTCTTTCAGTTGAAAGCAAAGTAGGCACAAGGAACTGCCAGATGAAGATAATAAACAGTAATTTGCCAATTTTGAGTCATTTACAGCAAGTTTTTCTGATATTTATCTAGGTATTCAGTCTCGATGAACATTTTGAGGATTTAGATTGGGGATGGAAGAGAGTTCAGGCGTTTTGGACAGAAAAATACACTTGCACAAGTCACAATTCTTAGTAGGTATAATAAAGGAGAAAAATAGCATAAGACACATGATAGTACCAAAAATTGAGTTTCATGGAGTCTGGCATTAAGGTAAAAGAAATTAGTAGTTGTTCCCTAAAAGATTGTTTAAAATGAAGCCAGGTGGATGCATTTCATTTTTTTCACATGGGAACTATTGCAAAGCAGTGCAAGTGAGTTGGATCTGCTAAAACCAGAAATCTCTCTCATCTCTCTGGAAAACATTCCCACTTTAAAGTTATGTCAGTTCAGTTCCCATCACGACGGTAATTTTGAACTTAACTATCCATGTAGCAAAGGAGAGGGCAAACCAGCATTGAAGGATTTGAAATTATATATTCTGGTCTCATGAAAATTTCATAGTTTAAATAAATAAATAAAAGCCTTCCAGAGTGAAATGCCATGGTTATCTAAGAGGTCGTATCTCTCCCTCACTCACTATCCTCATAATAAACAGCTATTGATTAAATTGAGGAGCCACTTGGTCTTCAGCACTACAGTTGGGAGGTGGTTTCTGGCCAGGGCTACACTATGTTATGATATATTTTATGGTTGCCCTTTCTTTCACCACCCCCCTTTTCTATTTTTCTTCTTTTCTTCTCTTCCCCTCCCCCCCCCACCCCCCCCCGTTTTTTGTGTGTGTGTGGTTTTTTTTAAATCCACACATTATCAGATCTATTTTTACACATTGTGGGGATTTTTTTGGGGGGCAACCATTGTTTATATATATTTTTTATATATATATAAATGTAAGAATCAACAGATAATCGAAACTGATTTCTTAATGCCAGGGTTTAAATTTGGTTTGCTTTAGATATATGGAGTATTGTGACAAGGGTTGTTTTTAGAGCCATGATACCAGGCCTGGCAGATTAATACTTTGTTTTGGTAAATTTTCTTCCTGTTCTACAGCACTTCACCCAGTTAAGAGTTTGTGCCATTGTAATGGACTCAAAAGACAAATAGCAAGCTGTTGATTAAAGAACTCCTGGCAGAGATAAATCCAGTCTTGAACCTGCATAAACTGGCTTGTTGAATTTAGCTTGGCTGTTTATACTGTCCTATCATGCTGTATTTAGAGCTAAGGGTTTGGTGACAGGATTTGAAAGTTTGTGATCTGCTTTAGCTTGGAGGATGAGATGTGCTAAATGAAACATTAAAGAGTTCTTCTGTGCTTTGTTCTGTCCTAATGTGAGTTGTCAGAGGCTTTTTATTGTCTGGGTTTTTTTGCTGGAAAAAGAATAAATTTATTTTTCCACAAACTCAGTCATTTGTGAATACTTTAAAGCAAATATTTTCTGCAGTTATGTTAAAAATAGCATGTCCTAGGGACAGAGGAAGCAGCTGTGTTAAACTATCTGCCTATTGCTACATTTTCAGGATTTCTATTAATGATACAAAGTCAGTTGAAATGACATCCATTACATATTTGTCCAAACAAGTGGAGGAGAAAAATAAACATTGTGGTGCTAGAGAATCCGTTAGAATTGTGTATCTCTGCCTGTCTTTCCTAATCAGAGGAGCTGATGCCTGTACTCTACCCACAGTTACTTCTATAACACGTATATATCACACTGAAAAGCACTAAGACAGTGAGGTTTGCCTGCCTAATGTATGTTCTTACTCATCTTTACTGTTTTGTGGTTCATATGTATGCAGATAAAATTTGCGTGCTCTGAAGGATGCATAATGGTTTTTTAAATGATACTTCCTTCATGAAAAGAAGTAAAACTAGTCTTCTACTTAGTAGATGACTTCATTCATTTAAGGACCATGAATATTCTTGCAATAATGCAGACAAATTTTCCCAAAGGAGAAGATGACTGTAAATAAAGTGGGTGATGTGAAAGTCTTTATTAATGCTTATGCAGTTAGATTCAGCAAATGCTACTCTGCTATGCCATAGGTTACAATTTTTCCGCCATAGATTTTTGTTTGCGATTACTGTCAGCATACAATTTGAGCCAGGACTGTGTATTAAGTACTGGAAATGAATATAGCATGTGGTAATCCTGTTCCATACCTTGTTAGTGCTTTTGTCCTCATGTCTTTTGTTAACCTTTGTTTCCCAGATATCTTGTGAATTTCTTTCTATACAGGTCCATTACAACACAAATTAAAAATGGCTATTACAAAATATTGTATTTTATCATTTCATTTCATTAGTATTTTAATAATTACCGAAATCTAGCTTTTCTATTTAAAACATCTGCACTAAGAGTGAAAGGGCCTCCAGTTTTAGTAATTTTTGTAAACTGTTTGTCTCTCTTAGTTTTGGATATGGCTCGACACGTTCCCCTGTACCGAGCTCTGCTGGAATTGCTCCGTGCTATTGCATCCTGCACATCGATGGTGCCGTTACTTCTTCCTCTGTCCGGAGAAAGCAGCGAAGAGGAGGAAGAACAGTTGGAGTCACAGGCTTCTGTTGGGACCTTGTTGGCTAAAATGAAGACCTGTGTAGATACCTATACCAACCGGCTGAGGTAAGCACTTTCATCAGCCCTATCCTTCATTTGAACTGTATCGTTGTGGTTTAGGACTGGTACTCCCCAAGGTAGTGTTCCCACCGAGATGCTCCAAACCACGCTGCCCCTTGCTAGTTCCCACCTTCCCCTCTCCTTGTGGTGGGCTGGAGAGGAGATTCAGAGGCACAGAAACTAAAAATTATGGGTTGAGATAAGAGCAATTTACTGGAAGCAGCAATGAGATAAGAAAACAGTATTATAAACAACAACAATATTATACTGAATATTATAAACAGCAACAGTATTATAAATAAAAGTGTATAAAAGAGAGATTGATTCATATGCAGAAATGCTCAGCACAGAGCTCAACCCAGCTGCAGTTACACCACCCTGACCCCTCCCTCCAGCTCAGAATGGGCATTATCCAGCTGCTCCTGCCAGTGTGGAACTGGCACCACCCATCTGCTCCCTCCACGATGCTTACTTGACCAGAAGGAACCCCTTCTTCCCAAAGGAGAGTCCCTTTCCCCTGCCCCAGCACTGGTCTGAGGTGGTGTAGAATAACCTCTGGGTCCTGGCCATGCCCGCTCCTGGATACTGCAAAAATTAACCCTGTTCTGGCTGGAACAGGACATGTGAATATATGAATATAGAAGTGAAAAAAGATTGAGTTCTGTATATTTCTCTGGATGGATGCTGCCATCCAGAGTGAGAATATACCATCTGTTTGATCTAGATTTGTATGTATCTGTCTGGTTTACTGTACTATTTAGAGGGAATGGTTTTGGTATGACAGATAGGAGCTGGTAGATTTGCATACTCTTGTCATTTCATTGGTAATTATAAATGTTGCAATGCAGATTTTAATTTCTTTATTTTAATAATTTTCTGCTTCCAGTAATTAATTGGTTTCTTGATTCTGTTTACTTGCTTCCAATTTAAAGACAGCTTGTTAAGAAATAATAACCTGTCCTTCTCTGCAAAATTTAGCACTGTCCCTAAGTATATGCTGAAACATCGTGAAAAGAAGGTAAATACAATGTCAGGAAAAGGTGTGTAGAGAATGTTCTTTCTCCCACTATTAACTTGGAATATTTACCAACCACTACCCAAGAGACTTTTTGAGTAGGAATCTCATTGTTGGGGAACTCTTTCTAGTAACTCGTGATGGACTGGACTTTACCCATAAATTTCTCTAATCCTTCCTGACTGAGATTACAAGTCTTGCTTATCAAGCATGAACAGTACCTTTAGTGGCACTTTTTTTTTTTTGCTAGCTTAGTGCAGAAGAAACAGAACTGGGAAGGACAAAAACCAGTTCTTTATGTTGGATGCCCGCCTAAAAGAGTCAGCTTGTGCTTGCTGGCAATATTATATATATCATGGTATATGTAATCTTCTTAAAACAGGAAAGATATTTGGCTTCTGTGTAATCCATTTCCAATATCTGTGTATATAATTCTCCACCAGAATAGCTGACTGTTTTTTCTTTGCTAATCTGGTCACACATTAGCCTCGGATTTAGTGGCCATGGAAACCTGTATCTTCTCATGTCACTTCCCCAGGCTGAAGTCTAAAAAGTTTCTCTGTGAGAATGGTGTGTGACTACTGTTCATAAGCTCCTCAATTTTGTAAAGTAAATACAGTATGAGTAGTTCTTCAGTGCCAGCTTAGGATCTGGAAACAAAGAAGAATTCTAGAGTCACAATTGGTAGTATTTTAATAGTAGATGGATTTGATAAGAATTCTGTGGTCGGTTCTTTGTACATTATCTGCACAATTTTCTTGTTTTACTTTGATATACCAGCACAAAAGGACAGCTTGTCTTTTACTCATTGGTTTAAGCATAGTGCTGTTTGTCTTTAAAGCAGTGTATAGACAAGGATGAAAACAACAACAGTCTGGAATCACTGGAGTGGAAGGTTTGAATTCTCAGCCTTTTAGTTGAAGGTGTGCCAGAAATATAAGCAAGTGTTGGCATGAATTTCTTAAATGAGACAATCTGCTGTTCCTTTTAGGTCAAATTGCCAGAACAACAACCCATAATTATAGGTTCTAGTTTCAAAGGCAAAACATCACATCCTCTGAGCAGCAGACTTGCATGTCTACCAAATGTCATCTCCATGTTGGAGTGGGAGTGTCCACTTTGATCCAGAATTTAAGGGGAACAGTTTTGGACTCCAGTTAGCATTGAATTTACTTTCAAAGGCCATAGTATTCTGTTAGAAAACTGGGAAATTTCTGGATAATGGAGAAGACTACGTTTAGTTATGGGATGATTTCTCATGACTGTTTTGACTGCTAGGGAGTCAAAAACCATCAGTAATTGGAGAGCAGGCAGGCTGGTGTAGTGAGTTGCCACGAGGGCTGAGTTTGAGACATCAGCTTGCTGGGATGGCTGAGGCCTTTGCTGCAGAAAGCTGCTGATGTGTCAAAGCAGGAACCACATCTGCTGGGTGAGCCTCATGCCAAATGGTTGATTCTGGCAAAATGAGATGGTGACTTATTTATGTGGTGTATTATATAGCAAGCTTTCCTCTAAAATTCGTAACTATGCTTCATGGGGATGCTGGAATACAACCAGGTAGGCCTGAGGCATTTTCTCTGCTATGGTTTTTCATTGTCTTCACTGCTGTTTTGGAGAACTTCTATGTGAAAGAGTGCAATTTGCAAACAAAAAATATTTTCTTTAGAACTGGGCCCCAAGAATCAAGGCCTAATTTGTTTTAATTTACTTTTCTTCACAAGACAGCTATCAGTTCCTATTGCTGCATGCTGAAGTTCAAGTTTGGAGCTGATCGTTGTCTGCAGGAAGCAGTCCTGCAGCCTCTGCTTTGGAATGCTGCAGCTTCGTGTCGGTAAATAGTGCTTCAAGCCCCAGGGTGGGGCAGGTGGAGCCATCTGGGAGGAGGTTACCAGCTTTCACCAGTGGTCATTTGCAAAGGCACAGTCCCTTGCTTGTTTTGCCTGATTTCAGGAGATTTGTTTAAGAATCTGTGAATTACTGAAACCTAGGCTAGTTTTATCCCAAGACAGTGAACCCCAGTCTAAGACTGAGCAACATTGGGCTATAAGCACTCGGGTGCACAGGGGCTGAATGGTTCATTGGCTTTAGTCTGCGAATGCTTTGATAAGGGTATCATTCTGTACCACCACATTTACCTCCAAGTATCAGGCATGGGTGAGGAAGTGTTAGTATTGACTTTGAAAATTAAAGTTGCCTTGGGAGCGTATAATTCATTATTCATTTAGCACAGCGTAAAGAGAAGGCTGTCATCTTCTAGCACAAGCTAAATTAATGGTTTAAATTATTAGCATGTACACTGCTGTCTCTTCTAGCAAATATATTAGTGACTGTCATCTCTTTAAATACGAGTTGACATTTCTCTGCTTTTTCTTCAGTGGCTGAAAAACTGTATGGGGAAGTTTCTGTGTCTAAATTAAATATCTGGCTCCTCCTCCACTCAGAAAATCATAACATTTAGATAAAGGTTTTTCCTGCACTAAAGCTCAGGAGTTTGATAAAACTGTTAGCTATCTGCATACACAGATTTCTGTGCAGGCTGATAGAGTGCAAGGAAACAGCTGAAGTATCTTACTGGCTTTATGACTTCACTTCTAATATTTCATCTCTTCCTTCATATGGTGTTGAGAGAGCTGTGTAGTTCCCAGCAACTCCTTCTCTCAAGCTGGGGCCCTACTGGTGCCTCTGGATCACTCATGTATGATACACAGCTTGGAGAGAGAATGAGTCCAGGCAGGACTGCAGCAGTGCAGATGACACCAAGAAGGGAGAATGATATTTTCTCAGCTAATAGTATGTTTTGCCCATGTTATACATGCTCATAAATGGCAGAGTAGTCATCAGGTTGCTTTTCTCATGTGCACACAAAGCAATGCCATGTGTTTCAGGTCACACTGAGAAATAGTTTATGGACAAAAAAAATAATCATCTTCAGTAAAGCTGTAACTTTGACCTTGGAGGACTCCAAGATTGAGTCTGATCAAGGAGTTATTTTGTAGGGTCCATACAGCAGCCACAAGGCTGCAGCAGGCTCATGGAGGCTGCTGACCTTTCTGAGTGACTGGGACCCTCACAGTGACTCTGAGCTTTGTTTCCTTTGTGTGTTCTAAGATTCCCCAGTGCATCGGTGATATGTGTTACCCTTTGAACGTTTTCATGGGCTTTGAATTACATTTTTGTCTCAGCTCTTTTATAACCATACAGTTTAGGGAATAAAATAGACTTTTAGGTTTTCCAGACCAGGATGTTTTGTTACATAAGGGAGATGGGTACATAGACCAGATTCACACCTCCATCTTCAGTTCCAGAGCTGTGTGAGATTTTAAGCTTACAGTGCACCTGTTCTCTTTAAATTGCATTATTTAATAGCCATGATAAACACGTTTTAAGGATATGTTTTTAGAAAGAACTGCTGTCTTCTAATGTAAAAGAAATATAAAATGAAGTCTAATAGTTCATGTCTGCAATGATTTTCAGTTCTATCTCAGATGGCAAAACTCTATGAGCTTTAAAAATTATCATCGGTGTGAGAGTACATATGGCTGGGGAACCTTTGACAGATTTTCCCATCTAGAGTCTAGGGAATTACTTGGTTTTCTGTATGTTGATTGTAAATAAACTGAGAAACTGTAATGTACTGGTAAATTTCTCCAAACATTTTTGAATAATGCTGAAGTAGAGAATAAAATAGTGAGGCAGATGCCTACAAGAGAGCTGGAGAGGGACTTTCTACAAGGGCATGCAGTGACAGGACAAGGGGGAATGGCTTCAAATGAAAGAGTAGGCTTAGATTAGATAGTAGGAAAAAATTCTTTACTGTGAGGGTGGTGAGGCACTGGCACAGGTTGCCCAGAGAAGATGTGAATGCCCCATCCCTGGAAGTGTTCAAGGCCAGGCTGGATGGGGCTTTTAGCAACCTGGTCTAGTGGAAGGTGTCTCTGCCCATGGCTGGGGATTGGAATGAGATGCTCTTTAAGGTCCCTTCCAACCCAAACCATTCTGTGATCTCACAAACCATGCAGGACTGATGACACTAAGTTGATATTCTTTCGAATCAAATGAGGGTAGGAAGACAAAAGAAAAAAAATGGATGTCATCATTCATAGGAGTCTTGCATGCTATGGCAATATCAGTTAGTTTGTTCCCCAAAAGTGGGGAAAAAGGTTACCTTTAGCCTAACTAACCATTGGAATATACGAGCAAGACTTGTGTGAGGAAGCTAAATGTTGATAAGGCAGTATGTCTAATTTGGGGAATTTGTGTACCAGCTATCTTACCCTCCCTAAGAAACTGACTGAAATCCATGATTAGGCAGAATCAAGGTCAAAAATGAGACTTGGATGGGGCAGAGGTGTGGCTGAGTTAGATTTATTCCTGCATTTCACTTCCTAAACTGCTCTTCCACAGGTATGGCCTGACTCCATTATGTAGACACTCACACAAGCCCCAGATACCTACAGTTGTCAGGGCAGAGCTGTTTTGCAAACACGTGATTTCAAAAGTCTGTTCTGAGGAGAGGCAGGGCAGGGCTTTTCTGTTGTGCTCATGATCGCAGTGGACAGAATCTCCTTTCCTTGGTGGCACAGGAGATGTTTGGAGAATACATTCTCCTTTGACAGGTCAAAAGTGCTGAAGTGTAACTGCTGTGGACTGCAGGGAGAACAAGAGGAAATTATGTTATTGGTACTGAATGTTTGCATTTGAGTAGAAGTATCCTTTCGCTACTGCTTCAACTAGATATATATTCCTTGTCTGCTGAGGTAGTTGCTGTCAGTCACTCTGTAGGAGTTTTTAAGCATGTGGTGAAGCATTTTGCTTAATGAGGTCAACATCTTGATTTTTTTGATTCTAAGACCAAATAGAAGGAGGAAAACCAAACGAGTAGTCTAAATTGTTTGTAAAAGCAAGTGGAAGATAAAAGAGTCACAAGAACACTGTTTTGAAAATGAATTTGTAAGAATTAATTTTGTTTTCAGTACCTTCACCAAGCAGATTTTTATTGCTTTTCACACATCTTTCTCTTGCATAATGCCCACTGACATTTACCTCAGCCAGAATTTCTCCAAGGCTTTTGTAGCAAATAGCTTAAGGCTTCTGCATCAATAGCAGGCAGATCTAAATCTTGTACCTTTCTAGGGACTGGTAGCTGCTGGCACATGCATGATGTTAAAACCAGTTATCACTGAGGTCTGGTAGGTTTAAATATATATTTCTGAAGGTGCTTAGTAGGTTATTCAAAAAATATTGGCATAGCTTTCCACAAGGAAAAATGCAATAATAAGGATCGGAAAGTATAAACAAGAGATGCAGTTGCTGCTTTTTTGTCATACAGTGTTCCTCAAATGCGACCTGGGCCTGGTTCTAATGCCTCTTGATTCCTCCTAACTTTAAGGATCTGAAAGCTCAGAATAGCTTGAAGTCTGCAATGGGCTAACATCCTTTTGGATTAAATCTGGAGCAGGGAAAATGGACCATGCTACAGTAATGTATTTTGTTATTAATGCTCTCTAGGGATATTCTTATTTGATTAGGTACAGTTCAGAGACCATATTCAGTAATCACCTCTACTGAATAGTTTAGAGAGTCATTCATTATGCACTATTTCAGTCTAGATTAAAACACAGAAAGGTTATAGTTGGTGAAATATGTTTGCTATATCAAAACATTAAATTGCTGTTTTACTCGTGCAGATAGTTTCTTGGTTTGCTTCTAGGTAGGCTAGTGAGAAAGAGAAAACCACTTCAACTTGGCTGTTGAACTTGTTTGGGTCTGAAAAGAATCAAGTGCTGTTGAAACAAAAATGTATAGAAATTTTTGTAAAATAATTTGGGTGCTGTTAGCATTAAAATCTCCTAAGATTTGCAGAATGACTGTAAATTTATGCAAGCTCTTGAAACACAGAAGCTTTTAAATACACACATGTAGGTTACATTAGTATCAAATACCCTTGTCCTCATTTCAGCAGTTGACTATCTATGCTAGTAAGGACTGGATTGTCACAATCTAAAGATTTAAATATATCTTAAATTACTAGCCAACTAGCTTCTGTCAAACAGCAGTGTTAGTATGCACTGCATTTTCAAAAAATGTCATTAGAAAAATTTGAAGTGGTTAAATTGACGTTTTGATTTGCAGTACTTCGATTATAAACATCCAGTGTAACCTAGGTCCTTTTTATATTTCAAGACTTTTAACATTATGTTACATTAAACTGTTTATTGAAATAAAAGGTCTACATTTGTATAGCCCAGAAAAGAACTGCAAAGAGAGGCAAACTTCATGTTTGACCCACGGTCCTGTGGTGCCTGGGTTGATGTTCATCTGTGTGCTGTGAATTTTTACTGGAGGTTTCCTAGAGTTTTACCATTAGTGTATCTTCAGTAATTGCTAGTGTATTGTATAGCAGGAAGGAGCACTTTATCACCTGTTTACGACTTAATTTTGCACAATGGTCTGCAAGAATGAAATGCATATTCATGACATGATTAGCTTGATTTTGCAAGGTTCCCTAATACTACGTGAAGGTGTGCAGACATCAGGTCAGCCTGCAGGGTAACAATCGGGAGGCCTGAAAGGTTGAAGCAGAAGCTGCTCTACTGGAATCGCTGGCTTTGTGTTCCTACTTTCACTCCTCATACCAGCTGTACATCTGTCTGTCAAACCAAGGCAGCATAGCCTGTTCAGTGTTGGAACTGCTGGTTGCTGCATTCAGTGATGAGCCTGAAGGTACCGAGAGAGATTCCATTTCAGAAGGCTTGGTTTAGTCTTGATCCTCTATCTTTGGTATTTTCCTCTGTTGACAAATGCACTGGATACTGTATGTCTGGTTGAAAAATATTCCCTCATGTTATATCCTATTTCTTTGCCCCACGCAGGTCTAAAAAAGACAAAGCTAAAGCAGGAGTTAAACCGGATGCTTCTGATCAAGAACCAGAGGGACTGACCCTCCTGGTGCCAGACATCCAAAAGACTGCAGAGATCGTTTATGCTGCAACCACCAGTCTGCGCCAAGCAAACCAAGGTGAAACAGAAACACTTCATAAGTACTGTATGCTGTTTATCTGTAATACAGTCATTTACAGATAACTTATAAATTAGCTTAAAAGCAAGACAAAACACTTCCCTCCTGTCCCCAGCCACTGACTGCATTTTCAAAGGTGGTAGGAACATTGTAGTAGTTTTAAATGTTTTGATCAGGAAACAGAATAATTCAAGTTAGAGTACACCTCACAGCTTCCAGCACAACTGTGTAGCACTTTTTTTATTATTATTTTTCTTGGCAGAAAACGACATACAGGACCTTTAGTAGTAAGACTTTTTCTGTTAAAACTAAATCTTATTAATTGGATTAACTATTAAGTAGATGAATGCAGAACAAAAATCTGAGACGTGGGTTGAACTCACAGATGTTCAAAAGACCATCTGGTTGTCTAGTAAAGAAGACTAAAGATTAAGTAGCTGAATGAGGGGAGTGCATTTTATAAAGGCATGTATAATCAGCCCCTGATTTTGGAGAGTCCAGGAATGCATGTGGGAATAGCCATCCACACAAGCATATGTCATACTTCCTGTTTTAAATTAAAAAAAGATAAAAGAAGCAATAAAAGAATATTCAAAGAAGCAGCAGCTGTCATGAATTATTTCTGAGCTGAGAATATGGTCTTTATTTACTCCAAGCTGTTCAGATAATGAAATATACAGTAGTGAGAAAAAGAGATTCGTATATCCTGAGTGACACCCAGTTTTGAGATGTCTCTGCAAAAGAATGTAACCATAAAATGTCAACACTTGCTGTGCTTTTCTTGGAATTACATAGTTAACTACAAATAATCATCACATTTTATACAACAGAAAAGAAGATGGCTGAATACTCCAAAAAGGCTGCAGTGAAGCCCAAGCCTTTGTCTGTTTTACGGTCCCTTGAAGAGAAGTATGTGGCTGTCATGAAAAAACTCCAGTTTGGTAGGTTGAGAAGTGTGAATGTTTGTGTTTTAGAAAGCAGATGCTGGAGAAATGTGTGTTCTGTTGAACAGAATCTCTTATTGTTTCAAAAGTTAACAACTCTCTTGCATACGTGACCACTGATAATTTGCACATAAGGAAAATTATACATCTGTGTTTTCAGGTGACCAACTCCTGTGCTCTTTGAACTAATAAGAAATGTTTTAAGCATGCACTAGAGTAATTCAAGGGACCAGATGAATTCAATGAAGTGATGGTGTTTCTGTTTTCATTACAATAATGCTTTTTGTGAGTCTTTCAGTTCTCAAGTTACATTGAAATATTTGATTTTTTTTAAAGCTCATATATGTTAATGTAGCTTTTATTTTTTAAATAGAAAATAATTCAAATCAAAATGCATTTTTTAAATGAAACTTCAATGAATTTGATTGTGTCCTTTCATGAAGTGCAATATATTGCATTTGGAAAATGTGACAGGAATTGGTCCTTACTTTGGCCATAAAAGGAACGTGTTACAAAAAAAAAATTCATAAAGAACTAATAGTATCTTATCCAAAAAAGAGTTATAAAATTACTGCTTAAACATGTTCACTGAGTATTATTTGAGTTGCAGTGACAGCATTTGCAGTCATATTTCTTTGCTGTTGTATTTGTAAGAGATTTTCCTCACAAATGTTTGTGGAGTGTATGCCAAGAGTAGGAGTTAGGTTTGTAGGAAGTGGGAGCTTTTCCCTCTGGCAGCTGTGCTGCAGATTTTGTGTAGCAAGTGATTAAAGAAAACCAGCTCCACTGGAGTTTTTCATGGTTCTTCAATAACATGGCAACCAGTACACGAGTAAATACTGCTCGCACTTGGCTTCACACAGGTTCCACTATTAGCATTTTGATGCATTCGTAAGTATCCTCGTATTCCTGGGCTGGAATAGCTGGTAGATTTCCAAGTTGGGAGTGGTGTATATTTGACAAGTTGCATATGAAAGCTTGTAAATTAGCTGCAGAAATTATTTCAGCCCAGCACTGATAATGCTTTGGTTTCTGTGATCACTGTTAACTCACAAAACACGTATTTTTTTTCCATTAGTGTGATGCAAATTAAACTTTCCTGATTTTAACGCTCATAATCTTTATCCAAGACTAATCCATTATAAACTTCACTCCTTTCCTGACACATTAAAATCCTTTTATCTTCTAGATACATTTGAAATGGTTTCCGAAGATGATGACGGCAAACTGGTTTTTAAAGTAAATTACCACTACATGTCTCAGGTAAAAAACGCGAGTGACGCCAACAGCGCCGCCAGGGCCCGGCGCCTGGCTCAGGAAGCCGTGACTCTTTCAACCTCACTGCCTCTCTCGTCCTCATCCAGCGTGTTCGTACGTTGTGATGAGGAGCGCCTCGACATCATGAA